>NC_135814.1:22585857-22888422 GCF_964213995.1 Mustelus asterias | reverse complement strand
CCAATGCACCATCTTAAGCATTCACACCCTCTGCACTGAAGCACATTGGCAGCACTGTGTGCCGTCTATAAGATGCAAGGCAACAAATCCTTCCACAGCATCTTCCAAGCTGCAACTTCTACTACCGAGGAGGACAAAGAAAACAGACACTTAGGAAGGCCACCATCCGTAATTTCCTCTCAAAGCTGCACACCATTCCATCACTGTCAAAATCCTGGAACTCCCTTCCTATCAGCAGTGTGGCTGTACCTTCATCACGTGAACAGCAGTGGTTCAAGAAGTCAGCTTACCACCACCATCTTCCCAAGAGGAATTAGGCACCAGCAACAAACGTTGGCCTTGCCATCAATGCTCATGTCCCATCAAAGAAAAACAAAGCAGAAAGTATACACATGTTAAAGAATGTTTGGTTAAACACAAGAAGAGACTATGTTGGTGAAATCATATGATATTAAACTGTAAAGTTAGTTAATATACTGGTATAAACTTTATGGTCCATTACAAAGAAGTACACTCATAGGATCATCCAACTTTGCAACATGAAACATGCCATTCTGCCCATCATGTACGTGCCAGCTCTTTGAAAGAGCTAACCAGTGAGTCTTCTTTCACTGCTCTGCCCCCGTAGCCCTGGAATATTTTTTTCATTTTCAAGGATAGAGCCAATTTCCTTTTGACACATATTATAGAATCTGCTTTCAAGCAACGCACTCCGGATTGTAACGACAGACTGCATAAAGAATTTACTTTTCATCTCCCGTTTATCTATTGTAAAAAAAGATTAACCCACCCGTATCAACTTCATCCCTCCCTGTTTGAATGGTGAAGGCATCCCTCTTCAAAATGAATAGATTTGAGCCTCTGTTAAAATAACAGATTTGGTATGATTACACTACGAATTTGCACAATAATATCATTGGCTGTGATTCCCAGATTTCAAAGAAAGAAATTACATTCATAAAATGAATATCTGTAAAGAAACATTGGAGTGGGACGAACCTAATTGGTCTTCAAAAGAGATGGTGAAGACTCGATGGGCCGAAAGTCCCCCACTATTGTTTGTGCTATTCTTTGATTCTATACAGCCAGACATTTACTACAATTTATTTTTCCAGCCTATTTTAATAGCATTGTGATTAAACTATTAATGGTTTCAGGAAATTAATATATGGTGCAATAATCCCTGTAACTTTTAACACACTCGGACTGCCAGCTGTCGGCTTACCATTAGAGGGCAGTGCAACACCACTGAGCAGCTTCATTGGCATTGAGAACAGTTTTATATTTCATCAAATAGCTTAAATTGTATTACCTCCTCCCTTCTCACTGTTCAAGGACCCAAACATTTCTTGAAACCTCTACTTTTTTCCAATTTATTATACTGCATACATTGCTCACAATACTGTTTCCTCGGCACTGGGGACACCAAATGCAGATTTGATTTGATTTGATTTATTATTGTCACATGTATTGGGATACAGTGAGAAGTGTTTCTTGCGCGCTACGCAGACAAAGCATACCGTTCATGGAGTACATAGGGGAGCATGGAGTACGTAGGGGAGAAGGAAAGGAGAGAGTGCAGGATACAGTGTTACAGTCATAGTTAGGGTGTAGAGAAAGATCAACTTAACATATGATAGGTCCATTCAAAAGTCTGACAGCAGCAGGGAAGAAGCTGTTCTTGAGTCGGTTGGCACGTGATCTCAGCCTTTTGCATCTTTTTCCCGATGAAAGAAGGTGGAAGAGAGAATGTCCAGGTGTGTGGCATGAACAGCAGGTAAGATCTCGCCCAGTAATTCAGACTTATCACAGGAGCAGAAGAAGGGGCGGCACGGTAGCACAGTGGTTAGCACTGCTGCTTCACAGCTCCAGGGACCTGGGTTCGATTCCCGGCTTGGGTCACTGTCTGTGTGGAGTTTGCACATTCTCCTCGTGTTTGCGTGTGTTTCCTCCGGGTGCTCCGGTTTCCTCCCACAGTCCAAAATATGCGGGTTAGGTTGATTGGCCAGGTTAAATTGCCCTTAGTGTCCTGGAATGCGTAGGTTACAGGGATTAGTGGGTAAAATATGTAGGGATATGGGGGTAGGGCCTGGGTGGGATTGTGGTCGGTGCAGACTCGATGGGCCGAATGGCCTCTTTCTGTACTGTAGGGTTTCTATGTTTCTAAGGCCATTCAGCCCATCGTGCCTGCTCTGTCATGAGATACAATCATGGCTGACCATCCACTTTAATGATTTTTTTTCCCCCACACTGTCTTCATATCCCTTTATGTCGTTGGTATTTAGAAATCTGTCAGTCTCTACCATAAACATACTCAGTGACTGACCTTCCACAGCCCTCTGCAGTAGAGAACTCCAAAGATCCACAATCCTCTCCAAAATGTTTGAATTGGCCTACTCTGAACTGTCTTCTGAATCTTCATCAAATACAATGCCCCCAACATTTACAGGGACAATGCAGGAGGGGTTGGGATGCCAAAATATCTGAAGAAGCCAGGAAGGGTGAGGTGGTGAGGTCCTGCCGAACTTAATGTCAAGGCCTTACAGACATGAGCGTCGTTCAGAACCAATTCTCTCCACAAACTGGAATGTTGCAGAATCGGTGTTATAACGGTCAGGTACTCATTACTGATTACTACCGAACATTGTGGAAATGCAGTGATAGGTTTTTTATGGGTTTCCTCCGGGGGTCTTTGGTTCCTTCCCACAGTCCAAAGACGCGCCGGTTAGGTGCATTGGCCGTGCTAAATCCTTCCTCAGTGTACCCGAACAGGCGCCGGAGTGCGGCCACTTGGGACTTTTCACAGTAACTTCATTGCAGTGTGAATGTAAGCCTACTTGTGACTAATAAATAAGTAAACTTTAAACTTTAATGTTAAGGACATGTTGAGAAAAATAAATATATGACAAATACGTGCTTTTGTGTTGTTCCTCGTCACATCATCGAAACATTTAAAATTATTTCATACGGTGGGCAGGATTTTATGGCCTTGCTCAAACAAGACTGGAAATTCCTACCCAGGATCAACGGACATTTCCGTTGTCGGCCCCTCACCCGCTCCGATTCCGTGGCAGGCGAGGCGGTAGAATTCCGGCGAATGAGTTACTTTTTATGTTTATTTGAGGGGGGCTAGTGGAGGGTGGAGGGGAGGCGGGGGGGGGGGGGGGGGGGGAGTGGTGGTTGTGGGGGGGTGGGGGGTGGGTGGTCATTGCTGGCAGTGTTGTAAAAAGGGCTTTGGAGGTAGCAGGGCTACTCACCCACACATTGAGTGGCCGATTAGACTTACTAAGAGCCACTCAAGACCAGCTGGGGGTGGCACGGTGGCACAGTGATTAGCCTCACAGCGCCAGGGACCCGGGCTCGATTCCGACCTCAGGTCACTGTCTATGTGGAGGTTGCACATTCTCCCTGTTTCTGTGTGGGCTTCCTCCAGGTGCTCCAGTTTCCTCCCACAGTCCAAAGATGTGCGGGTTAAGTTGATTGCCCGTGCTCAATTGCCCCTTAGTGTCAGGGGGATTAACAGGGTAAATAAGTGGGGTTACGGGGATAGGGCCTGGGTGGATTATTGTCAGTGTAGGCTCGATGGGCTGAATGGCCTCTTTCTGCACTTTAGGAATTTTATGATTCTATGATTCGATGATAAAGGACGCCTACTTGGATTTGCCAGTCAGCCTCTAGGTTGCCGGAGGCAGCTGGGTCAGTTTCCACACCCCGATCCCACCCCAACAATGCTAGCATGGGCTACAAAGGCAACCCTTTGATTTAATCAGGGGCAGCTCCATTCTGAAGCACCCTCTCCCTCACTTAGTTACCATGGCATCTTGCTGTTTTCGAGCTGGTTGGCCTCTGCTTGGTCTCTCAGCTTCTAGGATTTGCCCACCATCCTTACTTGGACAGTGAGCTCATCCTCTGGCCATTACCCGATCACAGTGAGTGTGGGCTGCTCACCTCTTATTTGATCCTGATTCAGAAACCCACAGGGAAAATCCAGCTTCCTTTAGAATCATAGAATCCCTACAGTGCAGAAGGAGGCCATTCGGCCCATCGTGTATGCACCGACTCTCCAATAGAGCACCTTACCCAGGCCCTATCCCGTAACCCATGTATTTACTATGCTAATCCCCCTAACCTACACATCTTGGGACACTAAGGGGCAATTTAGCATGGCCAATCCACTTAACCTGCCCATCTTTGGAGTGTGGGAGGAAACCCACGCAAACACAGGGAGAACGCGCAGACTCCGCACAGACAGCCACCCAAGGCTAGAATGGAACCTGCGTCCCTGGTGCTGTGAGGCAGCAGTTCTAACCATTGTGCCACCATGCCGCCCACATTTTCAATGAAATCAATTTATATGTGCATGTTTGATTATAAAATATTTCTTCAGAAAGTCCTATTGAAAGTCCTATTGATTTACCAGATCCGTGTTAAATGTTGGAAGTTAACATGAACCACTTTTTCCACTAGGTGGCAATCTACTTCCCCTGATGCATGAGGAGGAACTCATTGGAAAATTAGGTTGTTGGCATGGTAAGGAGGCAAGTTCTGTTATTAAAATCCAAAGAAGTCACAACAGACTGTAATGTTACAGAAATTGGGAGACTTCTCTCTGAAAAGAATTTCATTGAATATTAAGGTGAAGTTGGGATTTATAGTTTAGTTTAAGCATTTTGATATGTTTGTCAAGTGGAGAATTGAACTTTAACAACACATTGTCTTTGAGAGATGTAAATTGTTTGGCTGCTTTCCTGAATGGAAGGTAAAGACTCCTTATTTCACAGTTCCAATCGATGCAAAAGATTTATATCAACAGTTATGTGCAAACCTGTGGACTTAATATGAAGCTGATTTTATTTTCTTATTTTATTGACTTGAATAATAACCATAATAACATTCTTTCCCATGTCACTGTTTGAGGGTAGGATACAAAATGCTGTTGAGTTCATGAAATATTGGGTGCTTTGTCAACATATATATAAACAAATTAGGAGTAGGAGTAGGCCATTCGGCCCCTTGTGACTGCTTCACCACTCAATAAGATCATGGTTTATCTGTTTATGGCCTCAGGGCCACTGTCCTGTTTACCCTGAATAACCTCTGGCTCAGTTGTTAGTCAAGAATTTATCTACCTCTGCCTTAAAAATATTCAATGGCCCTGCCTCCACCACTCTCTGGGGAAGAGTTCCGAAGATTCACCACCCTCTGAGAGAAACCAGCCCGTAACTTCCTGTCCAAACGCCAGCTTAAGTCGATTGTGCCCTGCTGCTAGTATGCCTTACAACAACTAACTAAACCTAACAATACTGATAAATTACATGAGGTGAGCAATATATTCACCAACAATCACTTACCTGTTTTCCTTCGATCTCCTACTTTGATTTCTCTCAGAACACAGCCCCTCCACTCCGGACTGGAGAGGATTAGATGGTCCTTCCAGGTGGTGGCTATTGCCCCTGGGTCCTCCTTTCAACAACTCTTTCGACAGAGATCAGTGTTCATGTTGATGGCACCTATTACTCTTTTTGTTCAACATCCCTATCTGTCATAAACTGGAGCAATGAGCAGTTGTCCATGAGGCCTGTAACAAATTGAATTTAATGTCACTATCAAAAACAAGAGCGATGGGATACAACTTTAAATCTACAATGTTAAATTACAAAGTCTGCACTGAAATTGTGTTTTGTGGAGATTACAAAATGTATTGACTATGGTAATCGTGAGGCAGGAAGGGAGTGAGGATTGGTTGTGGGGGGGGGAGGGGGGGTGAGGAACATATGAATGTACGAACAAAGAGCAGGAATCGGCTATTCAGCCTCTTGAGCCATTTAATAAGATTATGGCTGATCTGATGGCAACCTCAAATCTGCATCCCGCCTACCCCCAATCACCTATATGGTTGATGTGGGAGATTTAGTGGCTGGGAAATGTCAGACTTGTTGAAGAGAGGGTGAAGCTAGTTATTGAAAATGGGGAAGGTGGGTTGGGAATCGGACATTGGGTATCCAGTCAATACAGGGTTGCAGGAGGTATCAAGCAATCAAAAGCTTCGGATCCTGGGCTAGTTTACTGCCTTGCTTGCTGGCACTCCTGCTCCCTCTCCTGGCTCACATGCAGCTTTTCTTATCTACCTTCAGTTGTCGGACCAGTTCACCGAGACCAGAATAATCAAACCCCCAAGATTAAAATGTGGAGCAGAGGTTAAATTTGAAGCAATGTGTGTCAGTGAAATATTTTGGGGACAGACATGCCTCTGGATTATAGGTTAGACATTAAAACTGAAAATGAGCATGTTTCAGTGAGGTTTGTCTTTTTTTTTCAATTTTTAACCCTCCACTTAAAAAAACTTAAATAAGTATATTTATTAGTGTCACAAGTAGGCTTACATTCACACTGCAAAGAAGTTACTGTGAAAATCCCCCAGTCGCCACACTCCGGAGCCTGTTCGGGTACACTGAGGCAGAATTTAGCCAATCCACCTGTGGTGAACCATCGTTGGTTACCACTGTGGGGTTATTCCTATGTTACTGTTGGGTTAGGGTGTTGCCACTGTGGGGGTTGTATAATGTTGTTGGGTTAGGGTGTTTACCTGTGGTAGATGTTGTTATGGCACATCCCGGTCGGGCCCCGCCTCCTGGGGAGAGGTATAAGACCCTCTGCTCAGGCGGGACCCCTCCAGTCTGAATTGGTGTACTCGTGTTAGTTAGTTCCATTGTTTGCTAATAAAAGCCTTCAATAGCTGAAGCCTTGTACCTCGTGCTTGATTGTCGCGCATCACCACCTAACCCGCACATCTTTCGGAGTGTGGGAGGAAACTGGAACGCCTGGAGGAAATCCATGCAGACACGGGGAGAACATGCAAACTCCACACGGACAGTGACCCACACTGGGATCGAACCCGGATCCCTGGCGCTGTGAGACAGCAGTGCTAACCATTGTGTCACTGTGTTATTTCATCACCCCCTTAACGTTCCTTCCCTTAACCTGTCCTTAGGGTTAAAAATCCCCCTATTTTCTCTTAAAGAATTAAGTGAAAGTAGAATTGGTGGTTGCACAATAAAAAGCTGGTTGATTTTATGGATCGGTGAAGGTCTGAGTGCTTTGAAAGTTCATAAGTGGTCAGGGTTTGAGGAGCATAAATGGTAACATATTAATTAGAGAGGTTGAAATGGCTGAGTAGGTAGTCTCACAAAACCAGATTAAAGTCCAACAGGTTTATTTGGTAGCATGAGTTTTTGGAGCATTGCCCCTTCATCAAGTAAAGGATGTGCCTACCCCAGCCCAACGCCGGCAACTCCACAAAATGGCTGATGGCAATGATTCAGAAGAAGAGATTCTGGAACTGGATGGTGCAACTAACTTTTAATCATTGCTAATACTACGGGTGGGAATTCTCAAAAGTATAGCGCTGTCCTGGGTACTATCAACCATCTACCGAGTAGCCCATTTACACCAAGTGTGTCCATACAAACGATAATAGCTCGCAATTTGTTTGGGGCATTGTTGTCGTGAGGTAAGAAGCAGCCATTCACGTGACCCCTCTTAGATGGTTTATTTCTCAATAAATACAATCCAAAAAAAAAATATTGCAATGAAATGCTTTTAGAAAAACATTTTCATTCTTACCATGGCATTTGTCCACACTTGGCTGCTGGAACAGATGTCTATTATTCTCTGGTCCACCAAAACTATTCTTTAAATTCAGACATTAAAACTGCTGCCAATGCAAATATAAAATATTAAATAATAGGTCCTCTTAATATTGGCAAAGGGAACCTCCAGCCAGATGCAGGCTTCGCTAACTATTGACTGTAAATTTCCTACATTCCCCACGTCCAGTGTTCCTGTTCATGTTTAACCAACGCCGGCATCTCCACATCATGTTTAAATCCAGCCCGATTAATGAGATGGTTTTTTTCAAGTTTCAGCAGGTTGCTGACAGACCTCGCCCTCTGAAAACACTAAGATCTCAGCCTCAGTATAGGATGTAATCCGGCACTTGAAGACATTGCTCTTGGGTTTCAGTAACTTCACTTTCCCCACAGTGCTGACTGACACTAGCTACACAACACTGCTCCACCTTTGTAATTCACTGCAATCGACTAATTCCACAGCTCTGAGCACAGTGCCTCCAGCATTGAATGAACCTGTACATCCGAACAATTGAAGCATAGCCAATGACACTGTCAAAGTAAGGCTTCTTATCAGGGGTTCATCCGACTGAAAATTGTGCTCACTAAAAAGAATATTGCGAGCAAGAAATTGGGAGCGCTTGCACCCACCTTATTGGATTCTTTTCAAGCTCCCAAATGAAATCCATGGCACAGGCACACTTCTGAGTGCATTACCCTCAATGGCACATTAATGAGAGTTTAGATGCATACTCACAGTGATAGGCTGCCAGAGATAAAGAACAAAGAACAGCCCAGCACAGGAACAGGCCTTTTGGCCCACCAAGCCTGTGCCGACCATGTTGTCCTATCTAGACCAACCGCCTGTATCCCTCTATACCCCGCCTGTTCATGTGCCCATCCAGATAAGCCTTAAATGTGGCTAACATGTCTGCCTCAACCACCTCACTTGGCAGTGCATTCCAGGCCCCCACCATCCTCTGTGTAAAATCCTTCCCAGCACATCTCTACTGAACCTTTCCCCTCTGCAAGATATGCAGAAATTATTAATGTTGTGCCACCATTTTGGAATTGCTCACTTATGGAGGGGTCATCAGCCCCACCCTAACCCTTGCTATTTAAAGGAATCACCATCTACTGACAGGATAGTTGCTGTTTGATTTTTTTTTCTACCTGCTGCTCTGATTCTGTAAGGATTTCAGTCTTTCGATAGTTTTTAAAGTTGCAAAAACCTACAGGAAATGGTGTCAAATGAAAGATAAAATACTGCAGATGCTGGAAGTCTGAGATAAAAACAGAAAGTTATAGAAAAATTCAGCAGGTCTGACAGAATCTGTGGTGAGAGAAACAGAGTAACTGTTTTGAGTCTGTATGACTCATATGGACTCGAAACATTAATTCTGTTTCTCTCGCTAAAGGAAATGGTGTGGCTGCTGCTGAAGGATCTTTTTGCTGACTTAAAGACTTCTGCATAAATCAGCATATCATGGCTGTACTACTCAGCATTCCCCTGGGAATGCAGCATGAGTTGAAGAATGAATAGAGGCCGTACAAGAGTAGGACAATCTGCTGGAAGAAAAAAGAGGAGGAAAGGTGGGAGAGCCATCAGTAGGAGATTATATTAGCCCACGGTCTTTACAGAGCAATTCTTTTGAATATGTTTGTGTGAATTACACAAATAACAATGATTGTGACAACTGGGCTTCAGTAAGCACAATTCATTGAAATCTTCCACCTCACTGCATCACAACAGCAACGTCAGAGAAAGTCATGGACAGTATTGCCAGTTGAAAATGAACGCGGCAATGAACTTTTATGTGCCTAGCTTCTTCATAAATGAACCTTATTCTGAAGGCTGCCCAGCACAGTGCATATTTGAGTCCTCTGCAGCAGAACCTGTGCACATTTTCACCTTCTGTTGATCTGGCATCTGTATCATCTTTGCCTCTTGGCATGGCTGCAGGCCATCCAAACCCAGTGTCTCACTGGATGCAGACAGCACTTCAATTCCATCTGTTACCTAGGCAGCTGATGGCAATGCCATCAATGCTGGAGTGATTAAAATCAGAGATGGTCAAGAGGGTGTAAAATCCCTGAGGTATCATTATACAGCTGAAATCTGTAAAGAGTTAATGGTTATGCTAATTAGACAATGATATTAGTAGAAACATAGAAACTAGAAGCAGGAGTAGGCCAGTCAGCCCTTTGAGCCTGCTCCGCCATTCATTTTGATCATGGTTGATCATCGAATTCAATATCCTGATCCCCCCCCTTCCTCCCATATCCCTTGATCCCTTTAGCCCCTAACTTTTTCTTGAAATCAGACAACGTTTTGGCCTTAGCTATATTCTGTAGTAGTGAATTCCACACATTCACCACCCTCTGGGTGAAGAAATTTCTCCTCACCTCACTTCTAAAAGGTTTACCCCTTATCCTCAAACTATGACCCATTGTTCTGGACTCCCCCACCATCGGGAACATTCTTTCCGAATCTACCCTGTCTAACCCTGTTAAAATTTTATAAGTTTCTATGAGATCCCCTCTCACTCATTCTAAATTCCAGTGAATATAATCGTAACCAATTTAGCCTCTCCTCATATGACAGACCTGCCATCCCACAGATCAGCCTGGTAAATCTTCGCTGGACTCCCTCTATAGCAAGGACATCTTTCCTCAGATAAGGACGCCAAAACTGCAAACAATACTCCAGGTGTGGCCTCACCAATGCCCAATACAATTGCAGCAAAACATCCTATCCCTATACTCAAATCCTCTCGCTCTGAAGGTCAACATACCATTTGCCTTCTTTAATGTTTGCTGTACCTGCGCGCTTACTTTCAGTGACTGATGCACGAGGACTCCAAGGTCTCGTTGAGTATCCACCTCTCTCAATTTACATCCAATCAAGTAATAATCTGTCTTCCTATTATTGCTACCAAAGTGGATAACCTCACATTTATCCACATTATACTGCATCTGCCATGCAGATGCCCACACACTCAGCCTGCCAAATCACGCTGAAGCATCTCTGCATCCTCCTCACATCTCACCCTCCCACCCAACTTTGTATCATCTGCAAATTTGGAGATAATACATTCAGTTCCCTCTTCCAAATCATTAATACATCATGTGAACAGTTGGGGTCCTAGCACAGATCCTGGGGAACCCCACTAGTCACGGACTGCCAATCAGAAAATAACCCATTTATGCCAACTCTTTGCTTCCTATCTGCTAACCAGCTTTCTATCCATCTCAAGACATTACCTGCAATCCCATGTGCTTTAACTTTACATAGTAGTCTGTTATGTGAGACCTTGTCAAAAGTCTTCTGAAAGTCTAAATAAACCACATCCACTGGCTCGGCCTTGGTCAACTCTACTGGTTACATTTTCAGAGAATTCCAATAGATTTGTCAAGCATGATTTCCCTTCTGTAAATCCATGCTGACTTTGTCTGATTATACCACTGCCTTCCAAATGCTAAATTATGAAATCCTTGATAAGGGACTTGTGGGAAGCCACTGTTTTATTTTACTTGCATTATATAACATTTTTATAATATTTTCTACGGTATATTTTTATTAACATTTTCACACGGGATAAACCACACTGAAGCTTATCATGTTACAATGTTACATATGCTGCTTTGCTTGTCGCGTAGTCACAGTATGTGATTTAGCTAACCTTGGCAGAAGACCACTAACTCGTGCACAATGCTCAGATGTCCGGACTAATCAGTGTTGACCACCTTATGTGAAGTGTTTAATTAACCAATGAATGTAAATGGGCGTCCTCTGGAGTAATGAATAATAATACTGTGTAAGAACAATAGAAAGGAGGGAGATTGGCAACATCTTGACTGTAAGACTAAGAGATAGAGAGAGAGAGGGTGAGCAAGACTGAAAAGCTGGTGTACATCTGTGTGTAAGCGACATCTCGAAAGAACTCCTAATAAACTTTTCCAAGACCATGAGGTATCAGTGAATTCTTGAACTTAACAGACTCGAGCAACTTCATTAAGCCAGATGATAATACACCTTAAAAACACCAAATCAAACCATCACGAATCCTGGTAGCAGCCCAATATAAAATCTGCATGCAGCATTTTCCTTACTCTGATTGCATCGTAGTATTTCAAATTCATACTCACATATATGTGCAAAATATATTTGTGCATTCACAGCTGGTACCAAGGATGAATCATTTAATGTTGTTGGGGCTCCTTTTAGTCTAAAGGTCTAATTCTGCCTTGAATGTTTTCAGTTCTGGGAATTAGACACAGTTCAAACCATCTTGACTATGAGGAGAGGTTGAATAAACTAGGATTGTTTTCACTGGAAAGACAGAGGCTGAAAGGAGATCTGATAGAGGTCTACAAATTTATGAGAGGCATAGACAGAGTGAATAGTCAGAGGCTATTTCCAAAGGTGGAAGTTTCAATTACAAGGGGCACAGGTTCAAGGAGAAAGGGGGAAAGTATAAGGGGGATGTGAGGAGGAAGTTTTTCACGCAGGGAGTGGTGGGTGCCTGGAAAGCATTGCCGGAGAATGTGCTTTAAGCAGGCACATTAGCAATATTTAAGAGGCATCTGGGTGGGTACCTGAATAGGGAGGGAATAGAGGGATATGGATTGAGTAAGGGCAGAAGGTTTGTTTTTAGTTAGGGCATCATGATCGGCACAGGCTTGGAGGGCCGAAGGGCCTGTTCCTGTGCTGTACTTTTCTTTGATCTTTGTTACATCCACACCAGAAGCACAGGATATTTGATTCCTTCAGTGATATTATCTTTTTTATTGAATCCTACAGTACAGACAGAGGCCATTCAGCCCATGAGCCCGCACCGACAACAATCTCACCCAGGCCCTATCTCCGTAACCCCACTTATTTACCCTGCTAATCCTCCTAACGCTAAGGCGCAATTTAGCATGGCCAATCCACCTAACCCACATACGTTTGGGGTGCCGGAGGAAACTGGAGCACCCGGAGGAAACCCACGCAGACATGGGGGGAATGTGCAAACACCACACAGACAATGACCCAAGGCTGGAATTGAACCCCGGTCTCTGGAGCTGTGAAGCAGCAGTGCTAACTGCTGTGCCACCATGCTGCCCACATTTTCTAATACTTAAGTGAACTATTTGGGGTAGAATTTAACAAGTTAAAACACTGTGAGAGACTGGAAGAGGAATAATTTAAACAGTTCTGAATTTTCCTCTCACTGCCTGTGGCTAAACAGAAAGGTGTTTGATGTTTTATTTTCCTCTTTATAAGTGGTGGTCTCTTTTTCCCAACCTCTCAGTTTTGATGTGATTCAATTTCCAATTGCAATTCCACAGCAAACTCGAGATAGGGTAAACTCAGAGGGGTAGTTTATTCACACCCACGCAAACATGAAAAGAGGCCACAATGCTGCCTCTGCTTACACTCATACAATAAACAAAGGGGGAAAATAGTGATAAAACAGGACAAAAATCACAGAATAAAGTATTATTGATTCACATGAGTCCAAAGTCCAGGATCAAAGTCCAATGGTGTATTCTTTCACAAAGTCGATAGGTTGAAGACCAGTGCTGGATAATTCACTTTTCCAGTCGAGATGACTTCTACGATGGGGTAGGCATCTGGAGCTGGATCTTTTTCAGACTAGCAGGATGTGACAAGTGGAGTCTCACAGGACTCTGTGCTGGGGCCTCAACTTTTCTCAATGTATATCAATGACTTAGTTGAGGAGAGTGAAGGCATGGTAGCAGATGTCACAAAGGGGTGAAGAGGACATAAGGAAGTTGGAGATAGATATCGATAGGTTTGAGTGAATGGGCAGAAATTTGGCAGATGGAGTACAACGTGGGAAAATATGACGTTATTCACTTTGACAGGAAGAATAAAAAGGCAGAGTATTACTTTTAATGGAACACAGCTTCAGAAGGGGAGGCGATGGCCTAGTGGTATTGTCACCCGATTACTAATCCAGAAAATCATCTGATCTTTCGGGGACCTGGGTTCGAATCCCGTCATGACAGATGGTGGAATTTGAATTCAATAAAAATATCTAGAATTAAGAATCTACTAATGACGATTGTCGGAAAAACCCATTTGGTTCACTAATGTCCTTTAAGGAAGGAAATCTGCCGTCCTTACCTGGTCTGGCCTACATGTGACTCCAGAGCCACAGCAATGTGGTTGACTCTCAACTGCCCTCGGGCAATTAGTGATGGGCAATAAATGCTGGCCAGCCAGCGATGCCCATGTCCCACGAATGAATTTAAAAAAAGGAATTCTGAGGGGCAGAGGGTGATATAGGTAATCTGCAGCAAGAGTCACAAAAGATTAGTTTTGTGGTGCAGCAGATGGTTAAGAAGGTAAATATTTTATCACAAGAGGAATAAAAAGTAAAAGTTAGGATGTTATGCTTCTGACATAATAGGCCTCTGACAATTTATTGAATTGATCGCTTTTCACTTGTGTCAAGGTTTTTATTGATAATGTTCTGATTCTGTGCTTTGTGACATTTTACTCTGTTAAAGGAAGGGTGTAAATGCGAGTTCTTGTTTTTTGACCCATCACCACGCTTTGTAACACGCTTCAATCACTGCAACTCATATTATTCTTCTTCTTAAATTGCTGCTTTAAAACCATCAAAGGATATTCGCTTACCTAAATGCCAACCAGTAAGAGAAAATACCTACTAAATCTCATTAGGTGCTGAAAGTTTTGATGGAAAGGTTTTGTATTGGTCCTCTAACTGAAAATGAAAGAACAAATATCCGACTAGTTGTAAGGTCAGTATTCTCAATCCCTTTGGACTTCCAAGTTCATAATAAACGGACTCCCAAACATTTTGGTAATCACAGTAACCCAATGAAGAAGTTAACAACACAAAAAAAACAAGACCTTGATTGGACACGCTGAAGATTTTTTTGAAGCAGTTCTGTCCTGCAGTGAGAAAAAAATGTCACAATGTTAGTTTCTGTTCACACACTTCATTTAACCCATGATCTATTAAAAAAAATAGCTCTGGAAGTACTTTATGATACATTAGTACATGATGAACCCAATCTCTGTGCCTCCGAAAGCTTCATGGCCAACATGAAATTAAGTCGGCAAAAGGAAAACATTACATATAGATCCAAACAAGCGCAGCACAGCAGCAGAGTGGTTAGCACTGCTGCTTCACAGCACCAGGGACCCAAGTTCAATTCCAGACTTGGGTGACTGCCTGTATGGAGTTTGCACGTTCTTCCCGTGTCTGTGTGGGTTTCTTCCGGGTGCTTTGGTTTCCTTCCACAATCCCAAGGTGTGTAAATTAGAAGGATTAGTGGGATAAATACATGGGAAAGATTTGATTTGATTTATTATTGTCACATGTATTGGGATACCGTGAAAAGTATTGTTTCTGCCATGCTATACAGACAAAGGATACCATTCATAGAGAAGGAAAGAAGACAGTGCAGAATGTAGTGCTACAGTCATAGATAGGATGTAGAGAAAGCTCAACTTAGTGTGAAGTAGGTCCATTCAAAAGTCTGATGGCAGCAGGGAAGAAGCTGTTCTTGAGTCGGTTGGTACGTGACCTCAGACTTTTGTATCTTTTTCCCAATGGAAGAAGGTGGAAGAGAGTATGTCCTGGGTGCGTGGGATCCTTAATTATGCTGGCTGCTTTTCCGAGGCAGCGGGAAGTGTAGACAGAGTCAATAGATGGGAAGCTGGTTTGCGTGATGGACTGTGCTTCATTCACAACCATTTATAGTTTCTTGCGGTCTTGGGCAGAGCAGGAGCATACCAAGCTGTGATACAACCAGAAAGAATGCTTTCTATGGTGCATCTGTAAAAGTTGGTGAGAGTCATAACTGACATGCCAAATTTCCTTAGTCTTCTGAGAAAGTAAGGGGCCTGGTTTGGATGCTCTGTCACAATCAGTGCAGGCTTGATGGGCTGAATAGCCTCCTTCTGCACTGTAGGGATTCTATGATTCTATGTTTGTAAAAGCAATTGAGAAAAGGGATCGAAGTAGTGAAATACTTTGTTACACATGTATGTATAACACTCGACATTAGCTCAATTTTATATGAGATTCAGGACAATGCATCTCTTTAACTTCAAAAAGCTGAATAATTTAATCCTAGTCAACTAAAAACTGAACTGAAGGCCCATTTATAAGTACATACATAAGAGCGTGTTGTGTGAAGTTTATAAAAGATCTGTCATCTCATTAGTGTTCCCTGAAAGCTACACTAATTGTTCTGCCACTAATTGAAAATTCTGCAGGAGAGATTTTGCATTGTCTGGCAAAAAGCCTAAATTCACTTTTTACTCAAACATATCAATAATTCATGCAACATTTCCTGCTCTCACCAAGGAAGCATTCATTCTGAAGAACCTTGGTCAAACTAAATCTTTTGACAAAGCTCCATGGCCATCGTACTTATTAACAGGTTCATGGTGTTTCTAAAAAACCTCACGAATCTCATGTAGATGCTGTTTACGTCAGCTAATATCAGTGATGTCCAGTTTCCCTTCAATGAGGTATCACAGAAGGTTTGCATGTTTGTCACATAGTGGTAACCATCTATGGTTTACCACATTCACCCCTCCTTTAAAAACAAAGGCCGGTGGGGCAAAAAAACAGTACAAACTGTCCATATACTCACAAGTTCAGTCGTATCGGAGGGCCGCACCGTCTCTGCGACCTCCTCAACACTGGCGGTCGCGCCGGTTCTGGTGACCGTGATGACCCTCTCTCCAAGGCAGTGTCCAGTGACTCCTCCAGTTCCTCACGGATGGGTGGACCTCGAGGTGGCGACAATCTCCTGGACTCGGGCAAGCCCCGAGGTGGCGACAATCTCCTGGACTCAGGCAAGCTGTACACAGGAGTAAGAGGATTAAGTGGTGGTCCCAATACTGCCCGCGTCATGTCAGGAGGGGAGATAAAGGGCAAGGGGTCCCTAACTAGGGGTGCGGGAGCGACAGGGGTTTCCAGGCCCCCTGCAGGCGCAAATCTCGGATAGAGACCGTGTCCTCTCGCCCGTCAGGATATGCCACATAGGCATATTGAGGGTTGGCGTGGAGGAGATGGACCTGTTCAACCACAGGGTCGGACTTGCGGGTCCTAACATGCCGCCGCAGGAGGACAGGTCCTGAGTACATCAACCAAGACGGCAGTGAGGTCCCAGAGGAAGACTTCCTAGGGAAGGGAAACATCTGCTCATGTGGGGTAGCGTTGGTTGCCGTACACAGGAGGGACCGGATTGAATGGAGCGCATCAGAAAGTACCTCTTGCCAACGGAAGACTGGAAGACCCCTAGACTTCAACGCCAGTAAGACAGCCTTCCAGACTGTAGCGTTTTCCCTTTCGACCTGCCCGTTACCCCTGGGGTTGTAACTCATAGTCCTACTTGAGGCAATCCCTTTTGAGAGCAGGTATTGCCTCAAGTCGTCGCTCATAAACGATGAACCCCTATCACTGTGGATATAACTGGGGTAACCGAACAGGGTGAAAAGATCCCGCAAGGCTTTGATAACCGTGGCAGCGGACATGTCTGAACAGGGAATGGCAAAAGGGAATCGGGAGTACTCGTCAACCACGTTGAAGAAGTACACATTCCGATCTGTCGAAGGAAGGGGTCCTTGAAATCAACACTCAGTCATTCAAAAGGGCGAGTGGCCTTAATGAGGTGTGCCCTGTCAGGTCGGTAGAAGTGCGGCTTGCATTCAGCACATACCTGGCAGCTTCGAGTTATCGACCTGACATCCTCTACGGAGTAGGGCAGATTCCGGGCCTTTACGAAATGGAAGAGCCGAGTGATCCCCGGATGGCAGAGATCATTGTGGAGGCCTGTAGCCGGTCCTCCTGCACACTGGCACATGTTCCACGCAACAGGGCATCTGAGGGCTCATTGAGCTTCCCCGGACGGTACATGATATCATAGTTGTAGGTGGAGAGTTCGATTCTCCACCTCAAGATTTTATCATTTTTGATCTTACCCCTTAACGTGTTGTTGAACATGAATGCCACGGACCGCTGGTCCGTGAGCAGGGTGAATTGTTTTCCAGCCAAGTAATGGCACCAATGCCGGACGGCCTCCACAATGGCCTGAGCCTCTTTTTCCACAGCGGAGTGCCGAATTTCAGGGCCTTGGAGGGTGCGAGAGAAAAAGGCGACGGGCCTGCCCGCCTGGTTAAGTGTGGCGGCCAGGGCGAAATCAGATGCATCACTCTCCACGTGGAAGGGGATGGACTCATCAACAGCGTGCATCGTGGCTTTCGCGATGTCAGCTTTTATCCCTTCAAAGGCTAAGCGAGCCTCTGCTGCCAGGGGAAAAGAGGTAGACTTTATGAGCGGACGGGCTTTGTCTGCATAATTGATAACCCACTGTGCGTAATATGAAAATAAGCCTAAGCATCTTCTCAGTGCTTTGACGCTAGTGGGTAGGGGAAGTTCAAGGTGGGGATGCATACGGTCTGGATCGGCGCCGAGGACCCCGTTTTCCACCACGTATCCGAGAATTGCTAGGCGGCGCTTGCTGAATACACACTTCTCCCTGTTATAGGTCAGATTCAGGCGAGATGCAGTGCATAAAAACTTTAGGAGGTTGGCATCGTGGTCCTGCTGGTCATGGCCGCAGATAGTGACATTGTCCAGGTACGGGAAGGTAGCCCGTAGCCCGTTTTGGTCCACCATTCGGTCCATTGCACGCTGGAAGACCGAGAACCCATTAGTGACGCCAAAGGGGACCCTTAAGAAGTGGTAGAGACCACCATCCGCTTCAAAGGCCGTATATTTTCGGTCCTCTGGGCGAATGGGGAGCTGGTGATAGGCTGACTTCAAGTCGATGGTGGAGAACACCCGGTACTGCGCAATCTGATTGACCATGTCAGATATGCGCGGGAGAGGGTACGTGTCCAGCTGCGTGTACCTATTAATGGTCTGACTATAGTCTATGACCATCCGGGGCTTGTCTCCAGTCTTAATCAACACGACTTGTGCTCTCCATGGGCTAGTGCTAGGTTGAATGATCCCTTCCCTGAGGAGCCGCTGAACCTCAGATCGAATAAAGATCCAATCCTCAGCGCTGTAACACCTGCTCTTAGTTGCGATGGGCTTGCAGCCTGGCACGAGATTTTCAAATAAAGACGGCGGGGTGATTCTGAGTGTCGAGAGACTGCACGTGGAGCGCGCTGGGCAATTTGGAGGCTGCTGTTCTCCCACTGAAAGTGGACGGAGTGGCCCATCGTACTGCAGGGTCACACTCCTCAGGTGGACCATAAAGTCTAGTCCCAGGAGTACCGGAGCGCAAAGGTGTGGTAACACGAGGAGCCTGAAGTTCTCATAAGCTGTGCCCCGCACCGTTAGATTTACCACGCAGCTCCCAAGAACGGTAACAGATCGGGACCTCGACGCCATAGAAATTGTCTGTCTGACAGTCTGTACTCGGAGACTGCACCGTTTCACAGTGTCTGGATGAATAAAACTCTCCGTGCTCCCACTATCAAACAGACAATGTATCAGGCGTCCGTTTACCTCAATGTCCATCATGGACTTGTCGAGTCTGTGAGGCTTGGCCTGGTCCAGAATGATTGACGCCACTGTTGAATCTTGAGTGCAACTGCAGTCAGCTGAGATGGTCGATGATGATGACCCCTGCTGGTCGTCTGCGGTTGGTGTCGACCAAAATGGCTGCGCCCATGGATCGCACGTGGTCGATGGCGTTGAAAGTGGCAGCACTCGCAGGTCGCACGTGTCTTGCGTTGTCGTCCTCAGGAATGGCGGCGCTCGTGAATCGCACATGGTTGAAGACCTCGACGAAGCCGGAGATGAGGAGACAGATCCTGGAGAGTCACATGCAGCACTGCTTGGCTTCGAAGGTGGTTTAGCTCGGCACACTTTAGCATAGTGCCCTTTCTTCCCACACGCGGAGCAAAATACCGTTCTGGCCAGACATCGCTGACGAGGGTGCTTCGCCAATCCACAGAAATAGCACCGTGGGCCACCTGGAGCTGCCGCCGCCGTCAGGTCCGAGGTTGAAAGCACGATCGCGCAGTTCCTAGGAGCCGCTGGGTAGAGTTGAGTCGGTGGCTGTACTTGCCACGATGTTCCCACGTGGTCGGTGGGGTAAGTTTCAAGACTTCTGGAGGCCGTTTCCATCGCATCAGCCAATTCCACCATCTTAGCTAGGTCCAAGTTACCTTGCTCTAGCAGCCGCAGGCGAATAAAGGATGAGCCGATTCCTGCCACGAACGCATCTCGGATCAGATCGTTAGTATATTGAGTAGCCGACACCGGCTTGCAATTGCAGGCTCTGGCTAGCTGCTGAAGTTCATGCAGGTACTGTCCCGTCGTTTCGCCGGGCTGCCGCCGTCGAGTGGCTGGTAGGTGCCGAGCATGAATCTCGTTTGGCGGTTTATTGTACAGCTTCTTAAGTAGTTCAATGGCCCCTTGGTAGTCTTGGGAATCACGGATTGTTGCATACACAGTGTCGCTTACCCTTGCATGGAGGACCCGCAATCTGTCGGCGTCATCTTGGACTGCTGTTGAGGCGTCGATATAATCCTGGAAACACTTCAACCAATGGTCGAAAGTGTTCGACGCTCCAGCGGCACGCGGATCTAAGGTTTTAACATTTGCTCCATGGTTTTTTTCTTCAAACAAAATTTGTTGCTAATAAAATTTATGCGCGATTAATTCACTCGGGAGGCTGGATCGTACCCGGGAAATAAAGGCTTTTATTAGCAATAAGAATGGAGCATACTGCTTAACAATACAATCCCAGACTAAAGGGTCACTAGGAAGTGCAGTGACCTTTACACTCCTATAGGAAGGCGGAGCCAACCGGAGTGTACCACAGAACAATGCCAACAGGTGGAACACCCCAACCCTAACCCCAACAGTAACAAGAGTAACATATGTACAAGTACCCATAGTGGTAACCATCTATGGTTCAGTACCCATAGTGGTAACCATCTATGGTTCACCACACGCCCGACTGCTCTCACCTCACCTCCAACCCCATCTCCACTGACCCTCAGCTCTGTTTATCTCTCCGCAGGCAATGGCAGGCCTGCTGAGAATTTCTAGCATTTTTGGTTTTTATTTCAAATCAATTAACAAAAGACCAAATTGATAATGCGCATTTATATACCGACATTGGAGCTTAGCACCTTTAAGTAAGGTTGCCACAATAACACTGAGCTAAAGTTTACCTTTCATAGAACTGAAAATGATTGATCTGTTTATATTTTTCCTGGTTAAAGAAGGAACAGGAAGGACAGAGCAGTGCAACATGAAACTGCAAAAGAAGACTCAAGGCCAATTCTTGGAAAAGATAATCAGACCACATCTCAGTTTGCGTAGGTTATGAAGACTCTTTTCACAGCCCCAGTGGCCCTGTGCTGAGGGAAACAGACCAGAGTATGCAACCAATGATGAGAAAAGTTGCAGGTCTCTGTGCTCAATTCTCCCAGAAGTAAACACATTGAACAAATGCATGCCCCTTGAGAGATTCAGCACCCATTGCATAGATGAGGTTAACAATCGAAAAAACCCTGCTGACTCAAGTTGTCTCCATAGCCAATGGCAGATGAAATCTTTTTTTAAAAATTCATTCTCCATATGTAGGTGTCAGGGGCATTGCCAACATTTATTATGAGTTGTACTTGCCGTGAGAAAGTGATGGCAGACCTTTGCTTTGAACTGGTTTTGTACCAGGTAGATACAACTGGTGCCTTACCATTCCAAATCAGAGGACAGTTGATTGGATAATTACTGTTGTGATCCAGTTAGGGGCCAGTAATATCTTGGGGGGGGGGGGTTTGGAATCTTTAAAGCTGCAGTTTTGTGACTCTTAGCTTTTCTTTCATTTACAGGATGGGGTGTCACTGGCCAGGCCAGCATTTATTATCCATCCCTAGTTGCCCTTCAGAAGGTGATGCTGAGCTCCCTTCTTGAGCTGCTGCAGACTCTGAGGTATAGGTACATCCACAGTGCTGTTAGGGAGGGAATTCCAGGATTTTGACCCAGCAACAGTGAAAGAACGGCAATATATTTCCAAGTCAGGATGGTGGTGGTGTTCCCAGGTATCTGCTGCTCCTGTCCTTGGCCGTGAGTCTGGAAGGTGCTGCCTAAGGAAACATGGGAAGTTCCTGCAGCACGTCTTGTAGATGGTACAAACGGCTGCCACTGTTTGTCGGTGGTGGGGGGATTGAATGTTTGTGGAAGGAGTAGCATTCAAGCTGCTTTGGCCTGGATGGTGAGGAGTTTCTTGAGTGTTGCTGGAACTGCAATCGCCCAGGCAAGTGGAAAGTATTGCATTATTGTTGTGTATTTGGAGAAATGACACTTGCGAGCACTTTGGTAAAAATAAAAACTTTATTTGTGGTGTGTGTTCACTCTCATGTCTACCACGTCTTTCTGTTTCTTGCTCTATATCTATGCATCAACCGTGTGCATGTACACAAATAGGGTCTGTTGGGGTGCTGGATCAGAAACCCCAAGGTGTATTATGAAGCCAGACTAGACCCAGCAATTGTTCTATTTTAGCATAAATGTGAAGAAAGGATGCTTTGCTCTAGGCGTAATTCCACTGATAAATTAGGGGTCTTTTAACAAAACAAGCTTTATTTTTAACATAGTTTAAGTATAGCTCCAACAAAATGAAAACAATTTAACTCTTAAACAAATTTAACAAACTTTAAGCATTAAAAGAAACAACTCTTAACTTCTAACTTATTACCATTCAGTTCCAATTAAGCAATATTTCACTTATAAACTGAAACCCGACTCTTAAGGTAGTTAGCATAATCAGGCATATTTGCTTTAACCTTTATTAACTAAGCTTTAAAGTTTCCAGAGAAATTTTGCAGAGAGAGAGAAAAAGCAAGAGCTTACTTAGGCTGATAACTTTAAACAGCCCTCTCCAGCGAATGAACTCAATTGTTTTTCTCAGTTACAAACCTAGTTCTTCCCATTTTTAGTATCACATGACTGTATGACCCTGTATATGTAACTCTCCTTTCCATTATTTTAATCAAGAAAACACCCAAGAGTCCTCTTCTTTGGTAAACAAAAGCTTATTCAGCCTTCTGCTAAATAAGTACTTACGTGGCTAAAATGAGTAATTATCCTGCTTTCCAGCATCTGCTGTATTCCTTTCAAACAAACCATAACAAAACATTACATCTTAAAGCAGTCCACCTCAAACATAAAATATATTAAGAGCACAATATCATCACAGGTCAAAATTCATGAGTACACTCCTTTGCGTACATTATTACAATAGAGTTCTATGGCGAACAAAAAGACAAATACATTCCTGACTTATGCCTTGTCGATGGTGGACAGCCTTTGGGGGTCAAAGGGTGAGTTACTTGTCGCAGGATTCCTGGGCCACGATTCTCCCATCTCAACACGTTAATTTTTTGGCGGGCCGGGAGAATCGCGCATGCGCCAATTCGTGGAATTCGCACATGTATTCTCGACACGCTCATCTCCCAGCGACGGATATCCGGCATGGTCGGGACCACACTGGAAACCAGTGGGACCAACAGGTAAGTAATTTAAATCTTATTTTAATGCCATTTGAATGTGATTATCGGGCCTGGGACTGAAGTCTCTGAGCCCGAGAGCATCTCCCACTCCATCAGTACAATTTCACTCTGGCGGGGTTTAGAGTAACTCCCCACTTTCATGGAGCTAGTGGGATACCCCGCTGGAGGGAAAGGGGGCAATCAGGACCCCCTCAGGGAGTCGGGCAGCAGGGGATGGTGCCCCCTCAGCAGGGGCACCCTGGCAGTGCCAGTCTGTGCCCCAGCACTGCCCAAGGGGCAAAGTGCCCATGTCCAGGAGGCACCGTGGCACTGCCCACCAGACATTGGGCAGTGCCAAGGGGGTGGGGCCTAGCAGACGGGGCTAAGGGAGCGGGCCCTTGGGGGTGGGGCTTAGAGGTAATCAGTGGGGGTGGGGAGTCCCGCTACCACTCTGCATGGAGATCGGTCGGGGCTGGAGGGAGGCCAGCGATTGCTTTGACCTCCCCTTGTAGCCACAGTATTCATAGGGCCTGTCCAGTTCAGTTTCTGGTTAATGGTAATCCCCAAGATGTTGATAGTGGAGGATTCAGCAAAGGTGATGCCATTGAATGTCAAGGGGTGATGGTTAGATCCTCTCTTGTTGGAGATGGTAATTGCCTGGCACTTTTATGGCATGAATCTAAGTTGCGATTTGTCAGCCCAAGCCTGGATATTGTCTAGGTCCTGCTGCATTTGGAAATTAACTGCTTCATGGTGCTGAACATTGTACAGCCATCTGCAAACATCCCCATTTCTGACCTTATAATGAAAGGAAAGTGTTGCTGAAGCACCTGGAGGTGGTTGGGCCTAGGACACTACTCTAAGGAGCTCCTGCAGTGATGTCCATAAACTGGGATGATTGACCTCCAATCACTACAACCATTTTCCTTTGTGCCAGGTATGATTCCAACCAACAGAGACTTTTCCCATTGACTCCAGTTTTGCTAGGACTCCTTGACGTCACACTGGGTCAAATGCTGCCTTGATGCCAAGATCAGTCACTTTCACCTCACCTCTGGCATTCAACTCTTTTGTCCATGTTTGAACCAAGGCTGTACTGAGGTCAGGAACTGAGTAACACTGGCAGGACCCAAACTGAGCATCCACGAACAAATTGTAGCTGAGTAAGCGCCACTTGATAGCACTGTTGATGACCTCTTCCATCACTTTGCTGATGATTGAGAGTAAACTGATGGGACAGTAATTGGTTGGGTTGATATGTTCTGTTTCTTATGTATTGGACATACCTGGGCTGTTTTCCACATTGCCAAGTAGATGCTAGTGTTGTAGCTGTATGAAAACAGCTTGGCTGGGGCTGGACACTTTCTGGAGCACAAGTCTTCAGGACTATTGCCGGAATATTGTTAGGGCCCGTTGCCTTTGCAGTGTCCAGTGACACTGATATCTTGATATCACATGGAGTGAATTGAATCGGCTGAAGACTCACATCTGTGATGCTGGGGATATCGGGAGTGTGCGTCATCCACTCAGCACCTCTGGCCGAAGATTGTTATGAATCTTTCATCCTTATCTTTGCACAGATGAGCTGGGCTCCTCCATCATTGAGGATGGGGATATTTGTGGAGCCTCCTCCTCCAGTGAGTTGTTTAATTGTCCACCACCATTCACGGCTGGATGTGGCAGGACTGCAGGGCTAAGATCTGATCTGTTGGTTGCGAAATTGCTTAGTTCTGTCTACTACTTGCTGCTTAGGCTGTTTGGCATGCAGGTCATCCTGTGTTGTAGCTTCACCAGATTGACACCACATTTTTCAATATGCCTGGTATTGCTCCTGGCATGTCTCCCTGCGCTCTTCATTGAATCAGGGTTAATCCCTTGCTTTGGCTGTCAAGATAGAATGTGGGATATGCCATGCAATGTAATTACAGATTGTGGTTGAATACAATTATGTTGCTGTTGATGCCCCACAGCGCCTCATGGATGCCTAGTTTTAAGTTGTTAGATCTGTTTGAACTCTATCCCATTTATCACGGTGTAGTGTCACAAAACTTGATAGAGGTTATCCTCAATGTGAAGACTTGAATTTGTGCCCACAAGGACTGTATGGTGATCAATCCTACCAATACTGTCATGGACAGATGCATCGCTGGCAGGCGGGCTGGTGAAGATGAGGTCAAGTATGTTTTTCCCTCTTGTTGGTTACCTCACTATTTGCCATAGTCCCAGTACAGCAGCCATGTCCTTTAGGACTCAGCCATTTCAGTCAGGGGTGGTGCTACCAAGCCACTCTTTGTAATGGACATTGAAGCCCCCCACCCAGAGTACCCACCCTTGCCACCCTCAGTGCTTCCTCCAAGTGGTTTTCAACATGGAGGAGTGCTGATTCATCAGTTGAGGGGCACAGTACGTGGTAATCAACAGAAGATTTCCTCGTGCATGTTTGACCTGATGCAATGAGACTTCATCGGGTCCAGATTCAATGTTGAAGACTCCCAGGGCATCTCCGTCCATGCTCTAAAACCATGTGACACCCTAACCGATGCTATGGATCTTTCATCAACTACCCCCCTGCCCCCAACCAGGCACTTGACACTTTGTAAGCCAACTGGTTTCAAAGAAACTTTTAACTTGGATCTCCAATTTCCACTCTCAAGGAATTCACCTTGGAATTTCCTCCCAAACAATGCTTTCACTTGGACATCTTCAACATGGATCCACCTCCAGCATTTCAACCTCTCTAATGTTCTTCTCCCATGGATTGCCAGTGAATTCAAGCTTCATCTTGAAGCTCCGCATCACTGTCCCGCCACCTCTGCTGGGTCTATCTTGCCGGTGGGATAGGACATATCCAGGGATGGTAATGGTGTGTCCGGATATTATCTGTAAGGTATGATTCCATGAGCATGACTATGTCAGGCTGTTGCTTATAATTGAGTACAAGAGAAAGCTAGCTGGAAATATAGAGACAAATAGTAAGACTTTTAATAAACATTTTAGAAAGAAAAGAGTTAACAAAGTGAGTGTTGGTCCTATAGAAAGTGAGTCTGGAGCATTGAAAATGGAAAACAAGAATAATGCATTTGAATTGAACAGGTTTTTGCATCAATTTTCACCATAAAGGATTCTCCTGTCCCGCTGCAGTGAATGGAGATCTGGCTGAGTGCCAAATTCGCCATCCTCCCTGGCAGCGGTGGCAGGACATGAATGATTGGGGAATTCTGGCCAGAGTCTCCAAATTAAAGAGAAAAAACTTCAGGAAGCAGACTTAAAAGAAAATAGGCTTGTGGGAAGCCAGCAATCCGAGGATATAGTCAAAGATCTATAACTCTTTACTATGAGCCTGTGAGGCAGTAATGTTCTGTTGGCATGACTGAACATTTGTGTGACAGTGGAAGATGAAGCTTGAATTCACTGGCAATCCATGGGAGAGGAACATCAGAGAGGTTGAAACCCTGAAGTTGGATCTATGTTGAAGATGTTCAAGTGGAAAGCATTGTTTGGGAGGAAATTCCAAGGTGAATTCCTTGAGAGTGGAGATTGGAGACCCAAGTTAAAAGACAGAGCTTCTGTGAAACCAGTTGGCTTACAAAGTGTCAAGTGCTTGGGTGGGGGTGGGGGTGTGGGGGGGTGGGGGAGGGGGAGGAGGGGGAGGAGGGGGGGGTGCGGTAGTTGATGAAAGATCCATAGCATTTGTTAGGATGTCACATGGTTTTAGAGCATGGTCTGCCTGACCACAGGTCACCCATCAGTTTACATGGACAGTTGGAGTATACTGGAATATAAGATAGATTTTGTAACTGATGTCATCCTTATGAATCTGTATATATCTGAAAAGGTATAGTTGGAATGAAGGAGTAATGTATTATAGTTCACCTTTTCTTGTTTAATAAAGGTTTCATTCTTTTGTTGAAAGTTCATCAGCAGCCCCTGTGACTCTGTTCAGTAGTCAATCTCCACGTTTTTAAACAAAACAACATCTATCAAGTCAGGTCCCGCCCTGGGACACAGCCCGTCCAGTCGTATCATCTGCTGAGATCTTAACACAACTGTGTCATAATCTGAGGATTGTTCTGCTGAAAGGCTAGAGTAAACCTCCAAAGCATTCCCAAACAAACCATTGTGCAACATGGCATTCCACGTGTCCTGTGACCACGTTAGTGTTGCAGCGACCTTTTCAAATGAAATAAAAATATCTCTCAACTCCATCATCAGTCAATTTAGACAGTGGTGAATATTTTCATTATAACAAAGTTTGGAGTGGGACTTGACTTCTCATCCTGACTATGAGACTTTCCTTGTAACCTCAGCTTTTCTTTAGCAAGTTCATTCTGTCTGATTTATTTGCCTTCTAAAGCTTACTGTCTCATTCATTATCTCTTTCTTCCCTTGTTAATTACACTTTCTGGAGTTCAAACTCAAGCCAATATTTCTCAAGTTCAAGTTTTTACACACTCAGCCTGTTTGACAGAGTTATGAACGCACCTTCCTTGGCCATCAAGACCTGAGGTGGGACTCAAACACACAGCTTCTCAATCAGAGGCAGGAAAATTAACCACTCCACTGTGCCACAAGACCTCCCTCCTAAATAAAGAACCCACATTATTGTTTCACCAATATTTGCACATGACTGATATGTTTGTATCAAAGAAGAAGAACATAACACTTTATTAGTGCAGTGAGTGCAAATTCCTAAAATCTATACCTTAGAATCATGGTAATTGCCAATTTAATTGCCAAAAGTTCGCTTCAAGCATCATGAGCTTCTTTGCCTAATATTGGCCAAATGGATATGTCCACCTAAAAGCAGGTGGTGAAAGGTGGACTGCTGTGAACAGGTAGTAGGTCTGTCCCTTTCTTTAAAAGTGCAGACAAACTGTTGGCAAATGTTTTAAATTGTTACTGTTGCCACCAATGTGTTTGGGATGTCACTACAAATGTTTCACCTTCCATCATCCATGCATACTTATAAGACAAACTACATTCAATTATATCTGCATTATGTGGATGAGTTAGGTTCAGAAAATTGAAATGTATCCATGGGAGGTTTTAAGATACAAATAACAGAATTGGGAGCAACAGGTATTGGAACGGATGTTTATTGACCAGTTTTTGGAAGAGCCTTTGGGGAGGATTTGTCCTGGTTCAATGTTGCTTTTCTCATACCAAGCTTTGGATAAATCAATTCTATTTATATTATTTTCACTGTTTCACTGTTGTGAAATATTGCAGCCAGAACCAAAAGGCCAGAGTTTACATGATTTTGACTATTAATTGACCAAATTTAACAATATTAGATTTCCTCTGAAAAGCACTAAACTCCTTCCTGACAGGAAACAACAAACCAATCAGTTTTTTAAAATATAGATTTGAAGCATACATTTCAAACTAAATAATTAATTAAAATTAATATTACTGTGTTAAATATTAATGGATCCATTATTAACAATAAATATTGTCATATCTTTATGCAAAGTCAATCTACTGAAAATTCACCATGGATCTCAAATTTCTAAGCAAGGAATTAAAAAGATTAAATTGCGAAAAAGACTGGCATTTATATCATACCTTTCATGACCTCAGGACATCCCAAAGCGTTTTAAAGCCAATTCAACATTTTCACCAGCACAGCCAATGTAGAAAACATGGCAGCTGATTTTAATGCAGGAAACATCTACACACATGAATTTGATAATAAGCGGATAATCTGTTTTTAATAATGTTGAATGAGGGATGCATATAGGCCAGTATATTAATGCTAACTCGCCTTTCATCTTCCTTGAAATAGCGCCTTGGGATCTTTTAAGTTCACCTGGCAAGGCAGGCCTAAGTTACTGTCTCATTGAAAGCCACAACTTGTAATAGTGAGCACTTCCTCAGGCCAACATGAAAGGGCCAGCCGCGATTTTTGTGTTCAACCTTTGGATTGAGACTTGGAACAAAAACACTCCACATCAGAGGCGAGAGTGCGACCAAATGAAGCACGGTTCAAATTGTTTCCAAGAGCTTTTGGTGATTATAAATGTACAGTCTGCTTTGCAATTCATGACAATTTTCTCTTCTCCTTTCCTTTGGGCTCTGATTTACACTGTAATATACTGCACCCCAGTGCATTTGGCATCTCAGTCGAACAGCCGTTTTTCATGCATGAGCTTAGGCAGTGAATGTTGTTAAGCTGCTTGGGGGAGAATATGCAGTGATATGGTGTATTCGCTGACCTAGATTGGCTCTTGGTCTAGAAAGTCTCAATTTTAAACTTGTCTTCCGTTTTAAAATTTCTCCATAGCCTCACCCCATCCTAACACTATAACCGCCTCCAATCCTCCAACTCGTCGAGATCCTTGCACGTTTCCAACTCTGGTCTCTTGCATATTGTAATGCCTAACTATGTTTGGGGTTGTGGGTTCTAAACAAAAAGAAAAGATGTGCTTTGCCCAACTAACACACAAAAGGTTTATTCTAGGAGCTCTGGTCTGCCGAGAGTATAAACTGAAAGTCAAACAGCAGCCTGCGCAACATCCTAATGACATCACTATCAAATCATGTGATCAGCTCTTAAAATATTCATGCAACCTGTTAAAAATATAACATCCCTAGCTTTTTACTTCTGTGGGCACAACAACAAATTATGACTATGTTATACATATGTTCTTTCATCCAGGATGTCCTTCATATAGTTGTTCATATTGTTGTTCAAGAACTCTTCCATGCAGACTAGGAGGAATATGATCACTTGGATTTCTCACAATAGTCACCCACCTTGGACGATTAACTCAAATTTTCTTGACACATATAATTTTAAATCAGGATGCGTGTAATGCATTCCAGCTATCATTCCTTTCAATACCATATCCATCAGCTTCCCAATCATGGGACCACTTCTGGTATGACTCTCAACTTCAAAAGCTGTCTCAGACAAATGAACTAATAGCAAAAAAATAAAGAATATTAGCAAAACAAGTCGGTGGCATCTGCTCGATAGGTAAGGTAAGCATGATAATGCATCAATATTATCATGGCATCACGATCGAAGATATTTTATATCATGGAAATGTGCAGGTAAGATGAGTCACTACCTTTGCTAACAACTGTGCCTTTATACGGCCCAAAAGTAGCTAAGGGTCGAAGATCAGTCGATAATGTGAACTGACGAGCATATAAATAATGATGAAACATTCTTATGCCAAAAATTATACCCAATATTTCTTTTTCAAGCTGAGCATAAAGAGATTCAGCACTAGTCAGAGCGTGTGAAGCAAAAGCTATTGGCCAGTCTTCTATCAGAGTCATGATATGTGAAGCAACTGCCCCTACTCCATAAGGCAAAGCATCATAAGCAAGCAATGATGGTAGCTTTGGATAAAAATGAATCAATGCTTCAGACTTCTGCAAACTATCTTTGACATCGTTGTATGCTTTTTCACATTCTGTTGTCCAGTCCCATGACTGTTTCACACATAGTAATTTATGCAATAGCTTCAATAATGTAGCTCAGTTGGGAACAGGTTTGCCATAATAATTTACTAATCCTAGAAAGGACCTCAATTGCATCACATTAATTGAATGTGGTGCTTCCAAAGTAGCATTCATGTTTTGAGGTGCTTTATGTTGGCCTTTACTATCAATAAGATGATCCAAATACTGGACTGACATATGGAAAAAGTTACACTTTTCTTTCTTGATATACTGACAATGTGCTTGATGGCATTCCAGTGTTGCTTCTAAATTATTCGAGTGGACCCTGTAATTAGAATATCATCCAGGTAACATTGTACACCAGAGAGACCACTTAAAATCTGATCCATCAATCTTTAGAATAGGGTGGTGGAGATGTTATTCCAAAAGGCAATCTTTTTTAATGAAAAATACCTTAATTAGTAATGATGGTAAGCAATCATTGAGTTTCAACAGTTACTTTCATCTGTCAATATACTTATGAAAGATGAATCTTGCTGAATTTCTGCCCAACTGACAACCCAGCAAATAAATCTTCAATTAAAGAAAGCAGATATTGATCAGCACACTGGATTTATGGTTGTTTTAAAATCACCACAAGTATAAACTGAACCATCTGTTATGGTTCAGGTCAGAAATGCCATAGTGTTTTATAGAGCCGGCCTGGATCATAAGTTTTGCACCTTGAATTTGGCTAGGATAAGCATGATATGTTGTACCTCAGGTATGATTCAACTGACCCACGAGGGAGCTTTTACCAAACAAACTTTATTTAAGAATATAGTTGACATGTATGGAAAGAAAGTTAGCAATAATTCTTATCAATTACAAACAAAATCAAAACAACCAGTGCTTTCCTTAAACCACAAACACTGAAACTTTGCATGGCCTAGCTTATTAAAGTGAAAACATCTGAAGCTTTTCATTTCTCTTCTACCCTTCTGTATTTCCTTTTTAACCTGCCTTTATTATCTCCCACAAGATCTCCTTTACCCTTACCACCGAGGATTTCTCTTTTCCCCAGTTTCTATCTCTCACAGGCTGAAATTAATGTCGGAAACCAAACTGTGATATATGAACTAATTTGTAATCATCTGCCATTTCTGCTGCTAATCTTGCAGTTTCAACCCTTTGCTCTTCCACATGAGTTCTCACTACATCAGGAAGTGAATTTTTAAACTCTTCCAAAATAATCATTTCTCTGAGAGCTTCATATGCCTGATTTATTTTCAAAGCCTTTATCCACCTATCAAAATTACTCTGTTTGATCTTTTCAAATTCTGTGTAAGTTTGACTAGGTTCTTTTCTAAACCATTGTCTGTCGGCTTCTGGCACTAGTTCATATGCACCTAAGGTGATTTTTTTCACCTCATCATACTTCCAAGATATCTTCCCTGATAATGATGCAAACACCTCACTAGCTCTACCTACCAACTTTGTTTGAATTAGTAATACCCACATGGTTTGTGGCCATTTCATTTGTTTCTCAAATTAAATGAAAAAAACTTCTACATCCTTCTCATCAAACCTTGGCAATGATTGGACATATTTAAATAGGTCCCCACCAAGCCCTTGACTACGAAGCTCTTGCTCCTTTCTCACTATCCTCATCACGATCTTCAAATTGTACTTTTCCCTTTACCTCTGCCAATTTTAACTGTCGTTCACTTTTTATTGTCAGTTTCTGAAGTTCAAATTTTCTCTCTTTTTCACTTTCCTCTCTCTCTCTCTGGCTTTTTCTGATGCAATTGCATCCTTTCTTTGGCTTTTAATATCTCTCTCTTTCCTTTATTTCAAATTCAAGCTGCTTTAATTATTTTCCATGTTAACTGTTTCATTTGTAATTGAATTCTAGCCATTTCCAATTATTCTGACTGTGTTTCTAGCAGTTTTAAATGCTGAGCTAACACTAAAATTATCTCTCCTTTCCTTACATTGTCAGGCAATGTCAACTGCAATGTTTTTGCCAATTCCAAAAGCTTTGTTTTAGTCACCTTTTGCAAACCACCTCGTGTGAGTTCTTCGACCCCAGGAACTTCTTAGCCTCTGAAAGAACTATTATCCCACAAGGTACTCCCTATTTAAGCCTGAATGCAACATCCAAAAAGAAAACACCAATATGCTCACCACTCACTGTCTTTGAGTTCAACAATCCCAAATCAATCAAGAAATATAGATTTTAATCCCACAAGAGAGCCCCCAATTGTTATGGTTCAGGACAGAAACTCCAAAGTGTTTTATGGAGCCCGCCTAGATCATAAGTTTTGCATCCTGAATTTGGCTTGGATAAGCATGATATGTTTCACCTTAGGTATGATTCAAATGATCCATGAGGGAGGTTTTACCAAACAAAGCTTATTTAAGAATATAGTTAATATGTATGGAACAAAAATTAACAATAACTTTTGTTAATTACAAACAAAAACAAAACAACCACGATAATGCATAACCCTTAACATATCTAAGATGTTCCAACCAAACAAAAAATTCCCATGGACAAAACCCTTCCACAGGTTTAACACAGCAAAGACTAATGCTCACGTGATACTGGAATTGGTTGGAGAGTTGAAAACCCTGACGTCTGAGCTTATAAGTTCTAGCAGTCCTCTGGATACAGTTTGAAGTCAGAACAGCTTCCCAGATCACTAGAGAGAGACTCTGGTCAAACCACCAACAGCAGATTTTCTACTCTAGAAAGGCTTTCAGCTAACCAGCAGAATTTCCCAAAACCAGGGGGAGAGAGAGAGAGAGAGACACTTCTTTCCAGCTTGATGTCCCTCCTAAAACTAAAACCTGCAGCTTAGAACTGAAAATGAAAGAGCTCTTGTCACCTGACCTGCAAACATTCTTCCTCCTGACAATGCAGGGTCATAAAACTAATTCCAAAAGTAAAAATAAATAACTCCCATTGAAACCACCGAAGGAGCAATAAAAGGACTCCCACGGACAACCCGATGCCACAATGAGAGCGGAGAGCTACAGAGAACATGATTTAGAAAGAAACTCTTAAAGGTAGACTAATGCCACACATCTGATTTTCCACCTTCAGTGGAACCTGAACCATTGCGTGATGATCAGTGGCTTTAGAGAATAATGCTCTTCAAGGATCTTTGTCAAGCCATCACAAGTTTTGGTTCCTGACTTTGCTGGAAGAGGCAAGTTCCAGAGCAAATTGAAGGTTTTGTTTTCTACTGAGAAAATCGGGGACGAGAAGCTTGTTTGCAATTTTATTCGCTTGTAGAAAGTACTACATAGGAACTCCAAGATTCATTTTCTTAATTGAAAGGCCCCAAATTCTAATTCAGCCACTATTTCCCTTGTGGGCACTATCTACTCAAAACTGCTCAGTATTTATTATTTTTACTGTCTTCCAACTACTCCCCTTTTACCCTAGAGACCATTGACTTGATGTATCTTTTCTTTCAAATGGCCCGAGCCGTACAGAAAATCTTTCTTCTTTTTAAATATGCCAGATATTGCCTGGAATCTCACCCTTCTCTAATCAGAAAAAAAAAACCCTCTTTTAAAACCGCACAGAGAGGTTTTTTCTGTTACTTGGCTTTCCTGCACAGGCACTTCAAATCCTTCATCCTGTTGTTACTTCCCCCCAGCCTCCTAATATTCGAATTTGAGGATCCACAATGTTTTTTCTTCAACTTAGGATCCTTTCTCAATGTTCTTGATGAAGCAAAATCCAGACTCATTGCCAATTTTCTCCTTGTCATGTTCTAACAATATTATAGGATGTGTGTTTTAAACAAAAAAAGAAAAGATATGGTTTGCACACGAAGATTCAAATTAACACACAACGGGTTCATTGTAGGAGCTCTGGCCTGTACAAAATATAAACTGAAAGTAAAATAGCAACCTGAGCAACACCCTAATGACATCTCCATCAAATCATGTGATCAACTCTTAAAGCAATCAAGCAATCTTTAAATATATAACCCATATCCCTGATTTTTATTGCTCCCACCATGCCCTCATGTGCCTAGATCCTAAATTCTGGAATTTGTTCCCATAATAACTCCAGGAGTCAGCTGTAAAGGAACAGTGCTTTATTGCACAAAATAAAGTAAAGCAAAGCTACAAGCTCATGGTGAGTGCAAACAGGTCCAAATGGGACAATGCAATAATGGACCCACTCAGGGGCCTGCTTTATAGAGGGCTTGGTATACAAGTCCTGCAGGGATGTCAATCAGTGATTCCTCAAGCAAGTCGGGGGGTTATCACATTTCCATAAACTTCTTCCCTTTTCTCACATCCTTTTTGATGTTCTTTAAAATCTACATGTCCTAACATGCCCTTACGAGGCCCCATGCCCAGTTTGTTTTGTGAAAATCATATGATGCGCCTTAGTGCTTTTAAGCTGTAAAATGTACGATGTAAATGCCAGTTGTAGTGATGTGGCAGCACACCCAAAATCCAAACTAGTGCTCCACTATCTGATCATCTCTGTTGCAAATTCTCCACTGCTCCCACACGCCATTCATACAAACCACCTTCCATCTCCAACCAAGCTGGGCCATCTTTTCTGTCATTTTCCTTGTTGCCTTGGACTTTATAAAAGGTAAAAAAAAGTCAACTATAAAACGAAAGAACATTTCAAGATCATTGAATTAAAATTTCCACACAAATGCTATATCAAAAATGCACTGTAGTAACCTGTTACCAGGTCTTCCGAGCTTGGCTTTACCAGATATGTGGAGCACTATAGAGTTGGCAGGACACGTAGCCTTTTTACAGCTTTAGCTGCTGTATGGTAAGTTTGAATGCCCAGTGCGAATATTAATCAATGGGCGAATGGATGAACGTTAGTGAATGGCTAGAGTGGCATACGGGTGAAGTGGCAGATAGGTAGGGCGGCAGGTGGATGAGTGGTTAGATGGTTCAGGGTAGTTGGATTGGGTCAGGGGCGTCAGTTCAAAGAAGAGTAAGGTTGGGTTAGGGGTGTAGTTAGGTAGATGGGTGGGATAGCTGCGTGGTCAGTGGATAGCATGGTCAGGAAGAGTAGTCATAGAATCATAGATTCCCTACAGTACAGAAGGAGGCCATTTGGCCCATCGAGTCTGTACCAACCACAATCCCACCCAGGCCCTATTCCCATAACCCCACACATTTACCGTGCTAATCCCCCCTGACACCAGGGTCAATTTAGCATGGCCAATCAACCTAACCTGCACATCTTTGGACTGTGGGAAGAAACTGGAGCTCCCGGAGGAAACCCATGCAGACATGAGGAAAATGTACAAACCCCACACAGACAGTGACCCGAGGCTGGAATTGAAGCCATGCCCATGGCACTGTGAGGCAGCAGTGCTAAGCGCTGTGCCACAATGCCGCCCCCAGTCATGCTGAGTTGGGGAGTTATCGGGGAATCAGTGGGTTTTTCAGGGGTTCAGGGGCGTGATTAGGTTCTCAGGTGCTGTGGTCAGGGGGAGGTCAAGAGGCTGGGGCGAGTCAGGGATTCAGGAGATGTAGCTGATTGGCCAGAGATATCGTTAGAAAGTCAGTCTGAGTAATTAGGGGGAAACCAGAAGCGTAGTTATCCAGGAGTTGGACTAGATTTTTTTAGTCTAAGATTTCCTGGGTAACTATTCAGGTAAGTAAATCGGAACTCTCATAGAGCCATAGAATCCTTACAGTACAGAAGCAGGCTATTAGACTCATTGAGCCTGCACCGACAACAATCCCACCCAGGCTCTATCCCCATGTATTTACCTTGCTAATCCCCCTGACACTAAGGGGAAATTTAGCATAGCCAATCCACCTAACCGCGTAGCTTTAGACTGTGGGAGGAAACCAGAGCATCCAGAAGAAACCCACGCAGACACGGGGAGAACATGTAGACTCCGCACAGACAATCACCCAGGGCCGGAATTGAACCCGGATCCCTGGCACTGTAAGGCAGCAGTGCTAATCACTTTGCCACCATGCTGCCCTCACAGAAGTCTCTGACTGTAACTTCGAGTCAAAGACATTCATGGAGGGTCCCAGGGAACAGGGGACTTGCGCATTGGAATTTGAAACTTCCTGGGCAGTGATCCAGAAGCCATAAGGTTCGAGCCATTACATTTTGAAATGGAAGCAAAGCAGCCTTTATAAAAGAAGAGTGAAAGCCAATCATTTCCTATTGTTCTTGAAGGGTAACGAGAGATTTCCAATCTCTGACCAATTTACAAAGGAAACCGCAGTGCGTATCTAAGAGGAAATAACCTACCACTGACTTAAGGATGTCTGCAGCAATTAGATGTGTGTGGCCGACAGCTCCTGCTGAGAAGCAGATTAGTATATTGGGCATTAAATAATATAATGTTCCTGCCATCAGTAAGCAGCATTTCTTCAGCTTGATCATGAGCAACATGACAGGAAACCTAGTAATAAAAATGGCTTTGGTTGGCAACCGTCAGCCTCTCTGATTCTCAGCCGAAATGTCACAGCAATCATTATATAACCTAGCTGATTGAGTAGAAATGCTCTAAAGCAGCCTTCAAAAAAAAAATCTTTTTATCCCTTGTCAAAGGACCATTATTGGTAAGCTTGTCAGAGTTGTGCAGGAACTCCCTTAAGCAACTACCGATCATTCAAGAGAAATTTGAACCTGCACAGTCACATGTGCTTTGTAGATTCACAGGAGCAGTTTATATGTATTTTGCCAGCCCCAGCTGCAGAGCGCAATTGACTTAACACTGTCCTCTTCCTTCCCCTGAACATTTCTTCAGCCAACATCTCAGGCACAGGCTCAGTAAGTGACTATGGCCACGGAACTTCCTCTATATTTCCACCCAGAGACGAGCAGCTCCTGGGTTTAAAACGCTGTGAAATTTGTGGATGCAAATAACCACGATGCATCTTGATCCACCAATCTCTCTGGACAAATGTATGTCCATCATAAACTTCAACCCCCCAACACCCCTCACACAACCCAAGTGCAGAACCTTAAATGCAAATTACTTCCAATTGCAATGGCTGAAAGACTTTCTTTAAATCATGACCAGATTTGCGGCTGTAGCAAAAGTCAAAGTCACTAATCTGGTTTTATTTTAATTATTCTGAACATCTACATTTTTAATTTACCCTCACTGAGAACCTCACTCTATTTTCGGTTTCTTTTAAGTATGTTTATGACGGCAATACCAGTCACATTGAAAACTGCAAGCTTCTCCAGTTGCAGGTTGTTAATCGAGTGCGCCGAATGTGCATGAATGATTGGAGGGTGAGCTGTGACTATAATTTTTATACTTAAAGAAAGAACATATTGTGCAGATCCTTGGCATTCCTTGGCACTTGATTGTTTACTCCGACTGAAGCCCTGCTGAGGCCATTTTAATGTTTGGGCACATTTTAATTCAATTGACACATTGAAAGTAGACAATCATTATTTTGGTGTATCGTAAGACTGGGGTGGGGGGTGAGGGGCTGGATGTCTTATCAGGGCTACTGTGCACAGACAGGAATTTCAAAGGATATGAGCCCCACCCCATTTACATTAATTACTGATTTAGTTTGTTTGGTCATTGGTAAAATTTGAGGCATTTTGATCTGTCCATTTTCCCTTTTTCATAATTAGCTTATGGGTTCTGGGAACAAGCTTTTGGTTTTGCTGGGTTGCTTGTGCACCTTGGAAATATTTCATTTCTGATGTATTAGTACTGACTGTGGGGCTGGAAGAAGAAGAGGGCAATTAGAAGCACAGAAAAAGGGAATGAGGAGATGGGAGAAGAGAGAGGAGGAGGACAGAGCGAAGGAAATCATTCCTACAGCAGAACTTCTTTCCTGTAACAATCTGACAAACAAGTGGTGTAAAGATGGCTGCACTTCAACAAGGAGATTAAAATGTAACACTCTCACCTGGAGTAGTCATACCTGAAACTCCAAAGCAGGTCATGAACAACACCGCCTCTGTCTATCAAGGTGTCTGTAGCCTTTAGCGTTTATGCCTCAGGATCATTCACGGTGCAGCATGCAATATTGGTCTGTATCTCCCAGTTTGCTGCATCAGAGACGTGACTGACTCTTTGTGCGCCAGAAGGAATTTTTACATCTCCTAACCCGGCGGTTACACAGTGGTTAGCACTGCTGCCTCACAGCGCCAGGGACCCAGGTTCAATTCTGGTCACTGTCTGTGTAGATTTGCACCTTCTCCCCATGTCTGCGTGGGTTTCCTCCGGGTGCTCTGGTTTCCTCCCACAGTTCAAAGATGTGCGGGATAGCTTGATTGGCCATGGTAAATTGACCCTAATGTCAAGCAGGGTTAGCAGGATAAATGTGTGGGGTTACGGGGATAGGACCTGGGTGGGATTGTGATTGGTACAGACTCGATGGGCCGAATGGCCTCCTTTTATACTGTAGGGATTCTATGATTCTATGAATTTGCTTTGGTACAAAATCTACAGGTTGCACTCAAGAACTCACCAAGGCTCATTAGGTTGCACCATCCAAACCCACAACTGTTACCATCTAGAAGGACAAAGGGTGGCAGACACATGAGCCAAAATTTACTGGCTGTTCTCGCCAACCAGATGTTGCGGTACCACCAATGGCAAAACCACACCGTGGGTTTCCTGGTAAAGGTGGGGTGCATTCAACAGGAAACCCCATTGACAACAGTACGACTAGAAGATCCTATCACCAGCCAATGGTGGGCCACCTCCGCTGCTGCAAAACACATGGTTGGGGGTGGGGGGGTGGGGGGGGGGGTGGGGGGCAGGGCACAGAAAGGCCCAGGAAACACCACAGCATGGAAGTTCCCCTTCAAGCCACTCACCATCCTGACTTGGAAATATCTCACCGTTCCTTCATGGTCACTAGTCAAAATCTTTGAACTCCCTCCCTAACAGCACTGTGGGTGAACCAACACCACAGGGACGGCAGTGGTCCAAGTAGGCAGCTCATCACCATCTTCTAAAGGGCAATTAGGGATTGGTCAATGAATGCTGGACTAGCCAGCAATATTCACATCCCATAAATTAATTGAAAAAAGGGTACCTTAACTTTGCATGCATTTAGGTTTTCCCAGATCCAACAGGTCATGGGCTACACATGCAGTACGGCAGGTTCCCCAAAACCAGTCTGGCATTGTCCTCAACAGGAAAGGAAACCACTCCCTCAGCATGCTGCTCACTTGTGACCACTGGCAGCACATAATGCAGGTTTGTGTCCAGTTCCCTGGCAGCAGCCATGATGCTTTCATCCATTGCCTCATTCCCTGTCCCAGCCGCACTCCAATCGGACCATCAGGTCGATATTTGACAACGTGAACTATGTCCTTCAGACATGGCATATTAATCAGGATTTAGGAATGGAACTGAACTACAATTGGAACCATGTCACCACCAGAAATCTGATTGAGAAGACCACCGATTTACCCAAACAATGGATCGCCTGGTTCATTCTTGCAGACCTCTGCAGTAAGTACACCGCTGCCCATTTCTCCATGCTGTGCCATGCATGCTGTGTAATGTTCCCGTCAAGCAGGAGCAGTCTTCACCACCACCACCTGCAAGGGAGAAGTGGAGAGAAGGAAGAGGAGGAAGAGCGCACAGGAAAGATCATGAGCAGCGTCTTCCACCAGCTCGCTGAGTGCCAGTGGAAAATTCTGGCCACTGTCTTCCCAGTTCATTTTTACAATATTTTAATCTTTCTGTTGGCTTTGATTTTTTTTTTACAGTCCTTTATAATATATTCCATTGGCTTGCTGTTTGTCTGTAAATATTACACTGTAAGCTGAACTCCAACTTCCATCCAAGTATTAATTTTATTGAATGTTTTTGCTGAGAAGCATGCTTCCTGAGGAAGAAGAAAACTTAAATACACAGTAGCAGCAGCGCAAAAGACAATTGCATGTTATGCTGTGGAAACCTTTATTTCTATTTTCTAATTTATTAATACGTTGTTAATGCGATTGGATCAGAAGAAAAAATTTTCAGAAGGCAGAATTTTCCACTCCGGGACAAAGGGAGGTATTTTACAGATCCTCCCACAGCAGGTTTAATGGTAGGCTGGTGGGGGTGGGGGGGAGGGGGAGGGGGGGGGGTGGCTAGGGTGGGGGGTAGGGGATGATGTTACAGGAGCCAATAACTCATATTCCCACTGGAGTAAAATGATGCTAGGAACGGCCCACTCCCCTGTCATGGCCATTTCCACCGTCCATTTCCACTGTCTTGTATTCCATTAACCCAACGCAGATGAAGCCCTGGCTGAAATCGTCGTTGTCCCCTCCCCACTGCCCGCACCCCCCACCCATCCAGTGCCACCAATGGGTTTTCATGCCAGTCCAGTCCAGAACACATCTAGACCAATGTCGGACATTGGACTTACCTGCAAGAAGCCCTGGGATAGTTCGCAGAGGTAAGAAGGGAAGATACGGTGGCACAGTGGTTAGCACTGCTGCCTCACAGCGCCAGGGAACCGGATTCAATTCCGGCCTCGGGTGACTGTCTGTGTGGAGTTTGTATATTCTCCCTGTGTCTGCGTGGGTTTCCTCCGGGTGCTCTGGTTTTCTCCCACACTCCAAAAATGTGCAGCTTAGGCTGATTGGCCATGATAAATTGCCCATGAGTGTCAGGGGGATTAGTAGGGTAAATGTGTGTGGACACGGGGATAGGGCCTGGCTGGGATTGTTGTCGGTGCAGCTCAATGGGCCGAATGGCCTCCTTCTGCACTGTAGGGATTCTATGATTCTGAGGTGGAGGCCCCCAGCAGCCTGACCAGGAAACACCAGGTGCAGCAGTGGGAGGGTGGAGCATCAATCATGTGGATCTTCTGTCCTGCTATGAGGCGGCTGCTTCCTCTGCAGTCACAGCGGACAAGGATGAAAGGGTCAGAGGACGTCAAATGGAGGTCCCAGGGTGTTCAGCTCCTCCTCTCTTTGAGCGTCTGAGGGCCACTGCCTGACTCGTTGAGGGGAAGGAACACATGGGAAGGAGGCTGCAGTGTCCCATCCACCTCTTATATAACCACTGTGAAAGCTCACCCGTGTTTTCATTGATGGAGTGCAGGTCTGTGCACATTTCCAGCTGAATCTGCTGGACCATGTTCTCTATGGCATCTGCCACCATCCTCATGGAGACCTTCATGCGCGCTCAGCCCAGAACTACTTCCTGAGAGAGCAGGCAGATGGACTCTTCCGCTTCAAGTGCCACTCTGTTGAGGGCCTCCACCACCTCTTCCTGATGTTCCTCTGCCTCTTGCTGCCTCTCCAGCATCCCATGCAGGGCCGATTCCAGAGGCTCATTACTGCACTCGGCCTCTTTCCCGAGCAGTCCTCTGCAATCTGGTGAGCTTAGATGACCCTGCCTCCTCCTGCCGTGGGCTGAGGTCCATGGATGACCAACAGAATGTGAGACCCTTCCTGAACTGCATTTAGCGCCCACCAAGGTGTGTGTCTCTGTGCTGGTGGAAGGTGCAATTGACCGCTGTGATGCCTCCACCGGTGCACTTTCCTCTGCAATGTCCTTGGCCCCCCTGTGGGCTGCTGTAACTGGGGCAAGGATTCATCCTCTTGCCTTTCTGTTGGCATCTGTAAGTGAGAGAAGAGAGACAGTATGAACTATCTCCAACATGGAGGAACATACGCCCTTAGGTTTCTGTGTGACGGACATGGATCCTTACTGGATGGGGACTACACGCCAACCTTTCCATCTGTGCAGGCTCAGTTTGGTTCTACTCCTGCCAGCTGGGCTTCCTGTTCATTGTAGTTATCAGGTTCTTGATATCTGGCCAGCCTCTTCCCATCTTCACCCTCTCCCCTATTTTACTTCTACACAAAATGTGAAGATGGGTTGAGAGCTATTGGGCTTCAGGGTTCCTTATGCTTCCAGTCTGACAGATAACCCACTGGATTGAGTGCTATGTGATTACTGCATTGCAGATTGTCCATTGGGTTCTGGGGCAGCAACGTGCAGAGTGGTAAAAAAATGCTGATAAGGCTCACAGAGGCATCATTAGTGATGCTGGCTGGTGCCCTCAATGCTTGAGCCCCTTCACCTCTGTTCCCAGACAGCACTTGAGCTCTCTGTGTGGCAGTGTCAACCCACAGTGACACTCCACCTGCAGAGTAGGTGGATTGCAGTGGGGCTATGAGGTATCACCTTATCACTGAGAACCAAGTCCGCTCTACCATTCAGTGAGGTGAGTGCGAACAGTTGAATCAAAGAATACCTACAGTGTTAAAGGAGGCCACTCGGCCCATCAAGCCTGCGCTGACTCTCAAATAGAGCATCTTACCAAGGCCCTATCCCTGTGACCTCCACGTATTTACCCCAGTAATCCCCCCTAACCCACACATCTTGAGACATGAAGGGGCAATATAGCAATGCCAATCCACCTAACCTGCGCATCTTTGGACTGTGGGGGCACCTGGAGGAAACCCACACAGTCACAGGGAGAACGTGCCAACACCACACAGACAGTCACCCGAGGCTGGAATTAAACGCGGGTCACTGGCGCTGTGAGGCAGCAGTTCTAACCACTGTGCTACTGTGTCACCCCAGCTGAAGAATCAGTTACCCGGGCGGAAGGGATAAGAGACAGTCATCCAAGGCTGGAATCGAACCCATGTCCAAGGCTCTGTGAGACAGCAGTGCTAACACTGTGTCACTACATCACCCCAGTTGAGGCTTCACTTACCCTGGTGGAGTGGACGAGATCATCGAAAGGTTTCTTGCACTGCAGGGCAGTCATCTGAGGGAAGCCTTGGGCTGTGACCACTGCTGAGACTTCCTCCCATGCCAGATTAACCTATCAGCTCAGTCCCCTCCTCCCATCCTCTGGGTAGAGGATTTTGCGCCACATTGCATGACGCTGACCTAATTAATGATGGTCATTTATGTCACCTGCAACAATGCCCACCAGTGAGGATAGGTTGAGGGAGCTTGGTCTCTTCTCCCTGGAGAGACGAAGGATGAGAGGTGACCTGATAGAGGTTTACAAGATGTTGAGAGGTCTGGATAGGGTAGACTCTCAGAGGCTATTTCCAAGGGCTGAAATGGTTGCTACGAGAGGACACAGGTTTAAGGTGCTGGGGGGTAGGTACAGAGGAGATGTCAGGGGTACGTTTTTCACTCAGAGGGTGGTGGGTGAGTGGAATCGGCTGACGTCGGTGGTGGTGGAGGCAAACTCGTTGGGGTCTTTTAAGAGACTTCTGGATGAGTACATGGGATTTAATGGGATTGAGGGCTATAGATAGGCCTAGAGGTAGGGATATGATCAGCGCAACTTGTGGGCCGAAGGGCCTGTTTGTGCTGTGGCTTTCTATGTTCTATGTCACAGCAGCCTGTCTTCTTTTTATTACTTTATTCGGCTTACAAATTGAAATGTATTAGTCTTATTAAATCTAGTTGCACAGCAGTGCTGAGATTCCTATTAACAAGAAACCGGAGTTAGTGTTTACAGTGCTGTTACAAATTAGCCCAGGGTTAACTTAGGTCTAATGGACTGACACCCTGCGAAGAATTCCAAATTTGAATATAGTTTCTGTCACAGCAAAAATCACCACAAGTGTTGCTTTAAAACTGAATTCAGTTTGCACTGCTCTGCGTCACATTCTGACCTGGTGGAGAAAGAATCATTGCTTCTTTATTGGCCAATTTTGTTCCTTAAAAGATGAAACGTGTTGGACTTGATACTGCGCCTTGGCTAAATTTTTTCTCACTTAATTTTTCAAAAAAGATCAATTTGTTGTGGAACACCGCGGTTATAGCAGCAAACCCCAGTTTCTCTTGCGCGCACAGTCAGTTTTCAAATCAAAGTGACACCTCAGGCACCAGGAGCATTGACCCAACCTAAGTCCTCCTGCTCCCTGTCCTTTTAATGTGCCAGTTGAACAAGCACCAATGGGAGCTGTTTGCTTAACCCATCAGTGCCAATCAAAGCAGATATGAAAAGACAGGCCTCGATCTCCAGATTTTATTTCCCACCGCCTTCCCGATTCTTCTCCTGTCTTTTTTTTTTGTTCGAATTTATGTAAAATTGATCAGAAGCAGAAAACTCATGACTGTCCCTTGCTTTACGAAATCAATAGAAATATATTAATGTCTACGAAGTGATCTTGCTTCAAATTTGTCCTTGCGATTTTTGAAGAGAGGTGGGCCGAGGATACTGCTACATTTCGCAATGCTCTTGCGACCTTTCTAAAGCAGTAACTGTGAGACTTAAACTTTCCTTTCAACGAGGTTACTATTTCGCATTGAGGCATTCTTTCATTATCTCCCGCTCTCCCTCAATATCCTTGATGGGACTCAGTGACAAGGCTTAGAAAAATATTACTTTTTGAAGTTATATCTGACAGTTTCATCTTCTGAGCTATAACAGAGATATTACCCTCTCACCTTTTTACACTCCTGTGATGGGATTCCAGATTAATGTAAAGACGCCACTTAGAAAATGTTTGGTTGATTGTGCCATGGCAACAGCTTTTAAGTTTATAAGTTTATTTATTAGTGTCACAAGTAGGCTTACATTAACACTGCAATGAAGTTACTGTGAAAATCCCCTTGTCGCCACACTCTGGCGCCTGTTCGGGTACACTGAGGGAGAATTTAGCATGGCCAATGCGTCTAACCAGCACGAGTTTCGGACCTTGGGAGGAAACTGCAGCACCCAGGGGAAATCCATGCAGACACGGGGAGAAGGTGCAGACTCCGCACAGACATTAACCCAAGCCGGGAATCGAACCCAGATCCCTGGCGCTGTGAGGTAGCAGTGCTAATCACTGTGCCACCGTGGCGCATTAGATTTTATGCAGTTATCTTGAAGTTTTTCTTTAATTTTAAGTTTTTATTTTATTGTTCACAAAAACAATAGACAATGGATAATGAATCTAGCTGTCACCAATAATATTGAATGGGCATGTGTTACAAGTGAGTCCCATTGCCCTGCATTATTTCAGCATATTAATTATAGTCAATCAAATGGAGCTCTTCATTTTCTTAATTCATTTCCAAGATATGGATGTCACTGGCTAAGCCAAGATTTATCCGTCCCTAATTACCATTGAGAATGATGGCAATAAATGTTGGCTGAGCCACTGACGCCAATATTCTGTAAATGAAAATGAAAATAGTGCTGTATACTTACTTGTAACTTGATTCCTTTCAGGAATATATCTCCCAGTTCTAAACTCTGGATATAGAGGCATTAAATTACCAGCTTTCACATTGCACGGGTGTCAATTGTGGCTCAGACTGTAGCACTCTCACTCTGAATCTGAGTGTTGTGGGTTCAAGTCACACTCCAGAGAAAGACGCACAAAACTTTAGGCTGACACTCCAGTACAGTAGTGAGTGAGTTCTGCACTGTCAGAGGTGCTGTCTTCCCAATGAGACATAAACTGAGACTCAATGGTCCCATTGAGGCAAATTTGAAGGTGGGACCAGGAGCAAACTTGGATATGAGGGCATCAGGCCAGCAGCCTTGTGCATTGTCACCTCCAGAAGATCTTTCCAGAGTTGGGGTCATACCAGTAACAGCTACTTCCCTGGTAGTGGCAAGTAGACAATTGGAAGAATGATTTCAAATGTGGTAAGATTACACCCTCTGATTTCTAAACTAAACATAAAAGATCCCATGGCACTATTTTGAGGGTGCACAATAGAATTATTCCTCACGTCCTGTCCAAAATTGTCCCTAAAATTGTTTACCTCGTCCTTGTTATGTGACATTGCTGGGTGCCAATTGCCGATTGCATTTTCCACATCGCAACTGTGTATACACTTCAAAAATAAGGTATTTAATTAGCTGTAAAGTACTTTAGGACCAATGAGATCATGAAAGTGTTACATAAATGTAAGCCTCTTTTTATTTTACATTCCCATCATTATTTTACATGCTAGGCTCTGTTCAATCATCTGTGTAATGTGGTAATCCAGGTTTGGATGTACTCACAAGATGTACTTAAAATTGAGAGAATTGCTCATGAATAACCCACCCATTAGACTGTAACAGTGCAACAGTTCCCCATGAATAAAACTCAATCTGTTCTTTGCTAGCTGTTGATGTACGAGTGAGATTACGGCATTCTGAAATTAAACACGGTCGCTAAATCTTTCTGATTTATGTGCTATGCAAGTCTGAAATGACGGGCATTATGAATAATGTTTAATTACATGTTTTTTTTTAATGTGGTTGTTTCATGCATTTGTTTTCCTGATATTTTACACTTCAGTTTTAAAGTTATTTTATTATTGTCACAAGTAGACTGACATTAACACTGCCATGAAGTTATTGTGAAAGTCCTCCAGTCGACACACTCTGCGCCTGTTCGGGTACACTGAGGGCGAATCTAGCACGGCCGATGCACCTAACCAGCACGTCTTTCAGACTGTGGGAGGAAACCGGAGCATCCGGAGGAAACCCATGCAGACACGGGGAGAATGTGCAAACTCCACACAGATAGTGACCCAAGCTGGGAATCGAACCCGGGTCCCTGTCGCTGTGAGGCAGCAGTGCTAACCACTGTGCTACCATGCTGAGTTTTTAATAAAAACTCAGATTTTTAAAGATTAAGTTTCAAAGGAACCTAAACATAAATATATGTTTTCAAACCATGATATCACATCACGACGAACAGGGAGCAGGAATACACCATTCAGTTAGCCTCTTGGGCCTGCCCCAAGTCATTTATATAATTTGTAAACTGTTCAGGTCCCAACACTGATCCCTGAGGCACAGCACTCGTTACATCTTACCAACTTGAAAAAGATTAGTTATGCCTACTCCCAGCTTCCTGTTAGCCAGCCAATCTACTATCCATGCCTATATGTTAGCCCCTATAACATGAGCTTTGATTTCTTGCAATAGCCTTTGATGTGGCATTTATCAATTGCCTTCTGGAAATCCACGTACAGCGCATCTACTGGTTCCCCACTATCCACAACACACGTTACCTCCTCAAAAGACTTCAATGAATTGGCTAACATGGTTTTCCATTCACAAAAACATGTTGGGGACGATCTTACTGGCTCGTTCGCACCTGATTTCTTGCCTCTCGTAATCTTACCGGCTCAGGAAGGGCGCGAGGCTGATTTAAATGTTTAAGATGTCATTTCTATTTTATCAGTGAGCCTGAGACGCAATTTTACACTTTAGTTTTAAAGTTCTTTTATTATTGTCATAAGTAGGCTTACATTAACAATGCAGTGAAGTTACTGTGAAAATCCTCTAGTCGGCACACTCTGCTCCTGTTCGGGTACACTGAGGGAGAATCTAGCACAGCCGATGCACCTAACCAGCACACCTTTCACACTGTGGGAGGAAACCAGAGCATCCGGAGGAAACCTATGCAGACACGGGGAGAATGTGCAAATTCAAAATAGATGCAATATCTACGCTGGCGATGATCACGTATGGTGCATGCCAACAGGGACCTGACATGATGGCCTCACTGGTGGAACTGGAGGCCATTGAAGCTATCCAGGTGGTCAGGGGCAGGAGGCAGTGCCCCTTGGACATTGTCAGCTTGTCACTGCCAGCCTGGGACCCTGGCAGTGCCAACCTGCTACCCTGGCATTGCCAGCCTGGAACTACACACCTGGCACCCTGACACTGCTCACCGAACAGCGGGCAGTGCCAAGGGGTGGGGCCTAATGGTAGGGGGTAGGGCCATGATTGGGGCAGGGCCTAAGGGGAGTCAAGTGGAGGGAGCTGCGTATGCCATAATCGGGAATCGACCAGTGCGGCGATCGACCGGGGATGGGAGGGTGCGGGGGTGATCAGCCACGGTGGGAGGGGTATTGGGGCGGTGATCGTCCAGAATGGGGGATGTGGGGGTGGTGGAGGGGGTGATCAGTCGGGGAGAAGTGGGGTGATGAGCAGTTGGCCAGGCGGGAGAGTGGTTTTCGGGCTATATTCAGGGAGATAGGGGCGCAGCTGTACAGGGAAGCCAGCGATCAGGGGGAGGGATGATAACCAGGGTCATGGGGGAGTGACATATCTTCAATGTTCTCAATGTTACACACAACACTGAGAGATCTGCACATGCATGATAGTGCTCTCTAGCTGTGAGCAGCCAGCTTTTTGGCAAGCATAGGTGCCATCCTCTCCCACTACTGGCATGGATCACACATTTGCATCTTGTTTTGCACTGAGTGGCATAAGATTGTATCTGAAAGCTCGCTGAAAAAATGGGCAAGTTTCTCTCCCATTTCCATGCTCATTTGGCACATAGAATTATTTTGGTAAGATCACCCCTGAAAACTTTGCCTGATTACCTTGAGCTTATCCAAGTGCCTTGCTATAACTTCTTTAATACGAGCATCTAACATTTTCTGTATGACAGATCTTAAGCTAACTGGCCTGTAGTTTCTCACTTTCTGTCACCCTCATTTTTTGAATAATGGAATAAAATTTGCTATCTTCCCTGAGGTTTACCCTGAATTCGGGGAGTTTCAGAAAATTAAAATCGTCTCATCAATTATCTCACCAATCTATTTTTTAAGACCCCAGGCTGAAGTCCATCAGGACGCTGGGTTTTCGTCAGCCTGCAGGCAGCTCCAACAATTTACTCAACATCACTTCCCTCGTGATTAATTTTCCTGAGTTCCTCCCTTCCTTCCATTGGCTTGTTTATAGCTACTTCTGGGATTTTACTTGTATCCTTTATGGTGAAAATTGATTCAAATATGTTATCCTTGTTTTCCATTATCCATGCTCTAGACTCACTTTCTATAGGACCAACGCTCACTTTGTTAACTCCTTTCTTTTTAAAATGTTTATTAAAAGTCTTATTATCTATATATTTCTCTATAGTTCCAGCTAGCTTTCTCCTGTACTCTATTAAGTCTGTCAAACATATTGCCACTTCTTATGCTGTGGCGACTGGTAACGCATGTACTGTAGAAAAAGAAGGAAAGAACTTTAGATATTACAGATGGTAAGAGATATAGATCAATCTAAACTTGTTTGGCAGTCACACACTTAAGTTCCAATGAGGAGTGGTGGATCAGATGGTTTGGATAGATTTTGCACTTCCTATCCCAAAACTATTGCCTTTGTCCTAGGACTTACCACGACTCATATATTGAACTCATATATCTGAGGGCAGTGCAAGATGAAGAGCCTAATTTACTACCCTGGCTATAAATTCGGTGTCTTGTTTACTTTAGGATTCGTCTTTCTTCTCGCGCAAGAGGAGATAGTCTGACTATATGGTCCCAGTTCGACGTTACTTTGCACAGTGGCACAATGGTTAGCACTGCTACCTCACAGGGCCAGGGACCCAGGTTCAATTCCCAGCTTGGGTCACTGTCTGTGCAGAGTCTGCATGTTCTCCCCATGTCTGCGTGGGTTTCCTCTGGGTGCTCAGGTTACCTCACACAATCCGAAAGACATGCTGGCTAGGTGCATTGGCCATGCTAAATTCTCCCTCAATGTACCTGAACAGGCATCGGACTGTGGCAACAAGGGGATTTTCACAGTAACTTCATTGCAGTGTTAATGTAAGCCTGCTTGTGATACTAATGAATAAGCTTTGAACTATTAAGTCTGGAAAATTTATTTTTAAAAGTCCTGGTATGCAATTTTTATACTTTTCTTAATTAGATAATGGATTTGTGATTATTTATTTTTATTGTTTTTTTCTCTAACGTTAAAGAAGTTAAAGAAGAATGTTAATCCAAACTCTAACCTTAACCCTGGATAATGCACCTCTTTGAAAATCAAGCAATATATCAGAAATTATTTATTTCGAGTCTTTCCTGTGTGCTCCTAGATCTTTGTAGAATATGTTTTTTTCAGGACACTCTGTGTAAAGTATATTGAGTGATACTGAGTGAGCAACCTCATCTACATCTCTCTCCACTTATTTTCCTTGGGATCAATTTTCTGGTCCCACCTGCCAAGGGGATCGTTGCAGGCAGGAAGGAAAATTTGACGGACAGTTGAAAGGTCAATTGTCCTCAAGCAGGAATTTGCAGTCCTGGGACCAGAAAATCCTCGTCTTTCATTGAAATAAGAATCGGGAAGAATGTAAAATGGGATATCGATAAGCTGTCAGCCATTTGACATTATCTCACAAAATTAGCATTACACCAAGGAGTCAGCGAACCAGCAAAATAGTCCAATCATGATAGATTATTGACCGTATAAGCTGATGGCTATTCAGCTCCATCATCAGTTTGCAATTGATACAATCTATATCGGTTTACTTACAGCATTGTGCAGCAGTCAAGGAGGTCATTCAGCCCTTCATATCTGTACTGGCCCCCTACCTGCATCGTTCCATTACTCTGCCCTTTTCCCATTCTTTTTCATTTTCATCTTGAAATGCCTTCCCTGTTTTTTTTTAAAAGTATGTACAATTTCAGGAAAGAGCAAGAAAGCTGTTGCCTTGTTCCTAATATCTAATTGTTAAATAAGAGAGTGATGTTGAGGTTCCCCCGTTAAACACTTTAGTGACAAAAGTTCTGGTGGAGGTCTTTTAGAGTGAAATTTCCTGTCCCATACTAAATCCCAAGGTTGGGGGCACATACATATTGCACATAGATGCCTCAACATTCATGTTGTCAATGAGGTGTCTGCCTCAGCTGAAAGGGGAAGGGAGTTTGCTGCACAGTCTAATATGAATATATGTGTGCCCACATAGAACCAGAATCTGCTGTAATATTGTTCTTGCTGCTGCTGTGTTTGAAATTCATTTCCAAAAAAGCAATTGATTTTTCTGTGGATCAGTGTCAATAATCATTTGGAGCTAAGAAGATAGATTGGAGAAGTTGGGATTGTTTTCCTTGGAGAAGAGAAGGCTGAGAGGAGATTTGATAGAGATACTCAAAATCATGAAGGGTCCGCTCAGATTCCATTAAGTGAAATTGCTCCCACTAGTGGAAGGATGAATAACGAGATGGCGCAGGTAAGTGAAAATGAAGTATGCTGTTGTTTTGTGACTGTCTTGCTATTTGTTGTTGTCTGGCTATCTGCTGTTTGTGGGAACAAGCTATGCGGACCTTTTTTGTGTCCGTACACCACGACTACACTTTGAAAGTACGTCAGTGGCTATAGCATATTATGGGCCATTGTGAGGTCAGGAAGAGCTGAAAGGCAATTGATGAAAATATGTAAAAATCTTTTCTTATGAAATTATGAATCAAGTCAACACTGGTGAAAAAGAAAGGCTGCAAACCTGTACAGAGGGAATGGGAAAGAAAACTGGGTTTCCAAATCCACCCTAGCAGGATTTCATCCCGAGGCCCAAAATTCCTGCCTGAGGTCAATGGACCTTTGCACGGTCTGCCGCATTTTCTATCCCGCCCGTTACAATTCCTGGGGTGGGCGGGACGGGAAAATTCCACCCTAAGAGTTGAAGGTGTGAGTTGACCATTCAGAAAAATGATTATCCTCAGGTTTGGGCTGCAATGGACATGACCACATTTTCCACAAGAATCTGACTTCCAGTGGCTGCCATGATCTGCCCTGTCTCTCACTGGCAGCCACTACCTGACCAACCACCTTGACTCCCATTGACAGGAAACATATCCAAAGACATCACATAAAACTGAGAGGTCTGTTGATTTGAATAAATGAGCAAATATCTTAATAATTAATATAATCATAGAATCCTATAGTGCAGAAGGCGGCCATTTGGCCCATCGAGTCTGCATCGATCACAACCCCACCCAGGCCCTAACCCCATGCATTTACCCTAGCTAATCCCTCTGACACTAAGGGACAATTTAGCATGGCCCAGCCATCTAACCCGCACATCTTTGGACTGTGGGGGGAAACTGGAGCACCCAGAGGAAACCCATGCAGACACGGGGAGAATGTGCAAACTCCACACAGACAGTGACCCAAGCCGGGAATTGAACCCGGGTCCCTGGCACTGCCGTGGGGCAGCAGTGCTAACTACTGTGCTAACATGTCGCCCCATTTAAAGATAATAAATCAGCCAATCTCAAAACGTAGAGGACAGGTATATAAATGTTAGTATTTTTTTAAATAAATCACGAGATAAATACATACTTACATGCTGAAACTAATGGGACTATTGATGACATGTCAACCAAAGCTGAACATATGATATATATTTCCAAGACCTCCATCTGGCAAAATGAAATATTTTTGCCTAATATGAGCTTGGTGGCTGTCTTTCTGTTCTCTGTTTTTAAATTGGGTTCGATAGGAGCATATCCTGATATACATTTTATGTACTGTGGTACATCAATGAACATATTTTATAAGCCCTTGCTTGATTATAGGTTTATTCGGATAGAAAGTTTATGAAGCATTTTTACATTTTGGTGTACCATTCATAGGCATTTTATGAGAGCGCACATTCTTCTGCATTGTTAAATTACAGCATATTCTAACTGCCTGAGAGAGGAATGTGTTGCCAATGCTGCTTCTATTGGGAGCACTGCGGGTTGTGCAGTGTTCAGTTGGGAGGTTGGAGGCAGTGAGAAGCTCTTTTTGGGATAGCCTCTCATGATAGAGGGGTGGGTTGCTGCACTGAGTAGATAGTTAATTCAGGGTTCATAGATTCTTACCAGTGCTCTAGATTAGCACGATCACCAGGGTTCCGATTGCTGTTGCATTGGCTCAGGAGGTTGGAGTTAATCTCTTAAAAAACAAGATCTGGGGCATAGTTCTCCCGTCCTGCCTGCCATGGGAATTGTAGTGGGCGGAGAGGGATGGGGGATGGGGGGAACCATGCAAAGGATTCTCCGGTTTTGGGATGAGCACAGCCGGTGAATCTTTACTCAAGTGGTCAGAGATGCATGAGATGAGATGGAGGTATTTTTTTTCTTTCAAAGTGTTTTCTGGATTTCCTTAATCGTACTTTATTATTTCTTATTCATTCGTGGGACATGGGCGTCGTCAGCATTTATTGCCCATCCCTCGTTGCCCTTGAGAAGATGGTGGTGAGCTCCCTTTTTGAAATGCTGATACAACTGAGTGTCTTGCTGGGCCATTTCAGAGGGCATTTAAGAGTCAACCACATTGCTGTGCCTCTGGAGTCACATGTAGGCCAGATCAACTGATTTCCTTCCTCAAAGGACATTAGTGAAACAGATTGTTTTTTCTGACAATTGACAATGGTTTCATGATCGTTAGTAGATTCCTAATTCCACATATTGAATTCAAATTCCATCATCTGCCTTGGTGGGATTCGAACCCGGGTCCCCAGAATATTAGCTGAGTTTCTGGATTGATCGTCCAGTGATAATACCACTAGGCCATCGCCTCGTGTAACATGTTGTGGGAGTGAGCTAGTTGCAAACAGTACTGGGATTCTAATCCCCGTCTTCCTGACCGATGTATGTGTAATAGCCTGGTCTTTATTTTCCTGCTTCTATGTCTTTATCTTAATTGTTTTTCCCTTCTGCTCCCTCTCTCATTTTTTAGCCCATCGCTTTGGTACGATTCTTCTCTGTGGTTGGAATCACAGAAAGAGGACATTCAGCCCAGTGAATCAATTCAGGCTCCTTTTAAGAGTATTCTAGTCAGCCCTGCTCTGCAACCATATCGCTGCTATTTTCTTCGTTTCAAATGTTCACCTCATTCACTTTTGAAGGTTACTATTCAATCTGTAAAAGTAGGTTTTTGCCTCGAGTCACCTCTGGCTTTTTTTGCCAATTACAGTAAACCTACCCCTAACCTTAGGTTACCAACCCATTAGCCATTGGAAGCAGTTTTTCTTTGTTTACACTATCTAAATATTTCATGGTTTTAAATGCGTCTTTCGAATCTCCTCATAGCCTTCTCTGCTTGAAGGAGAAAGCTCGAACGAGAAAGGAAAACAATATTATTCACTCTTAATTACTTTCCTGTTCTTTTACTGTTGGAAGTTGCTCGTTCCTGTTTTTCCTCAGAGGCCTTCTTCAGAAACATTAAATTTTAATGAGTTTCCCAGTCCTACTGTGGTTTCTTCTTGTTTTCACTGAATTCGGTGAATTGATTTTATTTATTTTTCACTCTCTCTTCTCTTCTCTCAACAGTCGGGGAATAGCACGATAATCAGGCAAATGGGGCTTCAGAATTTTTTGATCTTTCATTGAAAAAAAAGGAAGTTCTACAATAAATAAGTAGAGAGCAATTGAGGCTATCAAGATGGTCGTAGTAGGTCAGGTATGAGTAGGCCAACTGAGGCTGAAATTGAGGCAAGATTTTGCGTTTTCAGTTAAGACCCTGCCCTAGGGGTCAAATGTAAGTCCTGACCCTGTGTTGGAAACAGTAATTTTCTCTTAATTGGCCAATTAGGAATGGGTGAGGACTCTGGGTCTGTACTCCTTGGAGTTTAGAAGGATGAGGGGGGATCTTATTGAACCTTAGAGGATACTGCGAGGCCTGGATAGAGTGGACGTGGAGAGGATGCTTCCACTAGTAGGAAAAACTAGAACCAGAGGGCACAACCTCAGGCGAAAGGGACGATCCTTTAAAACAGAGATGAGGAGGAATTTCTTCAGCCAGAGAGTGGTGAATCTGTGGAACTCTTTGCCGCAGAAAGCTGTGAGACCAGGTCATTGAGTGTCTTTAAGACATAGATATGTTCTTGATTAATAAGGGGATCAGGGGTTATGGGGAAAAGGCAGGAGAATGGGAATGAGAAAAAAATCAGCCATAATTAAATGGCGGAGCAGACGCAATGGGCCGAGTGGCCTAATTCTGCTCCTATGTCTTATGGTCTTATAGTGTCTGGAGGACAGTTTACCATCCTATGGAAGGCCCGCACATGGTGAGGAGAGAGGTGGGGAAGGATGAGGGTTTCCTCATCAAGCTGCTTCTAGGCCTGGCCATAATCACCATAAACAAGTCCAGACAGCAGATGACCGAGGAGGTCATCCAACCCAGCTGATTGCCCCTCTACCTGGCTATGTTCATGGCTGTGTGTCTCGAGAGAGAGAGAGGGAGCACCCAGTTTCCGCCATTAGGCTTAGGCCTTCCTTGCCTGTTGAGTGATTTATTGACTCTCTAATCACATTTTGGTTTGATGTTTTCAGTTCCGCTGAGATTTGATTTTTGTTTGATGCGGTATCCCTTTGAGGGTCTGCTCTTTTAATTTGTCCCTCAGTTTGTTTCAGTTTGTTCAATTAGTTTTACTCCTAACCTGTATAGAAGGCCTCCAGCAAATATCTGATATTAAGAATCAAATAATGACCATGAAACCATTGTCAATTGTTGGGAAAAACCCATCAGGTTCACTGATGCCCTTCAGGGAAGAAAATCTGCCGTCCTTATCCGGTCTGGCCTACATGTGACTCCAGATCCACAGCAATGTGGTCGACTCTCAACTGCCTCTGAAATGGCCAAAGCAAGCCACTCGGCTCAAGAGCAACTAGAGATGGACAATAAATGCTGGCCAGCCAGTGACGTCCATGTCCCATGAATGAATTTTTAAAAAGCATGAAAAGAACTGCAACCTGCAAATAAGGGTGAGAGAGTGCGCTACCATTCTAAGCCGACCCCTCTCCAGATTCAACAAATTTAAAATAAGAAAAAATGGCCACAGCTGCTGGGCCACCATTGTGAAAGGATAAAGTGGTGATTATTCATTTAAGGAGCACTCTGCAGAAGAACCAATCAGGGAGCAGGTTGGGGGATCATCCGAGTAAGCAGGTTTTTCTGTTCCAGAACATTCTCGGAAGCTGGCTGTGGCCATGAGGCTGCAAGCTTCTGTATAGCCTTTACCTGTAAATAAATGTGTTGTTGTTTTTCCCTTAACTGGTGAACAAGAATTACTACATTGACAAGGAGGGTAAAAGTGAGACTCGAACTGTGAATGTACAGTTTCCGTTGAAGTTGATTGAAGTTGAGAAAAAGAAGATTCATTACAAAAATGCTCCTATTTGGACCCACTGGGCCCTATTTTACCATTTTGATTCTAAGTGCTGGGCGGACTTGAAACTGGGAGTGTTTCAAATCCGACTTTTAGACCCGATCTCAGGCGCTCCCATACGCACTCTGCCTGAAAAAATATCAGAGATTCCAAATCGCACTGCACCAGTCTGTGGGTGTGGCTCAACGCGCCCGAAACGATCGGCGCCTCCAACTGCGCATGCACAAAAAAAAATGATAGAATGCGGCTCCCCTGCCACATCCCTCCCGGGCCAGATGATGCCTCCCCCTGGCCCCCACAGACATTGGCCCACCGCCACAACATTACCGACCCCCCTTATCCCCCCATCGCCCCGACACCCAGACTGATTGCAGGCCCCTCCCCCTCACTGATCACAGGCAGAGTGGCAGTGGACCCCTCTTCCCTCCACTAATCTCAGGCAGAGTGGCAGCAGACCCCCCTTCCCCCCTTCCCTCCCACCAATCTCAGATGACTGCGGACCCTCCGCCTTTCCCCCCATTGACTCAGGCAGAGTGGCAGCGGACCCCCCATCGCCTCCACTGATCTCAGGCAAAGTGGCAGCGGACCCCCCTGCCCCTCCACTGATCTCAGGCAGAGTGGCAGCAGACCCACCCTCCCCCCTCACTGATCTCAAGCAGAGTGGCAGCGGATCCCCTTCCCCTTCACTGATCTCAGGCAGAGTGGCAACAGAACCACTTTCCACCCCACTGATCTCAGACAAAGTGGCAGCGGACCCCCATTCGCCCTCCCCACAATCTCAGGCAGAGTGGCAGTGGACCCACCTTCTCCACCCCCACCACCGATCTGAAGCAGAGAGCCGTTGCACGCTAGGCACCTATCTTCTCACTAACTGGAGCGCCTGAATCGGACTTATATGGAGCATGTCTAAGTCGTGCTGATTCTGGATGGGCGAAGGTGGTGGTAAGAGGGGAACTGCCAGTAAAACTGGGCGTGCAGCCCATTAAGTCAATTTAAATGCATGCAACCGAGCGCGACAGCCATGCAAATGCATTTAAATGGCTGACGCACTCGGTTTTGGGTGCAGTCCTGATCGTGTCCATTTTTGGGCCTTGGTAAAGGGGGAACCAGCACAGAGGTGGGCGCGGATTGCGCTACTTGCTTCACGCCCGACTTTACCAGGTTTTCACACCCGAAAATGGGCGCAGCATGATGGTAAAGTTGGGCCCAGTGTTTTTGCTCCATGTCGATGCACATTCACAGTAGATGAACGTGTTTGAGGTGATGTCTCCGACATTGCACCCTACAGTTGAGAAATTACATCAATGTTTTTCCACTCACGGAACACCCGAAGTTGTAGGCCGGAATTCCAAGTTCTCCATCCTCATTTGCAGCAGTGGTGGGGCGTGAACAGCTCGGTGAATTCTGGCCATTGTGTTTGATAATAGAACAGTCTCCACGAGTGCTGAGTTTCAGAACTTCACCAGCCTCAATGATATCAAACACATTAGGACTGCACCTTACAACCCAGCATCCAACGGACTAGCTGAATGAGCCACCCAAACCTTCAGGTCTGGCAGAAAGAAGCAGTCAGGAGGGATCGTGAAGACCAGAATCTCATGATTCCTACTGGACCATGGGACCAATCCACGTGCAGCAATTGCAGTCAAGCCAGCAGAGTTGTTAATGAACCATTATCTCAGAATGAGACTGAGCCTTGTGTTTCCAAATTTGCCAGGGAGGGTAGTGGCCAGCCAAAGCCGTCAGGGCGGCACGGTAGCACAGTGGTTAGCACTGCTGCTTCACAGCTCCAGGGTCCCGGGTTCGATTCCCGGCTCAGGTCACTGTCTGTGTGGAGTTTGCACATTCTCCTCGTGTCTGTGTGGGTTTCCTCCGGGTGCTCCGGTTTCCTCCCACAGTCCAAAGATGTGCGGGTTAGGTTGATTGGCCAGGTTAAAAAAAAAATTGCCCCTTAGAGTCCTGGGATGCGTAGGTTAGAGGGATTAGTGGGTAAAATATGTGGGGGTAGGGCCTGGGTGGGATTGTTGTCGGTGCAGACTCGATGGGCCGAATGGCCTCCTTCTGCACTGTAGGGTTTCTATGATTCTATGATTCTATGAGAAGACAGAGAATACATGGGCACTGAACTTACCTCCTTGACCACCCCCCACTCCCCATCAACCCCCAACCTTGAGATCCAAGGCTACAGGCCAGAGTGTCAGTGCCAGGATGCCAGGGGACAGTGCACCATTGGCACCGCTGAGGTGCATGTCCTGAGTGGGGGTCTGAGGTCGAAGAGGCCTGGCGAGTGGTCTGAGGGAGGGTTGGTTTGGGTCACTCTCATGCCTGCATGATGTTTGCAGAGGGTGACCCATTATTTGAGTGGTTTATGGGCAGAGGGGATGCCCCTGTTTGCTGTGGGGTTGGGGGTGCTCTTTAAAAAGGGCACCCCGATCTCTGGCCAGCATCAATCGCGGGATGCATATATTTACATCCATCAGGTAGGTGAGTGCCAGCACCAGCATGAAACCTTCCCACTTTCATTCCAGCGGGAGCAATTTGCCTGAAAATAGGAGAAAGGCATCCTCTGTCTGTAACAAGCTCTGAGGGTGTGATGTTTTACTGCTTTTCAGAGATAGCGAATAAGATATACAAGAGGCCAGGATCATTACAGCAGCTAAAGAAATACATCTCATTTGCTATGTATTTTCCTAAGCTCTAAACGTATGCTGATCTCAGGTAATAAAGAACAAACAAAGAACAAAGAACAGTACAGCACAGGAAACAGGCCCTTCGGCCCTCCAAGCCTGTGCCGCTCCTTGGTCCAACTAGACCAATCGTTTGTATCCCTCCATTTCCAGGCTGCTCATGTGACTATCCAGGTAAGTCTTAAACGATGTCAGCGTGCCTGCCTCCACCACCCTACTTGGCAGCGCATTCCAGGCCCCCACCACCCTCTGTGTAAAAAACGTCCCTCTGATGTCTGAGTTATACTTCGCCCCTCTCAGCTTGAGCCCGTGACCCCTCGTGATCGTCACCTCCGACCAAGGAAAAAGCTTCCCACTGTTCACCCTATCTATACCCTTCATAATCTTGTACACCTCTATTAGATCTCCCCTCATTCTCCATCTTTCCAAGGAGAACAACCCCAGTCTACCCAATCTCTCCTCATAGCTAAGACCCTCCATATCAGGCAACATCCTGGTAAACCTTCTCTGCACTCTCTCTAACGCCTCCACATCCTTCTGGTAGTGCGGCGACCAGAACTGGACGTAGTACTCCAAATGTGGCCTAACCAGCGTTCTATACAGCTGCATCATCAGACTCCAGCTTTTATACTCTATACCCCGTCCTGTAAAGGCAAGCATACCATATGCTTGCGTGTTCATCAGGTCATAGTGAGCTGGTACTTACCATTAGAATAATATGCACATTAAAAACAAATCTGGGAAAGGAGGACACTAAAATAGGCCGAAAATAAAATCATCATTCCATTTATCCAGGTGATTTGTTAATTTAGCTCTGTGAGGTTATCTGAGTGGGTATAATTGTAGGTACATCACAACTGGGTGGTTTTCTGTGGAAATGGACTCATTGAACTGAAATTTCCATCTGGTTTCAGGAATGTGATATCCAGATCATTCCCAGACTCTGATCCTGTGCCGCACCCAAGTGGTTGGTACAACACAATCTTAATATGTTAAACCCATAACTGGGCCGGAGGCCAGCTTTGTACTCAATGAGTGGCACTGGTCACAGCCTGGGGTTCAAAACAGACTCCGGACTGCAATCTTCAGAAGCAAATGGCAGGCCTGTTGCCTGTGCCCTTGTGAAATAGAACATGCTGGAGAGCGGAAGGCCAACTTCCTCACAATGCAAACAACTGACCAAACCATCGCTGGAATTCTATCGCCCCACCCACCACGAAATTGGGGCGAGCGAGGGGTGGACAATGGAAATGTCCATTGACCTCAGGTGGGATTTTCCAGTCGATGAGGACCATAGAGGATACAGCAGGATATTGATCGGTTGGAGACTTGGACAGAGAGATGGCAGATGGAGTTTAATCCGGACAAATGTGCGGTAATGCATTTTGGAAGGTCTAATACAGATAGGAAATATACAGTAAATGGCAGAACCCTTAAGAGTATTGATAGGCAGAGGGATCTGGGTGTACAGATACACAGGTCACTGAAAGTGGCAACGCAGGTGGAGAAGGTAGTCAAGAAGGCATATGGCATGTTTGCTTTCATCTGCCAGGTATTGAGTTTAAAAATTGGCAAGTCATGTTGCAGCTTTTAAAAACGTAGTTAGGCCACAGTTGGAATATAGTGTTCAATTCTGGTCGCCACACTACCAGAAGGATGTGGAGGTCTTGGAGAGGGTACAGAAAAGATTTACCAGGATGTTGCCTGGTATGGAAGGCATTAGCTGTGAGAAGAGGTTGGAGAAACATGGTTTGCTTTCACTGGAATGACAGAGGTTGAGGGGCGACTTGATAGAAGTCCACAAGATTATGAGGGGCATGGACAGAGTGGATAGTCAGAAGCTTTTTCCCAGGATGGAAGAGTCAATTACTAGTGGGCATAGGTTTAGGTGCGAGGGGCAAGGTTTAAAGGAGATGTACGAGGCAAATATTTTACACAGAGGGTGGTGGGTGCCTGGAACTCGCTGCTGGGGGAGGTAGTGGAAGCAGATACGAACGTGACTTTTAAGGGGCATCTTGACAAATACATGAATCGGATAGGAATAGAGGGATATGGTCCATGGAAGGGTAGGGGGTTTTAGTTCAGGCAGCATAGTCGGTGCAGGCTTGGAGGGTCAAAGGGCCTGTTTAGTGCTGTAATTTTCTTTATTCTTTGTTGTTCTTTGAGCGAGGCCGTAAATTCCCGCCCCGTGTCTCAGAATTACTTCCCCTGCTCTGCTCAAATGATGGAAACTGCATGCCACCACTTGGGCGCCTCAGTATGAATGATCCTTGTTTTTTAAAACAACATTTTAATTCAGCAGCAACGTCACTTTATATCTCCCGCAGTCCTCCCAAAGATGTGCCCTGACATTCACCACACATTTTGCTCCTCACGTTCACCAATTTACTGCTGGCCCACTTCATTCTAATTGCAATTTATTATTCTCACATGTTCTGAGATACAGTGAAAAATATTGTTTTGCGTGCTATCTGTACAAATCATATCATGCATAAGTTCATCAGGGTAGTAGAACAGAGTGTAGAATGCAATGTTACAGCTACACAGAAGGTTCAGAGAAGATCAGTTTAATATAGGAAGGATCCATTCATAAGTCTGGTAACAGCGTGAAAGAAGCTGTTCTTGAGTCAGTTGGTACATTTTTTCAAATTCTCTGCTGTCAGAGGGAAGAGGGTGGAAGGGAGTATAACCCGGATGGAAGGGGTCTTTGATTATGTTGGCTGTTTTCCTGAGGCAGCGGAAAGTGTAGACGGAGTCAACAACGGAGGTTGAGGGGCGACCTGATAGAAGTCTACAAGATTATGAGAGGCATGGACAGAGTGGATAGTCAGAAGCTTTTTCCCAGGGTGGAAGAGTCAATTACTAAGGGGCACAGGTTTAAGGTGCGAGGGGCAAGGTTTAAAGGAGATGTATGAAGCAGATTTTTTACACAGAGGGTGGTGGGTGCCTGGAACTCACTGCCGGAGGAGGTAGTGGAAGCAGATACAATAGTGACTTTTAAGGGGCATCTTGACAAATACATGAATAGGATGGGAATGGAGGGATATAGTCCCCTGAAGGGTCGGGGGTTTTAGTTAAGTCGGGCACCATAATCAGTGCAGGCTTGGAGGGCCAAAGGGCCTGTTCCCGTGCTGTAATTTTCTTTGTTCTTTGTTTAATGGATCGAAGGTCGGTTTGCATGATGGACTGGACTACATTCACAACTCTCTGTAATTTCTTCCGGTCTTGGGCAGTGCAGTTGTCATTCCAAGCTGTGATGCATCCAGCTAGGATGCTTTTGGGCAGCACGGTGGCCTCAGTGGTCAGCACTGCTGCCTCACAGTGCCAGGGACCCGGGTTTGATTTCTGGCTTGGGTCACTGTCTGTGTGGAGTCTGCACGTTCTCCCCGTGTCGATGTGAGTTTCCTCCGGGTGCTCTGGTTTCCTCCCACAGTCCTAAAGATGTGCTGGTTAGGTGCATTAGCCATGCTAAATTCTCCCTCAATGCACCTGAACAGGTGTCGGAGTGTGGTAACTAGAGGATTTTCACAGTTACTTTATTGCAGTGTTAATATCAGCCTACTTGTGACACTTATAAATGAAACTTTAAACTTTCTATTCTGCATCTATAGAAGTTGGTAAGAGCAATTATTATAGACATACCAAATTTACTTAGTCATAGAGTCATAGAGGTTTACAGCATGGAGACAGGCCCTTCGGCCCAACTTGTCAATGCCACCTTATTTTTTAACCACTAAGCTAGTTCCAATTTCCCATGTTTGGCCTTGTATACCCTGTATACCCACCTTACCCATGTAACTGTGTAAATGCTTCTTAAAATATAAAATTGTATCCATCTCTATTACTACCACCGGCAGCTTGTTCCAGACACTCACCACCCTCTGTGTGAAAAAATTGCCCCTCTGGACTCATTTGTATCTTTCCCCTCTCACCTTAAACCTCTGCCCTCTTGTTTTAGACTCCCCTACCTTTGGGAAAAAATGTTGACTATCGAGTTGATCTATGCCCCTCATTATTTTGTAGACCTCTATAAGATCACCCCTCAGCCTCCTACATTCCAGGGAAAAACGTCCTAGTCTTCTGAGGAAGTTGGAAACTGTAGCACGTTCTGGACGCATCAGAGGATTGGCACACATCTCGAGAGTGTTATATTCAAAATGACATCGCCCTCACAGACATCTGAAATCCCAAACCAACTCGGCTGAATTTAATTAAATCTTTCAAAAAACACTATCAAAGAAAACATAATTGCCCTTTCAGAGTGAAGGGGAAGAACACATCTCTCTCTTCGCTCACATCTATTTCAGCAGACAAATCAAAGTTAACTGATGATAATCAGCTATTCATGAATGGTGATGTCAGCAAGGAGCCTGGGAGCTATCTTGAATGATGAGCTTGAATCAAGTTTTGACATCAGTAAGGCTGACACAGGAAATAAATATTAGGAAATGAAATATCCACACTTATTAGATGACAAGAGCAAAGAAAAAGACATCAGGAATATAAATGAAAAAAAAGCATAGCATCACTTAATTTCTACCAATGGGGAACCACAATGCACAAGTCATTCAAGCACCTTTTGAACCTAGTACCCACTCCTATTAATTATTCATGGTATTTATACCTGCATACATTTTTTCCATGAAAGTATTTCCTTACAATAAAAACAATTCTTTTCATCTCCTGAAAACCTTACCATTGAGAAATGCTGCTGACGATGATGGACTGAAACACGCACCCAATGTTTGAAAGGGAATCACTAAATAGTCATTTGGATCTTCAGATCTTGAGTATTGCTGAGAAAAGAGACATGTCGAAGCTTTTCGTTTTGCACACATCAGGACACTTTCCAAGAGTACCAGTATCAGGAGAAAACAGCAATTTATACTGCTTGAGGGGAGACTGCCGATTGGTTGGCAAGTGAACTCTGATTGGTAGAGGCATTGCCATGGAGAATGCACCAGTTAATGGTAACTGACGGATAGCAACCAAATATTGTTTGAAATTTAAACCAGGCAGTTTGAACCCAAATGGACAAGATATTGCTCTGGGGCATAAATCAGTGAATGGCTGTCACTTATTTTGTTCAGTGAAACATGAGAAATGTGTGTACATGTTCTTTCTGTCTGGAAAGATCGTGGCCTTGTGTATTAATATATGTATCTTCCCGTACACACACATTTGCCACACTGTGAGCCTGATGGACAATTGGTTGTCAGCGTAACTCTTAGCACACTGACTATCTGCCAGTCTTTGGGATGTATGGCCTACATGCCCAGTATCACACTGGCACTGAAATTCATGTAGCACATTACTCATTTGTGTGATAGGCAGAATGTCACTTTGGCTTGACAGTAGCATCCTTTTAGTGGTGAATACCACTCGTGTTGCTACTGCACAGTAGCAGAGTGAAACAGCTGTAACACTACATTCTGCACTCTCTCATTTCCTTCTCTATGAACGGTATGCTTTGTCTGTATAGCGCGCAAGAAACAATACTTTTCACTGTATGCTAATACATGTGACAATAATAAATCAAATCAAATCAAAAGCTAGCTTCATTTGTTGCTCAAATTTTTAAAGTACCTTTCCCAGTCCCAAAGACTGGTGGATTGTAAAATAAAACCAGCATGTTTCAGCCACTGTTCAGAATGGGCAAGGTACAGACAACGTCCAACCAGCCCGTGCGTGTAAACCTCAAAACACAGTGTCCAACATTAAATGTGATTCACGATTGAACAACATATGCTAAGAATTATGCTAACAACTAACTGTCAGTTAAGCTGGCAATGTGGCACATTTGCATGTACTGGAAGCTATATTTAATAATACACAAGGCCCTGTTCTTTTCAGAACATGTACCCACATTGCTGAACTATAAGTTACATATACTCATACTCAAGGCGCTATTCTTTGCAGACAGAAAGAACATGCACATACATATGTTGGTTTGAATTTTACCGCCTCGCCCGCCCTGGAATCGCAGGGGGCGAGGCTCGCAGGACGAAATTCTCCGTTGGCCTCAGGTGGGATTTTACAAGCCTCATCCAAGCGAGGTAGTAAAATTCCACACATTGCGTCCATTTCAGCTGCACAAATTAAATGACAACCATTCACTGATTCATTCTCCAGGCCATGTCTTGACCAATCAAGGTGAAACCACCTGGTATAAATTTCAAACAATGCTTGGCAGTTACTTGTCAGTCATCATCAACTGGTGCATTCTCCATGGAAATGCCTCTACTAATTAGAATCCACTTGGCTACCACTTCTCATACAGTATAAATTGTTGTTTTTCCCTTATTGGTGTGAAGTCTCCTAATAAATGCAAACCGAAAAGCTTTGACATGTCTTCTTTTTCTAGAAATAACAGAAAGAACATATAAGCAGGAAGAGATATCAGCTGTGAGTTGGGATGACTTTAAAAGCAGAGGTGTCTTGCTGCATCTGTACAGGGCATTGGTGAGGCCGCAGCTGGAATACTGTGTGCAGTATTGGTCCCCTTATTTGCGGAAGGATATATTGGCCTTGGAGGGAGTGCAGAGAAGGTTCACCAGGTTGATACCAGAGATGAGGGGTGTTGATTATGAGGAGAGACTGAGCACATTGGGTTTATACTCGTTGGAATTTAGAAGGCTGAGGGGGGATCTTATAGAGACCTATAAGATAATGAAGGGGCTGGATAGGGTAGAGATGGAGAAATTCTTTCCACTTAGAAAGGAAACTAGAACTAGAGGGCACAGCCTCAAAGTAAAGGGGGGTCAGTTTAGGACAGAGTTGAGGAGGAACTTCTTCTCTCAGAGGGTGGTGAATCTCTGGAATTCTCTGCCCACTGAAGTGGTGGAAGCTACCTCGTTGAATATGTTTAAATCACGGATAGATGGATTCCTGATCGGTAAGGGAATTAGGAGTTATAGGGATCAGGCGGGTAAGTGGAACTGATCCACTTCAGATCAGCCATGATCTTATTGAATGGCGGGGCAGGCTCGAGGGGCTAGATGGCCTACTCCTACTCCTATTTCTTATGTTCTTATGTTCTTATGTTCTTATGTACTTGAGAAAACCAGGGTTTTGTAGAGATATAACACTACCTTACAACCAAATCACTTGTGTCATGAGATTTGTGCAGAGATTTACTCAGTGTTGATATTTTGCTGGTGGTTACACTGAATGATGCTCTTTAATAATACTTCAACCCCGGTCAGTACAGAAAAGAAATGGATCAGGAAGCAGGGGAGACTCGTAGCAGTTTGGAAAACCAGAAATGTGGGGGAAATCTAATGGCAGGACCTCATTTCAATTTTTTATTCTCTCTGTTTCCCACGCAACAGCCGGCTGAATTGAAAGGCCGGTTGGCTGATTGGAAGGCATGTGGTAAAAAGAAAGCAGTCAGAGACCTAACAGGAGAGAGAGAGTGATCGCAGTGCGAGGTAGATATTGTACAGGTGGAGTTTTTTTTGGGGGGGGGGTGGGGGAAGAATGATTGAAGAGGAAGAGATTGTGGACGGGGAGATGTGAGATCAACCTGCACATGGAGGATGGGGGAGAACACACTCACAAGCTGTGCTGAGATTGGGGGGGCTGAATCTGGAAATTCTCCCCCTCCCCTCCACTTCTGGGAAACTTAGTCTACAGCTGTTAAATCAAAAAGTCTACTAGAATCTGAGGCACTTAGCTTCATCAATAGCCTGGATTTTGCAGTTATGACAGTTAGCCTATCCGCGTTTGCCATTATCGATCCTCTGAACTGACAACAACTTCCAGAGTTCACCCAACTGCAGACAAACACAGATATTCCGAAATTGCTGTTAGTAATGCTACACTTATCCAGAGGGTCCATTGCTGTGGTCCTCTCTAGACTCCAACCAAAGGAGAATCATTACATTAGCAATGACAAACATGCAGTTTTACTGTGTAGACCCTTGAAAGCGTTTGATGAATGAGGTATGACTGAATTCTTAATGGCGCACTAAGTTGATAATTACTGCTAAACACTAGTACTGCCCCCGAATGGGTAATTTTCTATTGGTGGAATATCAACTGTCTTGACTGTGATAAGAAATTCAAAACATTTTTAAAGTCATAGAATCCCTGCAGTACAGAAGGAGGCCATTTGGCCCATCGAATCTGTACCAATCCCACCTAGGTCCTATTCCCGTAACCCTCATTTATCCTACTAATCCCCCTGACACTAGAGTCAATTTAACCTGGCCAATCAAACTAACCCGCACATCTTTGGACTGCAGGAGGAAACCGGAGGAAACCCACGCAGACATGGGGAGAATGTGCAAACTCCACACAGACAGCGAGCCAAGCTGGGAATCGAACCCAGGTCCCTGGCACTATGAGGCAGCAGTGCTAAGCACTGGGCACCGTGCCGCGCCAAAATAATATTGTTTGAAAGCTTGCTAATGATATTTATCTTCTACCTAAATCTGACGTGTATGTCCCAGGCATTTCTTTCGCTATCTGTAAAACTTAAAAGTTAAAATTGAAGAGATTCAGTGGTGTTAACTTCCTGGCATGCTGTCTGTGAGAATGCTTGAATTTGATTAGTAGCTTGCCCTGCTTGATGATATCACTACTCACGACTGTCTAAAAATCCCTTTGACCTTGCGCCAGATCTTGCAGCAACAGGAAGTGGAAATCCACATCACAGAAATCACCAGATCTTAGTGGGCAGCTTTCACAGAATCACGAATTAATGCAGTGCAGAGGGAGGCCATTCCGACCTCTGTGTCTGCACCAGTTCTCTGAATGAGCAATTCACTTAATGCCATTCTCCAGCTTTCTTCTCATAAACCTGCACATCCTTTCTCTTTAAGTAACAGTCTTAATGTCTGAATTAAACCTCCCTTCACCTCGCTTTCAGGGAGTATATTCCACAACCGTGTGAAAAAGCTTTCTCTCATATTGCTTTTGACCTTGTGCCAATTACTTTAAATCTGTCATAGAAACATAGAAAATAGGAGCAGGAGGAGGCCACTTCATGTCTGCTCTACCATTCATTATGATCATGGCTGATCATCCAGCTCAATAATCTGATCCCACCTCCCCCCCCCCCCATATCCTTTGATTCCCTTCACCCCAAGAACTATATCTAACTCCTTCTTGAAAACTTACATGTTTTGGCCTCAATTGCTCTCTGTGATAGCAAATTCCACAGGCCTACCAGTCTCTGGGTGAAGAGATTTCTCCTCCTCTCAGTTCTAAAAGGTTTCTCACTTCTCCTCAGACTGTGACCCCTGATTTAGTCCCCACTTGTGCATGAGTGGGAACAGTTCCTGCCTATCTGTCCAGACTCCACATGATTTTGAATACCTCTATCGAATCTCCTCTCAGCCTTCTCTTCTTTGAGGAAAACAGTGTTAATTTCTCCAAACTAACTTTGTAACTGAACTTTGTCATCTCTGGAACCATTCTCTTGAATCTTTTCTGCGCTTCCTCCAATGTCTTCACATCCTTCCAGCAGCTTGGCACCCAGAATTGGAGGCAATACTCCAACTGAGGCTGAATCAGTGTCCTACATAAGTTCAACATGACCTCCTTGCTCTTTTGCTCAATGACCTTACTTGTAAAGCCTCGGATAGGAATATCAGAACAGGAGTAGGCCATTCAGCCCATCCAGCCTGCTCTACCATTCAATATGATCATGGCTGATTGGAGACTTCAATGTCTTGTACACACACTATCCCCTTAATCTGGCTGAGGTTATTTGGGCGGCACGGTGACACAGTGGTTTTTACTGCTGCCTCACAGCGTCAGTGACCCGGGTTCAATTCCAGCCTCTTGTGACCGTGTGGAGTTTGCACATTCTCCCATGTCTGCATGGTTTCCTCTCACAGTCCAAAGATGTGCAGGTTAGGTGGTTTGGCCATGCTAAATTGACCCTAGTATCAGGGGAATTAGCAGGGTAAATATGTGAGGTTAAAAAGGGTTAAGGCCTGGGTAGGATTGTTGTTGGTGCAGGCCTCCTTCTGCACCGTAAGGATTCTATGATTCATAACCCTTTACGTTATTGTTAATCAGAAATTTATCAATGTCTACCTTAAACATGCTATACTAATGAAGAAACAGCCGTCGTTTCTTTGTTAGTATAGTGGTTAGTATCCCTACATGTCACGCCCGAGACTGGGGTTCAATTCCCCAACGGGGAGTTTTAAAGAGTTATAACTATATTCATATTCTTACCTTGGTCATAGTCAATGATTGAGCTTCCACAGCCCTCTGGGACAGAGAATTCCAAAGATTCAAAACCCACTGTAAAAAGAAACTCTTCCTCAGCTCAGTCCTAAATGGCTCCTCCCTTAATCTGAAATTCTGTCTGCTGGTTCCAGAGCCACCAACCAAGAGAAACACCTTACTCCACCTACCCGGTCGATTCATTTAAACATTTTGTAGGTTGCAATGAGATCACTTCACATTCTTCAAAACTCTAGAGAATAGAGAACAAGTTTGCTCAATCTCTCTTCATCAGATAGACCCACCATCCCTGGAACATGTCTGGTGAGCCTTCGTTGCGCTCCCTCTATGGCAATAATATCCTTTCTAACCAAAATTCCACACAATACGTGAGGTGCGGTCTAATCAAGCTCCTATACAATTGAAGCAAGAATTCATTACTCCTGTACTAAAATCCTTTTGCGATAAAGGTTAGCATTCTATTAGCCTTCCTAATCCCTTGCTACACCTGCAGGTTAGCCTTCAGTTACTTATGGACAAGGACACCCTTTGTAAATCTACACTTTCTAACTCCTTACCATTTAGGAAATATTCTGCACATCTCTTCCTTCTACCAAAGTGGATTAACTCACATTTTTCCACATTATATCCCATCTGCCATGTTCTTGCCCACTCACTAAATCAGTCCAATTCCTCCTGTAGCCACTTTACCACTTCCTCACGACAGGCATTCCCCCCTGGCTTTGTATTAGGGTGGCACGGTGGCATAGTGATTAGCACTGCTGCCTCACAGCACCAAGGATCCAAGTTTGATTCCCGGTTTAGGTCACTGTTTGTACGGAGTCTGCATGTTCTCCCCGTGTCTGCGTGAGTTTCCTCCGGGGTGCTCCGGTTTCCTCCCAAAAGACATGCTGGTTAGGTGCATTGGCCATGTTAACTTCTCCCTCAGTGTACCTGAACAGGTGCCGGAGTGTGGCGACTAGGGGATTTTCACAGTAACTTTACTGCAGTGTTAATGTAAGCTTAATTGTGAAACAAATAAATAAACTTTAAAACTTTTTTTAAAAAAAGCTTTAAACTGTATCATCCGTCAATTTGTAAATATTCCATTTTGATCCCACATCCAAATCACAGATATATATTGTGAACAGTTGGAGCCTCAAGTACTGATCCTTGAAGTACCCCACTAGTCACATCCTGCCAATGCAAGAAGGACTCATTTATTCCTACTCTCTGTTTCCTGCCTGTTAGCCAATCCTCAATCTATGACATTACATTGCCTCTGATCCCATGTGCTTTTATTTCACTAACCAACACCTGTGTGGGGACTTTATCAAAAGCCTTCTCGAAATATATTACATCCATCGACTTTCCTTTGTTCATTTTGTTGGTAACATCCTCAGAAAACTCCAACAAGTTTGTCAAACATGATTTTCCATTCATAAATCCATGCTGATTACGCACCGTCAGATCATGATTGTTCAAGTCTACCATTTATCACATCCTCTACGATAAATTCTAGCATTTTCCCAACTACCGATGAAAGGCTGACAGGTCTGTAGTTCCCTTTATTCTCTCTCCCTCCCTTTTAAATTGTAAGGGACATTTGCCACCTTCTAATCTTCAGGATCTGTTCCAGAATTTTTGCATTTTGGAAGATGATCCGCAATCTCTATAGCAACCTCGTTCAACACTCTTTCTGGGATGCATAATATCAGGTCCCGGGGACTCACCTACTTTCAGTCCCATTAATTTCCCTGATACAACCTTTTAACTTATACTAATTTTCTTCAACTCAGCATTCTCCCTGGTCGCTTGGATCTCCATATCTGTGAGATTTCCTGTATCTTCCTTAGTGAAAGCAGACACAAAGTAATAATTTCGCTTCTCCGCCATTTTTCTATTCCCCATTATGAATTATTTTGACTTTGTCTGTAATGGACCCCTATTTGTCTTAGCCAAGTGTTTCCTTTTTACGTACCTATAAAAGATGTAAAGATACTGCATGCCCTATTAATCACTCTCTCGTCCTGTCCTGCCACCTTCAATGACATATGCACACATACACACCCTGGCCTCTCTGCTTCTGTATGTTCTTTAGAGTTATACCCTTATTTTATATTGTCTCTCCATGTTCTTCCGACCAAAATGAATCACTTCTTCATTCCTCTGCATTGAACTTCATCTACCACCTGTCTGCCCATCCCACCAACTTGTCTATGTCCTTTTGAAGTGCTACACTATCCTTCTCACAGTTCACAATACTTTCGCATGGTGTAGTATCTGCAAATTTTGAAATTGTGTCCTTACATTAAGGTCGAGCTCCTTAATATATATCAGGAAAAGTAAAAATCTGAACATTGACCGCTAAAGAATTCCACCATGAACCTTCTTCCAGCCTGAAGATATTCATTAATCACTATTCTCAATTTCCTGTCACTCTGTCAACCCTATATTCATGTTGCTACTTTCCCTGCTATTACATGAACTATAACTTTGGAACTTTGTTCACATGTCTGCTGTGCGGCATTGCATCAAATGCTTTTTGGAAGCCCACGTAAACCACATCATCAGCTTTGCCCTCATTAAACCTCTCTGTTATCTCTTCATAAAATTCCAGCAAGTTAGTCAAACACGATTTTCCTTCAAGAAATCCATACTGGTTTTCCTTAGCTAACCTGCATGTGACTATTAATTTTGAACCCTTTTCAAAGTCATTCCAAAACACCATTTGCTACTCACTGTAAAATCCAGGTCCTTTTATTTAGTTCACTGATCCACCTCAAAAGCATGTTATTCACACTGCCCTGTTAAATTGGAAGTAGGCTCTTCATTGTGGGGTGGGTTGGGATTTGGTTTCAGAATTAAAATAACTAACCCTCACACTGCTATTCTGGGAACAAAATGTGATGAAAATACCAGCATATCATACAAAATTCTCAGCTGGAATGTTGTGTACAGCTCTGGGCGCCAACACTATAGGAAGGATGGGAACGCATTGGAGAGGGCGCAGAAGAGGTTTAGAAGAATGGTTTCAGGAATAAGAAACTTCAGTTAAGAGGATAGATTGGGAGGTTGGAACCAAAAGAGAAAATGTTGGAAAATCTCAGCAGGTCTGGCAGCATCTGTAAGGAGAGAAACGAGCTGACGTTTCGAGTCCAGATGACCCTTTGTCAAAGTTGGAGAGGTTGAGACTGTTCTCCATGGTGAGAAGAAAGCTCAGAGGAGATTTGGTAGAGATGTTCAAAATCATGAGGGAGCTGGGCAGTGTGGATAGAGAGAAACTGTTCCCACTCATAAAAGGATCAAGAATGAGAGGGCATTGATTTAAGTGGTTTGCAAAAGAAGCAAATGTGATGTGAGAAAAATATATTCACACAATGAGTGGTTGGGGTCTGAAATGCACTGCCTGGAAGTGTAGTGGAGGCAAGTTCGATCGAGGCATTCAAGAGGGTATTAGACGATTATTTGAAAAGAAATAATGTGCAGAGATACAGGGCACGGAAATGGCACTAAGCCATGATGCTCACTTGGAGAGCTGGTGCAGACATGATGGGCCAAATCGCCTCCTTCTGCATCATAACAATTCTGTGGTTCTGACTAAGATCTAATGACATTTGCTGAGCTGCCACCAGTGAGTGGGAGGAAACCAGCTGGGCCGAATGGCCTATTTTATGCTTTTCAATCTATGCAATTCTGCATAACTTGTAAAGCTCGGGATATATAATAAACTTCAGCAGGGAGAGACCAAACTGGTATTGGTAACGCAATAATTGCTAGATGCAAAACGTAATTCTCACATGACTCATCCGCAGTCCCAATTGAAGGTGTTATTAATCTTTAAAATTAATAATACAGCTTTACAGGATAGATGAACAAATGATAAATGATCCCAAGGCAGTGATGTAATATGTTGCTGTTAGTTTCAAATTGAAATTGACAAAGTCATAAGTTTTGTGTACATTTCAGGACATTGATCGATAAATTTTATTTTAATGCAAATGTTGCAAACTGATGACATCTTGCCATTCCAGGTACAAATTAGGTTTAATATTCAAGCAATAAAAGAAAGGTAACAAAGGCTTATTAATATTAAAGACATTTCACATGCTGCCTCTGCTTTCTTTACAATAGCGTGTGATTTCACAAAGAATGGGTTCCCAAACAATGGATTTTATTCACTTTGTTAACTGAGCTCATGCTGTTGACTGGGAGATCTGAAGTTCGGATGTGTTAATTGGAACTTGTTCCAACTAATTTGGGTAGAAAATGAGATTGGGGTGGGGAAGAGGAGTTCAAGGTCCAATTGAGGAGGTCAACCTTCTGTGTTTGCAACACGTTCAAGGCAAGCTGCAGACACAGCATTCTGGCTGTCTAAAAAACAAGTTAGGTTCCTTGATGCTTGGTGTCTATTTTCAGACACAATTCAGGTATTTGTTTGGCAGGAGCAGAGCAGACATCGGGCCTGTTTATGCTCACGATTACGTGATCTCCATGAGGTCTGATGAAAGGCCCTTAAAGGGATCACTGGACCCTGCACCTTAAGAGGTAGATTTTTAAAAGAAATATGTACCTAAATGTGGAACCTTGAGGAGCAAGATTGCTCATCTACTTATGAGGCAGGTGGTCTGAAATCAGAGAGTGCTAGAAAGGTGATCTGCTTTGGAGACATGACAGGCTTTGGCAGCGTGCCTGAATTATTATGCTGAGGCCCAAGGGCCAATTTCTAATGGTGCTGCTCACCATATGAGCAAGATCAGCGGAAAACAGCAATACAATCCTATCTGTTTTTATTACTGCTCAGAGTCTTGCTCTCACCTTAAATTATGTCCATAATGTTACCAAGGGAAAAAAAATGCTTGTTATGAGTAATAAAGACTTATTAAAGCTCAATCATGAGGAACTCTCGTGAAATCATACAAGGGGGAGATAGGAACAGAAGCAGTGGTCCTAATATTTGGCTCGATTATGCTTTATAACTTAAGTACAAATGGGATTTAATGGAGCATTAAGATGGCTGTGAATGAATTACACTCAATGTCCATTCACATGACACTCCCAGTGAGATACACAGTGCTGGCATCAGAAATAGTTTGGAAGGAGAAGCGAAGCAATAGAGGGATGTCAAGCTTTTCAAATTACATGAGAGGAGTAAAGGAAAGAATCAGTGAATGGTATGTAAGATATTTACAGCACAGAAACAGACCTTTCGGGCCCTCTGGCCTGTGCTTGTGTTTGCGTTTCACATGAACCTCGTTCCAACACTACTTCATCAAGGGGGCGTCACAGTGGTTAGCGCTGCTGTCTCGCAGCTCCAGGCACCCGGGTTCAATTCCACCCTTGGCTGACTGTCTGTGTGGAGTTTGCACATTCTCCCCCTGTCTGTGTGGGTTTCTTCGGTGAGCTCTGGTTTCCTCCCACAGATGTGGAGATGCCGGCGTTGGACTGGAGTCAACACAGTAAGAAGTCTCACAACACCAGGTTAAAGTCCAACAGGCTTATTTGGTAGCACGAGCCACTAGCTTTCAGAGCACTGCTCCTTCAAGATGATGACATCTTGCCATTCCAAGTACAAATTAGGTTTAATATTCAAGCAGTAAAAGAAATGTAACAAAGGCTTATTAATATTAAAGACATTTCACATGCTGCCTCTGCTTTCTTTACAATAGCGTGTGATTTCACAAAGAATGGGTTCCCAAACAATGCGTTTTATTCACTTTGTTAACTGAGCTCATGCTGTTGACTGGGAGATCTGAAGTTCGGATGTGTTAATTGGAACTTGTTCCAACTAATTTGGGGTAGAAAATGAGATGGGGGTGGGAAAGAAGAGTTCAAGGTCCAATTGAGGAGGTGTGTTTGCAACACGTTCAAGGCAAGCTGCAGACACAGCATTCTGGCTGTCTAAAAAACAAGTTAGATTCCTTGATGCTTGCTGTCTATTTTCAGACACAATTCAGGTATTTGTTTGGCAGGAGCAGAGCAGACATCGGGCCTTTTTATGCTCACGATTACGTGGTCTCGATGAGGTCTGAAGGAGCAGCACGCTCCGAAAACAAGTGGCTTGTGCTACCAAGTAAACCTGTTGGACTTTAACCTGGTGTTGTGAGACTTCTTACTGTGTTCCTCCCACAGTCCATAGATGTGTGGGTTATGTGAATTGACCATGCTAAATTGCCACTTAGTGTCCCAAAATGTGTAGACTAAATGGAATTAGCCGTTACAGGGATAGGGTGGGGGAGAGGACCTGGGTAAGATGCTCTATCGGAGAGTTGATGCAGATTCGACGGGTACACTGAGGGAGAATTTAGCATGGCCAATGCACCCAACCAGCACATCTTACAGACAGTGGGAGGAAATCAGAGCATCCGGAGGAAACCCATGCAAACAAGGGGAGAAATGTGCAGACTCCGCACAGACAAGGGACTCAAGCCGGGAATCGAGCCTGGCACTGTGAGGCAGTAGTGCTAACCACTGTGAGAATTTGGGACTTTGGCAAATGGAACAAGCTACAGTTTGTCTCCTCAACCAATCAGATTGAAGAATCCATATTGAAACATGCAAACCCAAAGCCAAGAAGTGTTAGTTAGAATTCAATTACAAATCATGCAGTGAAAGTTAAATTGAGGGGAAAGTAAAGGTAGGTTGAGATTAAAATATAAGAAATGGAAAGAAAAAAATATTTTTTTGCTAAATCTAATAAAATTTGAAGGAATGAGAGTTCACACTTATAAAAGTTGCTTTTCAAAGACGGAGAAGATGCTGAGCCAGGATAAAGACTTGGCGCACAATGAAAAATACTTATACCTGAATTGATAAGCCCCAACTCTTTCTGGCATGCTTAACATGTGTCTTTTGGGTAAGTACAGCAACATTTCTGTCCTTCACATGTTTGAATGTTGAGTCTCTCAGTAACATACTGGTGTAGCAAAGTTTGGAGGAATGGGTAATATAGGTGGCAACTTACTCATTTCCACGTTGAACTTTGCAAGCATCAGCACTAAAGGTTGATGGCCAATTTACTCCTTCATGACTGAAAGTACCAAAAGCCTTGCCATGATTCTTATTACATAATTCCAAGAAACACTTTTATAGGTACCTTCAAACAAGGTTATTGCTGGTGACCATGAACAAACTGTATCAGACACCAGTAGATCAAGTACAAAGAGTGCTAAAATGAACACTCAGAAAATGGCAGCAATGACAGAAATTATGGCAAATTGTCAATGTCATCAAGGCACATTAGGAAGTCTCACAACACCAGGTTAAAGTCCAACAGGTTTATTTGGAATCACGAGCTTTTGGAGCACTACTCTTTCCAACTGTCCAACGCCAGCATCTCCACACACACACACGCACACACATAATGTCACTAAGGGCAGATCTTCACTGCTGGGTTAATCAAGTTATTAAAGTCTTTATTCTTAATGTCGGACAACAGATTGTAAAATCTAAATGCAAGTAAACCAGCTCTTAATTTGTATGATGCATAATCTTTATATCTACCCATTATCAGCAGTGTGTTCCCAATTTACTTGTAACTGCAAAAATACAGTATTGTCTGCCATAAAGGAAGAAATTGTGTATCTTTCAGCTGGAAGAAGCATCTTCATTTGTTATTTTAGAATACTTAAAACGATTTGAGCTCAAGATAAAATGTCCCAGAGTTCATTGTTCCCCATCCAGTCCTAAATTAGTGAATCGTTACATAACTATAATGCGAATAGTACAATATATAGACAACCATTGTGACCATTCTCATGGGAACAACAAAGTCAAGAATTAATTTCTCAGGAACTGAGTTCCTCTACAAGCTTTAATGGGGCTTTTGACAGGATGAAAGATGAGTGTAAAAGAAATCTTTAAGTATGCAATACAAATATACAACAGGACGATCTTGCACAAAGGAATACATTGAATGCACTTTCCCACTGCATTTATCCTAAAAACATATTGCTAAAAATTGATTTATTCTGTTATCCTGCTGCTGCCTGTGTGACCTTGCTGTGTGCAAATTGGCTGCCTGGCTTTTTACATTACAACAATGATTACACTGCAAAAACACTTATTTGTCTGAAAAGTGCTTTCGGTTGTCCTGAGGTGTTGAAAGACGCTTTATAAATTCTTCCCATCTCTGGGGCCATCAGCTTTATCAGCATTGAATTGCTAATGGACAGTTCACCCCAGTTAAACTGCTCACAAAAACTGCTGTGTACAGTGTATTTCCATCACAATTACTTTGTTTAAGTTTTACCAAAGAGAACTTGCTTGTAAGGATAGGAAGCAATACAAAGCAATATGCCTCAATACATGCCAATAGAAAAATTATGTCTGTGCGTGTCTAAAAGATCCATTCACATCCTATAGCATTGCAATAGTGACAAGAGCTGTGTCTATAAATTGTATAAAATTAAATAACTTCTCACTCTGTTCAGGGCAACTGCTCTTCATCACGTCAATAGTAATTGATGCCGGTATCATTTTTTTCCCCTAATAACGTGCTTTATATCATGTAATAAATTGGCAGCCAGAAAGACTCTTAATCGTCTTATAATGTATTACAATTCAAGATTTACATTTAAAATTTTCTTTTACTTATCATTTAGCAAACTGTTTGAAGTAATTTCACTTTTCACTGTTGAGATCGTAAGTCATCTTCTACGAGACAATTCCGATGGCTTACACGAACATTAGCAGAATACCACATGATGATAATCATGCTCATGGGAATCCAGAAAAACTTTCTCACCTTCCAAGCCTATTTAAGAATGAGAATGTTCTCCATTTAAATATGCATGGTTATAAGTGCACATCATTTTTTACAAAAAATCATTTACGAGGGAAATATTGAAAGTCAATGAGCAGACATGTTGGAACACCACTGCCTGTGGTGTTCCCCTTTAACCTCCATGTCACCTTGGCTTGGAATTAGATTGCCGTTCCTGCACTGTTGCTGGATCAAACTCATGCAACGGTCTTCCGTGGCTATTTCTACACCACATGGGCTGCACGTGGTTCCAGAAGATGGCTCACAATCACTTTCTCAGGGGCAATTAGTGCTCAGAAATAAATGCTGGCTTTACCAGCGAAGCCCACATTTCATTATCAAATACTCAGAGACCTGGGGTCAATTCCCGGATTGGGTCACTGTCTGTGCGGAGTCTGCACGTTCTCCCAGTATCTGCGTGGGTTTTCTCCGGGTGCTCCAGTTTCCTCCCACAGTCAAAAGATGTGCTGGTTAGGTGCATTGGCCATGCTAAATTGCCCCTTACTGTCAGGGGGATTAGGAGGTTAAATACATGGGGTTACAGGGATAGGGCCTGGGTGGGATTATTGTCCATGCAGCCTTGATGGGTTGAATGGCTTCCTCTGTACTGTAGGGATTCTATGATTCTAAGATTGTGGCAGAATGGTTAGCACTGCTGTCTCACAGCACCAGGGACTTATGTTCAATTCCAGCCTCGGGTAACTGTCTCTTTGGAGTTTGCACATTCTCTCCTGTGTTTGCGTGGCTTTCCTCTGGGTGCTCCACTTTCCTCCCACAGTCCAAAGATGCGCGGGTTAGGTTGATTGGCCATGCTAATTTGCCCCTTAGTGTCAGGGGATCAACAGGGTAAATATGTGGGGTTACAGGAATAGGGCTTGGGTGGGATTGTGATCGGTGCAGACTCGATGGGCCGAATGGCCTCCTTCTGCACTGTAGGGATTCTATGATTGTATGATTCTATGTGTATGTAGCCAAGGTGGATTGGCCATGCTAACTTGCCCCTTAAGTGTCAGGAGGATTAGTGGGGTAAATGCATGGGGTTACAGGGATAGGGCCTGGGTGGGATTGGTGTCAGTGCAGGCTCGATAGGCCGAATGGTCTCTTTCTGCACGGTAAGGATCCTATGAAGATATGAACTCAAAATCCACATTTTGGAGGGGTAAAAAAACACAGCAATAAGTGTCTGAATGAAAGCAGTTTTAGTGCTGTGGAAGAGTGGAGGGATCGGGGGTGTACTGATTCACAGGACATTAAAGGCCTTAGACTGACAAGGCCTTTAAAAAAAAATTAAAGCTGTGGTTTTATCTCAAGAGGTAGAGTAATGTAAAAACTAAGAGATGTGGTTAACATGTAGATATATTAAAAAGAGTCACAACAAAGTATATAGTTAAGGAAGAAATTTGCATTTCTACAGTGCTTAGCGTGATCTCAGAGTGTTGTCCCTCAAGCTATAAGCCTCTGGTGACAGGCTGGTGACCTTTTCCAGGAAATACTAGTTATGAAATCAGACAAATCTCTGTCTTGTGCATCACCAGGTACAGGAAGAGAAATAATAACAATCGTGACCTCAGGACATCCCAAAACACTTTACAGCCCATGAAATACTGTGTGCATTATTACTTTCCAAACTATAGGATTTATAGTAAGTATTCAGAGAGATTGTACAAAACAAGTTGACCGGGATGCTTCCCAGAATCAGGAGAAATGTGTGTGGAGAATGGTTTGTAACATCATGGCTTTTCTCATTATAAAGATGCAGATTACAGAAAGATATGATAGAAGTTTTTGAGCTATGAAAGAACAGGAAACAGAATGGAATGGAAACAGACTGTTCCAATTATTTAAAGGGTCCAGAATAAGGGGCCACAGATACTAGATTAAAAACAAGTGATGAACAATAAGACAGCCAAAGAAATTTCTTTATGTACAAAGTTGTAATGCTGTGTCACTGATCTCACCATCGCCTCAGGAACAGTCCATGCCCTCTCCAGCAGTTCAATGGTTCGGCCCGCATAGGGAGTGAGGAACTTGACTTTGCCAATGGCACCCCCAGTCTGAGATCTCTCCTTCCGATTGCGAGCTTGTCCTGCATAAAAACAGAGGGAGAGAGGGTGAGCAGGACACATGCCAGGGCAAATGATAAGGATGCTTGCCTTGTGTGGGTGCTGAGTGGATGAAGATGTGGGTTTGAGAGAATATAAAACCTGATAGAGATGTATATGAATGGCATATGTGCGAGAGAGAGTGAGTGGTGATGTCCCTTGAGCTGGCAGCAAATAAGATGCCAGTGAATGTCTGATGGGTTGGTGAGTGTGTGAGTTGACGTAACCTGAGATTATTCATCCTCTTTCTGCACTTGATGGCTGACCTCCTCTGTGCATCATTGGCACTGACTGCCTCTGCCAAAGTGGCAATGTTGGTGGACCTCCACTGGCCAAGCAGTGATAGAGGACATCGCGGCCAGCCTTCATGCCGTCCAGCAGGTGGCCCAGGGAGGCATTACTGAACATGGGGGCTGCTGTCATCCTGGTTTCCAGGACCATGTCTTCAGTGGAGCAGAGTCCTGTGCTACATGCATGAGACTGCTGTGCGTGGCTACTCTTTAAATATGGTGCCCAGAGTGAGGTACAAGTTAGTGCAGGGTGGGGCAGGAAAATTTGAGGCTGCCTGCCCGTGGTCCGATATATCTCCCATGTGTCCATAATGAATGAGCTGGGTAATGGATGATACGGCATTAAAACCCGCCGTTGTGATCCGCGAGAAAAACGCTATTGTTCATGCCCGCCACCACACTTAGAGCATGGATGTGGATGTTACTGACAAAGCTTGCATTTATTGCCAATGCCTTGTTGCTTCTGAGAAGGCTGTGGTGGAGTTTCTTAGAGAACCTGCTGCAATCTGTGTTGGCAAGGTACAGTCAGGGTGCTGTTTAGGTAGAGAGTTCCACAATGGGGCCTGAGTGGCAATGAAGAAACTGTGCTGTACATCAACATAAATCCAGTTGCCATTAATGCTCAGAAAAGAATTCTACACCCTTCTGCTGAAGATGAATTCTGTTGCATCCCAGCACCATGAGCACGAGAAAAAAAACATTAGTTTCATCAGTTAGAAAAAGTAAAAGGAAATTCAGAGTACTGAATGCTTAAGGCCTAATTAACAAAATGATCTCCAGAATTATATTTTAATTCAAGTAAAGAGTTTTCAATTACTATCTCAATAATGCATTATGTGACATATTAACTCTAATTAATTAAACCCAGCATGACACAACACAAAGCATGTGGAAATAAAGGATGTGCAATGAAGAATACTTTATTTAATTGCACGAATTTATTCTGCACCACTTGCACACTCGAATCTAATTGGCGAAGTAATTACGTGAAGTGAAATGTTCAGAAAACAATATTTCACTGCAGTGGAGAACCTGTTGCTGAGGGCAATTGGACTGATTTGGACGGAATCAACTTTATTACTCAAAACTGGAATATTGCAAATGTGGTTGAAATGTATGTGACTCCTCAACTCCCCTGGCTGTTCCCTCATTAGCATATCTAGTTTGGGCCCTCTCTTTCCAGGAAACATGCTTGTTTCAATTTATTAAAAATGGGCAAATTCAAGTGAGTCACATATTTGTTCCATCGTATTTTAAATAAAAGTTCAATCATCTTGAAACCCCACCACCATTAAAATAGTTGCACAGTTTCCAAGCTGAGATGTACTTTTCTCATCTTTATTTATTTCTCACACGTCTCCAAGTCCCTCATGCCACATATGATTCCGGGGGAAATTGTGGTCAGACATCCTGGCCGGAATTCTCCCATTTTAGCGGGCGGGTTGCGGAGAATGTGAAACGCCATTGACGGTTGAGCAGGAATTTTCGGCTTTTAGACCAGCGCGGCTGGAGAATGCCATTGTCGTTACTTATCCAGACAATAGGATGTACCCGAGAGGTGTCTGTAGAGGCTCACACTCACTAATCCATCAATCTCCTTGTGAAGAAGAACACTTCAGTCACTGTGGACCATCCCATGGACCATCTTTTTCTTCTTGCTGTTCTGGACTTCAACCAGAAGCCCGCACTGTGTAGGAAACAGTCAGTTGACCATGGCATTTCTTGAGTTGGCCAGTTAACAGCCAGAGGGCAGGTATACTGCCCAATATAAGGATGGCATGCTGGCTGTAGAAGTTGGAGGGGCAATTGGAGGCCCTTCATCACTGACGAAGCATGAGGCTGTCTTTGCAGCTATAAATGAGAGAGAATGCCTCAAGGTAAAAGTGCCCTCTCTCCAACTTTTTTTAACTTTATTTTTTAAAATGGTTCCAGCAGCAAGGCCACAATTATGGAAGGTGAGCACCTTCACCAAGGTCCAGCTGCACCAGGCAACAGGGAGGGTCTCTTAATCCTGCCTAGGCCACTGGCTCCCCCCAGTCTGTCACTGGGAGACCACTTAGAGGGAGCTACACTGTGCCTCCAAGGACTTGGAAGATGACCAGATACTCCCAGATGGCCTCCAACCATAGGCCTTTGTAATATTTATTAATGATCTGGATGAGGGTATAGTTGGGTGGATTAGCAAATTAGCAAATTAGCAAATTAGCAAATTTGCTGATGACACCAAAGTCGGTGGTGTGGTAGACAGTGAGGAAGGGTGTCGTAGTTTGCAGGAAGACTTAGACAGGTTGCAAAGTTGGGCCGAGAGGTGGCGGATGGAGTTTAATGCGGAGAAGTGTGAGGTAATTCACTTTGGTAGGAATAACAGATGTGTTGAGTATAGGGCTAACGGGAGGACTTTGAATAGTGTGGAGGAGCAGAGGGATCTAGGTGTATGTGTGCATAGATCCCTGAAAGTTGGGAATCAAGTAGATAAGGTTGTTAAGAAGGCATATGGTGTCTTGGCGTTTATTGGTAGGGGGATTGAATTTAGGAGTCGTAGCGTTATGTTGCAACTGTACACAACTCTGGTGCGGCCGCACTTGGAGTACTGTGTGCAGTTCTGGTCCCCACATTACAGGAAGGATGTGGAGGCTTTGGAGAGGGTGCAGAGGAGGTTTACCAGGATGTTGCCTGGTATGGAGGGGAGATCCTATGAGGAGAGGCTGAGGGATTTGGGATTGTTTTCGCTGGAAAGGCGGCGGCTAAGAGGGGATCTTATTGAAACATATAAGATGATTAGAGGTTTAGATAGGGTGGATAGTGATAGCCTTTTTCCTCTGATGGAGAAATCCAGCACGAGGGGGCATGGCTTTAAATTGAGGGGGGGTAGTTATAGAACCGATGTCAGGGGTAGGTTCTTTACCCAGAGGGTGGTGAGGGATTGGAATGCCCTGCCAGCATCAGTAGTAAATGCGCCTAGTTTGGGGGCGTTTAAGAGATCCGTAGATAGGTTCATGGACGAAAAGAAATTGGTTTAGGTTGGAGGGTCACAGTTTTTTTTTTTAACTGGTCGGTGCAACATCGTGGGCCGAAGGGCCTGTTCTGCGCTGTAATGTTCTATGTTCTATGTTCTATGTTAATAGCTTTCAACAAACTGAATTGGTCACCAGTCGCTTGTGGGTGAATAGCTCCACCACGCCACACCCCACCCCATCCTACTTTTGGACAAGATGGAGTTGAGGTACTGGCATATCACTGACGCGCAAATTTAGCCCCAACTTTAGCCCCAAAAAGGAATCTGTCAAAACAATGTGCCTTTCCAACGTTGATCAAATTTAAAATCATAGAATACCAAACAATGCAGAAGGAGGCCATTTGGCCCATCGAGCCTGCACCGACAACAATCCCACCCTTTAGCCCCATATATTGACCCTGCTAATACCCCGACACTAATGGACAAATTAGCATGGCCAATCCACCTAACTCGCACATCTTTGGAATGTGGGAGGAAACCGGAGCATCTGAAGGAAACCCACACAAACATGGGGCGAATGTGAAAACTCCACACAGACACTGACCCAAGCCAGGAATCGAACCCAGGTGCCTGGCGCTGTGAGGCAGCAGTGCTAACCACTCTGCCACCGTGCCGTCCAAATGTTATGGATATAGCAATATTAATTTATCCGGATATAAAAAACTTTTATGCACAATATCAAGCATAGCTGGAGATAAATATGATTTAAGTATGTGAGACTGCAACTTAAAGGTACTTTTAAAGATTTTCATACAACAATATTGCTGCTGATGGTGCAGCCCCGCTCTATATTGGGAAGACCAAGCTGGTGACCGTTTGCTGAGTACCTCAATTGTGTCCACAAGTGAGATCTTAAGCTCGAAGCTGTGAGAAGAATGTAAATCGATAAGTTGACAGGAATATTTATCAAGAGCAAGACAAATCCTTAAGTCTACACCTTAACTCTTGCAGAGGAATCTGTCTGGTGTTAACTATTCAGTTTATATCTAAGAGGTAATTAATGCCTAAGTTTGGCTTGCTGAGCTGTCTTATATTAATTAGCTTGTCTTATACTCCAGCAATTCCTCATCAGGAGCCTCACACACGACTGAATAAATGAATGAAATATCTCTTTGAAGAAAAAGAGTTTTGTTCAGGAGAAGCTATTTCCAATGGCAGAAGGGTTAGTAGCCAGAGAATGCAGATTTAAAATAATTGATAAAAGAAAAGGGGAGATTAAATGATTTTAACAAAATGAATGCAGCATGTTATGATGACCTGGAATACACTGCCAGAAAGGATGGTGGAATAGGTTTGATGATAATTTTCAACAGGGGTATATATATACTGAAAAAATGAAGAATTTGTAGGTTTAAGAGGAAAGGGATGGGTGTGGGCCTCTTTGGAAGGTTCTTTCACACCCACGATGGGCCAATTGGCTTCCTTCTGTTCCATATTATTCTAAGAAAGTAGATAACAAAATTATGAACTAACAATTGCTTATCAACCTCAGAATCAAAACTGACAGCATTGAAGCTAGAAAACTAGGGGAGAAATTTTGACAGGCTAGGTTTGGGGCCTGAATGGAGAGAGATTGCAGAACTCTGTGGTACAGAGAGATCTGGGCACCAGTTAATATACAGGTACAGAAAGTAATTAGGAAGAGAAATGGAATGTTGTTTATTGCAAAGGGAATGTAATATAGAAGTAGGGAAGTTTTACTGCAGCTGTGCTGGGTCTTTGTGAAACCAAATGTGGAGAACTGTGTATAGTTTTAGCTTCTTTTGGAAAAGATACATTTGTGTTAGAAGCAAATCAAAGAAGGGTCACTTGATTCATTCCTGGGATCAGGGTCTTATCTTATGGAGAAAGCTGGAACAGCTTGGGCCTAAAACCATTGGAGTTTAGAAGAATGTGAGGTGATCTCATTGAAACATTTAAGATCCTGAGGGAACTTGATAGGGTGGATAATGGGTAGATGTTTCCTCTAGAACTAGGGGACACATTTTAAGCATAAGAGATCTCTCTTCGGGTTATCCTGTGGAATTCTCAGCAGTGGAGGCTGGGTCATTGAATCTGTTCAAGGTTGAGTTCGAGAGACTTTTGAAAGACAAGGCGGTCGAGGATTACGAGGGATAGACAGGAAGGTGGATTTGAGACCATGATCAGATCAGCTATGATCTTATCAATTGACAGAGCAAACTCAAAGGGACAAATAGCCTACTCCTGCTCCTAACTCCTATGTTCCTTGGACATTGTATCCAAAATTGAGCCTTGGGCCTGTTTAAATTTATTTAGTTGAGTTACACTCTTACCTAAACTTCCACAGGCAGCTGAACTGCTTTAAGATCAATGTGGAACAACTTCCTTGGCTTAAATGTCATCTGTTTAAATCACAGAGGAACTTGTACACGTAAGTGAAGCACTTACATCTGCCTGTATCTGCCTGACATAAATGTACAATCAAAACTTCTGCAACCACTTCGCCTTCTATTGGAGATACATTTTCTGATTTTGTGCAAAGGCAACTTTCTTCCAGACGTATAACTTCTTTTTACTCCTCAAAGAACAAGAGCTAAAAACCAAAGGACAGAAGACTGAAAATTGGGACATGATTTATGGACCCTAATTAGGGCAATTGTGAAGACAAGCAGATGGAAAAATTCATGCCATGAACCAGCATGCCAGTTTCACACCTCAATTCCGCCCTTAAGGGTATTTTTCCAGTTATTGGCAAGGGTGGGTAGCAGGGTTACTACCCACAAGTGGAAAGTAGCTAAGTAAGCACATGTAAAGGCCATTTATCAGAGGCCGGATGGAATTCTCCATTCAGCTTCTCGGCACCCCTGCAGCATTGTGGACTCAGCCAGCTAGCTGTCTGGAGGAGCTCTCCCAGTAGCAGACCAAGGAATTAGTGCCCCATGGCAGGCCCTCAGGCTCAGCTCCCTGCCTTATTGCCGACAGCTATAGCCACAGGCTCTCTCTCCAAAATAGTGACCTGGCTGATGAGGACATTTTTAAACCTGAAAAGTTGGATAGAGGCTGCCTTAAAACGAAGGCACCCAAAAAACCTCCATAATTCCCCCGTGCAATCTGAATGACTTGCCTTACAACTTGGCCTTTCAGTATCAGTCACCTCATCTCTTGCTTCTAGACGGAGCCCTTAGGATTTTCAGATCAGTGAAGAACTGGCATCTAGTGGAGACATAGCTACAAGATAATGAGCCAGTCATTTAAAACTGAGCTATGTAGAAATCTCTTCTCACAGGAGGTGGAATTCTCTGCCCCAAAGCGTGGCGGAGGCTGGATCATTAGAAATATTTAAAGTGGAGATGGATAAATATTTCAGATCAAAGAATAGAGGGCTGTGGAGAAATGGCACAGGAATGGAGTTGAGGCTAGCATAGATCAGACATGATGGCATTGAATGGCGAGCAGGCTTGAAGGACCTGATGGTCTTCTCCTGCTTCTATTTCTTATGTTCTTGTGTAGTCATGAAGGTCACTCATGTACCCTCCAGTTCTCAGGTCTTTACTGACCCTAGGAATGATGTGGAGATGCCAGCGTTGGACTGGGGTGGGCACAGTAAGAAGTCTCACAACACAAGGTTAAAGCCCAACAGGTTTATTTGGAACCACGAGCTTTCGGAGCACTGCTCCTTCATCAGGTGACCCACCTCCTCCACCTGATGAAGGAGCAGCACTCCAAAAGCTCATGATTCCAAATAAACACGTTGCACTTTAACCTGGTGTTGTGAGACTACTTACTGTGCCCAACCATAGGGATCACCCACCATTTCAGATCATCTTTATGGCCACCTTCCTGCTCCTCCACAGTGCACAATTTTAATTGAGCAATTACCTTTTGTAGTAGCATGGCCCTTTAAGGTGGCTTTAAGGGTCACATTATCGGCGAGGACCCTATTGACCATCCTGGCGGGAAGATGAGCCAATTGACAGGGGATGACACATAACGTGGATCAAGGAGGGACTCACAGTTGGAGCCAGGGAGTCGAGTAGAGCAGTCACATTGTAATTTAGTCTGACCTTGTATATAATATATATATATATTATTCTTTATTTTGCAATAAAACCTATTGTTGATCCAAGCCACATTGAGACGCCCTCGGTCTATTACACATTTAAAGGCAATTACGCCTTCTCCTTCATCTGCCATAAAACTGGTTAAATTGTGAACTGTGCAGGCACCAATCCTTCTGATCTAAAAATGACAGCTGGGGTCCTTTACCGGATCACAAGGTCTCAATTTCCATATGGAGTCTATTGCCTGAAAAAAGGTCAGATACTGGACGTTAGACCACTTTTAAAATGGAGCTGACTGCAGCATTGTCATTAACAGATTGCTAAGGCCATTGACTCTCATTTTGAAGCCATTATCATCTCAAACCCACCAGGCAAAGGCACTCAAAATTGACCATTTCTTTGTATTTATTTCAGACTTTCAGCATTTGCAGTGTGTTGCTTTATACTCTAGCAATAATTCCTTCAGCTACAGCACATACGCCACACTGCAAAATAAACCAAAAAAACCAAGGATTATTTATGGCAGCCGTACGATAAAATTAGATTCATAAGAGCAGTTTTCTAATTTTAATGCACAAGGCCCATAAAACATAATAGCTTCCAGGTTGGCCAGAGTTGCAAAGCTGCGATACTTCAGGGTCTGCAGTACATCATTTATGTCCAACTTGTCTCCCTTGTGAGACACATCTGCGGTAGTTTATCCACATTTCAACAATTTTTACTACCAACGTCTACATGTTTTATCACATTGTATGAAATAAAGCTATCAGGGGCAATAGTGTTGTCAAAGTAGTTTGTTGTCCTTTAGATCAATTCTTTCATCACCATTTCTGATACATTTTTGCATAGTTTGCAAAAATATACCCCCCCCCCCCCCCACCCCCCACCACCGAGTACCAAAATCCAAGCATGATAACTGAAGCTGCATTACACTGTGACTGGTGCTTCTGATGAGCAAATTCATGGAACTGTTACAGCAATCACAAAGGCCATGGGGGATCTTCACTAGATCTCCCCATGGGCTTCATGGTGTACAAGCTGCCTTAATGAGTGAGCGGAGGCTCGCCTATGGGAAGCAGTCAATGGGGGTTTTTAAGCCTATAACATTACCCAGACCGGAGATGTAGGTCCTGAGGTGAAGACTATCTGACTGTAGGCCACAGGAGTGGCCTGTTCTTTTGGTGCACGATAAAGGGTGTTGTTGACGGGAAGCCAGCTTTTGGCTGACTTACTACAGGAACAATCGCAGCGTATCTAAAAATCTTCAACTATTATTGAACTGAATATGAATGAATAGAGCTATGGCATTTTCTGCTCCTGTCTGTGGCGGGCATAACAGCGAGAAGGAGGGGAAAATATCGCAGGAGCACAAAGATGTGATTACTTCAGCCAGGCGAATGAGGTTGGCTTGCTAGAGTATGAATTACCTGATGAGTCCCGCCCCTAAGTTAATTTGAGTTAGTTTATTTGTTTGGTGTGCAAAAGATATACCTGATGAGTCCTAATTGATGGTTAAATCAGGGAGTCTCATGCTCCCTTTTTAAAGCAGGTGTGTCAGTCTCCCAGCCTGCATTCAGCAGGGGAGCAACTGGAGATCTGGCTGTGTACAGATGTATGTTGTAAATAAAGTAACTTGATGACAGGACTTTCGCCTCTGTGGAGTTATTACAGAAGGTCAGTTTTAAGTCGGCATGAAAATAGGTTGTGATCGTGCACTCCCAGAATTCAGCATATCCTGTTACGCCATGTCCGAAATGTCATTTGAATATATTTGAATATCATGCATGCTCATTATGAAGGCTGCTTGCTGGAATTATGCCCCCAATCCAGATCGCAAGGCCATGCCACTCATTTAATTAGACCAGCATGATTCATGATCGATATAAGGGACACATGCCTGGCAAACTGTACTTCACTCGTAATTTGGAGGTATCTTCACCTACATTTGTGGTGTTGCTTTCACAGTTTCTGCGACTCTCCACCAGAAGACACGATAAGAGAACAAGGCAAATGAAAGCATAATTGTCCAAAAGATGACAATCAACAACAATCTTACTAATACATACCCCGTGAGGCACAATAAGAAGGAACCAGAGAAATCTTACTTTCATTTCTCAAAGAAAAACTTTCCATTATACATGTGATGTGGAGATGTGGAGATAGGTTGGGACTTTATTCCCTGGAGCGTAGAAGATTGAGGGGAGATTTGATAGAGGTGTATAAGATTTTGATGGGTATAGATCGAGTGAATGCAAGCAGGCTTTTTCCGCTGAGGCTAGGGGAGAAAAAAACCAGAGGGCATGGGTTAAGGGTGAAAGGAGAAAAGTTTAAAGGGAATATTAGGGGGGGCTTCTTCACGCAGAGAGTGGTGGGAGTGTGGAATGAGCTGCCGGATAAAGTGGTAAATGCGGGGTCACTTTTAACATTTAAGAAAAACTTGGACGGGTTCATGGATGAGAGGGGTGTGGAGGGATATGGTCCAAGTGCAGGTCAGTGGGACTAGGCATAAAATGGTTCGGCACAGACAAGAAGGGCCAAAAGGCCTGTTTCTGAGCTGTAATTTTCTATGGTTTTCTATGGTTCTATGCCAGCGTTGGACTGGGGTAGGCACAGTAAGAAGTCTCACAACACCAGGTTAAAGTCCAACAGATTTATTTGGTATCACGAGCTTTCGGAGTGCTGCTCCTTCCTCAGGTGAGTCAACACCTGACATTTGGAATGAGTAGATGTTGAAAGTCAAACTGGCAATGCACCAGGCACTAGAAATCTTCCCAAGACCAACCAAGCCAAAACAAAGTCCAAAGGAAGAGTACCCAACTTCCAACTCTGACAAGAACACAATCAGGGAAAGTTATGACTCTCTGCTTGAATGCGTGAAGTCAGAGACCTGGTGGGGGATGAGAATTATACACCCCATCAACCCATCAAAATGTCCATCTACAGCAGCTAGCTGTTGGAACGGCGCAAATCATGCCTGGCTTAAAAAAGCATGCACTTGGTGAGCTCCTGTCTGAGGTGAGTGCCAAATCACAGATTGGCATGAAGCTGCAAAGGAGATGATTGGGGAGGGAAGTGAATTCTGCAAAGGGAACATTTGGAGAGGAGGCGGGAGTCCAGATGTCCATGGGGGGGGAGGGACAAGCAGAGATCTTCCAGTACACTGGGAGATCGGGGCACATGCGCCCTCCTGAATCTGATCCCCATATACCTTGACTTCCGTAGAGTAGGATTTTAAAAACAATCAGAATCTCTTTTAGGAATACAGACTGTGATATATCGTATTATCTGCAAATAACTAAGAACTACTTAGATAGGAACTAGTTTGTTAAGTGTAAATTCATTTCACAACTGCACTGGAGATTAAAGTGATGTGTATTTTTTTTTTCTTTTCCATTCCTAGAAAGGAAAAGGGTAGCTATGAGTGATAGGCCAGTTTGTTGCTTTCGGTGTGGGATGTGGGAGTTCCTGGAAACACCTAGCCGCCCGGAGGTTCACATTTGCGCCAGGTGCGTGGAACTGCAGCTCCTGAGGGACCGCGTCAGGGAACTGGAGCAGCGGCTTGATGACCTTAGTCTAGTCAGGGAGAATGAGAGACAAATAGACATGAGTTATAGGCAAGTAGTTACACCGGGGCCTCAGGGGGAAGACACGTGGGTCACAGTTAGGAGGAGTAAAGGTCATAAGGGTAACGTACCAGAGAGTACTCCAGTGGCGACAGGTGTGAGAGGGGAGGGGAGTGAGCAATTAGTGATGGGGTCACCTGTGGTTGTCCACCTCCAAAACAGGTATATTGTTTTGGATAGTGTGGAGGAGGATGACTCTCCAGGGGTAAGCCACAGTGACCAGGTCACTGGCACACAGTCAGGCTCTGTGGCCCGGAAAGGAAAGAGAGGGATTAGGAGAGCAATAGTGGTGGGGGATGCGTCGGTTAGAGGCACGGACAGGCAATTCTGTGAGTGCAAACAGGACTCCAGGATGGTAGTCTGCCTACCTGGTGCTGGGGTACTGGATGTCTCCCAGCGGATAGGAGGCATATTAAAAGGGGAGGATAAAGAAACAGATGTCATTGTACACATTGGTGCAAATGACGTAGATAAGAAGAGCAGGGGGATCCTACGAGAGCAATTCAGGGAGTTGAGAAATAGGCTAAAAAGTAGGGCCTCCAGAGTGGCAATCTCTGGGCTGCTCCCAATGCCTAGGGCCAGTGAGGCTAGGAATAGGGAGATAGTACAATTGAACGCTTGGCTAAAGGACTGGTCCAGGAGGGAGGGCTTCATATTCCTGGATCACTGGGAAGTTTTCAAGAGAGGAGGGCACCTGTACAAGAAGGACGGGTCACAACTAAATTGGAAGGGCACGAATATCCTGGCTGGGAGTTTTGCTAGTGCAGTTCGGGTGGATTTAAACTAATATGGCAGGGGGGTGGGGATCAAAAAATTAGGTCTACAAGTGTAGAGGCTGGGGACGAGCTTGGGGCCAGGACAAGACTGGCAAAGAAGTAGAGCACTCTGAGGGAGGATGGCCTCACTGGGCCTGGAGGTCTGGAGTGCATCTACTTCAACGCAAGGAGCGTAGCAGGTAAGACAGACGAACTTAGGGCCTTAATGCTCACGAGGAATTTGGATGTGGTTGCGGTGACAGAGACTTGGTTGAATGAGGGACAGGACTGGCAGCTGAATATTCCGGGGTACAAGTGTTTTAGGCGAGACAGAGGAGGGGCCAAAAGAGGTGGGGGAGTAGCAGTATTAGTTAGAGAGCATATTACAGCGGTGCAGAGGGAGGACAATTCAGAGGGGTCGTGTAATGAGTCACTGTGGGTGGAGCTCAGAAACAGGAAGGGCGCAGTCACTATGTTGGGGGTATACTACAGGCCCCACAACGGCCCAAGGGAAGTGGAAGAACGGATATGTCAGGAGATAATGGATAGGTGCAGGAAAAATACGGTTGTTGTAGTGGGAGACTTCAATTTCCCTGGTATAGACTGGAAATCGCGTAGGGCTGGGAGTCTGAATGGGGAGGAATTTGTCAAATGCGTACAGGAAGGTTCTTTGGAACAATATGTAGATAGCCCGACTAGAGAGGGGGCTATACTGGACCTGGTACTGGGGAATGAGCCCGGTCAGGTCTTCAAAGTTTCGGTAGGGGAACATGTGGCAAATAATGACCACAATTCTGTTAGCTTTAGGATAGTGATGGAAAAGGATGAGTGGTGTCCCAAGGGTAAGGTGTTGGATTGGGGGAAGGCTAACTTTCATGGGATTAGGCAGGAATTGGCAGTTGTTGATTGGGAGAGGCTGTTTGAGGGTAAATCCACATCTGGCATGTGGGAGTCTTTTAAGGAACAGTTGTTAGGGCTGCAGGATAGGCATGCGCCTGTAAAAAAGGATAAGAAGGGTAGGATTCGAGAACCGTGGATAACCAGGGAAATTGAGGGATTGGTCAAAAAGAAAAGAGTGGCGTACGTTAGGTCCAGGCAGCTAAAAACGGAGGGAGCTCTGGAGGAGTACAAAGAAAGTAGGAAAGAACTCAAACGAGGAATTAGAAGGGCAAAAAGGGGTCACGAAATGTCCTTTGCACTCAGGATTAAGGAGAATCCCAAGGCAATTTATTCATACGTTAGGAACAAAAGGGTTGTCAGGGTAAAAATCGGACCTCCCAGGGACAAAAGTGGGGAATTATGCTTGGAGCCCAAAGAAGTAGGGGAGATCCTAAATGAATACTTTGCGTCGGTATTCACAAAAGGAGAGGGATGTGTTGACTGGGAGTGTCTCAGAGGGGAGTGTTGACCCATTAGAGAAAATCTCCATTACAAGGGAGGAAGTGTTAGGTTTTTTAGGGAATATAAAGACTGACAAATCCCCAGGGCCTGATGGAACCTATCCCAGGCTGCTCAGGGAGACGAGAGATGAAATCGCTGGGCCTCTGACGCAAATCTTTGTCTCGTCACTGGACACAGGTGAAGTCCCAGAGGACTGGAGGATAGCTAATGTGGTCCCGTTATTTAAGAAGGGTAGGAAGGATAACCCGGAAAATTATAGGCCGGTGAGCTTGACGTCCGTGGTCGGGAAGTTGTTGGAGAGGATTCTTAGAGATAGGATGTATGCGCATTTTGAAAGGAATAAACTCATTAACGATAGTCAGCATGGTTTTGTGAGAGGGAGGTCATGACTCACTAACCTGGTGGAGTTTTTTGAAGAAGTGACTAGAATGGTTGACGAGGGAAGGGCCGTGGATGTCGTCTATATGGACTTTAGTAAAGCGTTTGACAAAGTCCCTCATGGTAGGTTGGTGCAAAAGGTTGGATCTCATGGGATAAAGGGGGAGGTGGCTAGATGGGTGGAGAACTGGCTTGGTCACAGAAGACAGAGGGTGGTAGTGGAAGGGTCTTTTTCCGGCTGGATGCCTGTGACTAGTGGTGTTCCGCAGGGCTCTGTATTGGGACCTCTGCTGTTTGTGATTTATATAAACGATCTGGAAGAAGGTGTAACTGGGGTGATCAGTAAGTTTGCGGACGACACAAAATTGGCAGGACTTGCAGATAGTGAGGAGCATTGTCAGAGGCTACAGAAGGATATAGATAGGCTGGAAATTTGGGCAAAGAAATGGCAGATGGAGTTCAATCCTGATCAATGCCAAGTGATGCATTTTGGTAGAAATAATGTAGGGAGGAACTATACGATAAACGGCAGAACCATAAAGGGTGTAGATACGCAGAGGGACCTGGGAGTGCAAGTCCACAGATCCTTAAAGGTGACGTCACAGGTGGAGAAGGTGGTGAAGAAGGCATATGGCATGCTTGCCTTTATAGGATGGGGCATAGAGTATAAAAGTTGGGGTCTGATGTTGCAGATGTATAGAACGTTGGTTCGGCCGCATTTGGAATACTGCATCCAGTTCTGGTCGCCACACTACCAGAAAGACGTGGAGGCTTTAGAGAGAGTACAGAGAAGGTTTACCAGGATGTTGCCTGGTATGGAGGGGCTTAGTTATGAGGAGAGATTGGGTAAACTGGGGTTGTTCTCCCTGGAAAGACGGAGGATGAGGGGTGACCTAATAGATGTGTATAAAATTATGAAAGGCATAGATAGTGTGAACGGTGGGAAGCTTTTTCCCAGATCGGTGGTGACATTCACGAGGGGTCATAGGTTCAAGGTGAGGGGGGGGAGGTTTAACACGGATATCAGAAGGACGTATTTTACACAGAGGGTGGTGGGGGCCTGGAATGCGCTGCCGGGCAAGGTGGTGGAGGCGGACACACTGGGAACGTTTAAGACTTATCTAGATAGCCACATGAACGGAGTGGGAATGGAGGGATATAAAAGAATGGTCTAGTTTGGACCAGGGAGCGGCGTGGGCTTGGAGGGCCGAAGGGCCTGTTCCTGTGCTGTATTGTTCTTTGTTCTTTGTATATAATCAGTTAAATTCACTTCTTCTTTTGAACCAGATAGCAAGGCAAAATTAAATGTGGATTTTGGATCGTTGTAAATGGAAAGTGTGATTATTAGCACCATCTTGAATCAGAAACCATAGCACCAAAGTAGGAGGGAGGGAGAAACTACCTCAAGATGAGAATTCTCAGATCTCTCCAAACATCCAAACCTGTGAGTGGAACAGGGACAGAATAAATGGGCAGTGGAGGAAAGGAGGATAAAGGAGTTAAGCAGACCAGTTCAATGAGAAGCAGTGGGGATAGTGTCAGTAGTAAAGGAGTGACAGAGAGGACAATGGATGGGTAATAGAAACACAAGTGGGTGGAGGAGGGAATGGGAAGGGAACCACTCACGGCCATATATTCCACGCAACATCTAAATTCAACCTGTAGTCACTGATGATTCCTTTGCTCATTACATCACCCTTCCACTTGAATGTGAACGTAAAGTTATAAAAGATAAAGATGCGCAAGAGAAGACAAATAAAAGACAGAAGAAGGGTGGCACAGTGGCTAGCACTGCTGCTTCCCAACACCAGGGACCCGGGTTCGATCCTGGCCCTGGATGACTGACTGTGTGGAGTCTGCACAACTCCCCGTGTCCCAATGGGTTTCCGCTGGGTGCTCCGGTTTTTTCCCACAGTCCAAGGATGCGTCGGTTAGGTGGATTGGCCATGCTAAATGCGTGGGGTTATGTGGACAGGGCAGGGGAGTGGGCCTGGGTAAGATGCTCTTCCAGGGAGTTGGTGCGAACTCGATGGGCTGAATGGCCTCCTCTGCATTCCAGGTATTCCATGGTTCTGAGAAGAAAGAAAGGAAGAGAGAGAGAGAAACCACACAAAAGAGATTGGAGTCAGGTTAGATGCTGAATTCTACAACTTACCATACTCAGGAATTGGGAGATTGCCTCAGAATATTTAAAAAAATGATAATAGAAACATAGAAAAACTACAGCACAAACAGGCCCTTCAGCCCCACAAGTTGTGCCGAACATACCTCTACCTTCTAGGCCTACCTATAACCCTCCATCCTATTAAGTCCCATGTACTCATCCAGGAGTCTCTTAAAAGACCCTATTGAGTTTGCCTCCACCACCACTGACGGCAGCCGATTCCACTCGCCCACCACCCTCTGTGTGAAAAACTTCCCCCTAACATCTCCCCTGTACCTACCCCCCAGCACCTTAAACCTGTGTCCTCTTGTAGCAGCCATTTCCACCCTGGGAAAGCCTCTGAGAGTCCACCCGATCTATGCCTCTCAACATCTTATATACCTCTATTAGTTCTCCTCTCATCCTACGTCTCTCCAAGGAGAAAAGACCAAGCTCCCTCAGCCTATCCTCATAAGGCATGCCACTCAATCCAGGCAACATCCTTGTAAATTTCCTCTGCACCCTGCATCAATCATTTCCACATCCTTCCTGTAATGAGGCGACCAGAACTGAGCACAGTACTCCAAGTGGGGTCTGACGAGGGTCTTATATAGCTGCATCATTATCCCCGGACTCCTAAACTCAATCCCCCGATTGATAAAGGCCAGTATACCATACGCCTTCTTAACCACCTCCTCCACCTGCGGGGCCGATTTTAGAGTCCTATGGATCCGGACCCCAAGGTCCTTCTGATCCTCTACAGTACTAAGAATCTTTCCCTTTATATTGTACTCCTTCATCCCATTTGACCTGCCAAAATGGACCACTACACATTTATCTGGGTTGAAGTCCATCTGCCACTTCTCCGCCCAGTCTTGCATCCTGTCTATGTCCCTCTGTAACTTCTGACATCCCTCCAGACTATCCACAACCCCACCAACCTTCGTGTGGTCGGCAAACTTACCAACCCATCCCTCTGCTTCCTCATCCATGTCATTTGTGAAAATGACAAACAGCAAGGATCCCAGAACAGATCCCTGGGGCACACCACTGGTGACCGACCTCCATTTAGAAAAAGACCCATCTATACACACTCTCTGCCTCCTTTGGGCAAGCCAGTTCTGGATCCACAGGGCAGCAGCACCTTGGATCCCATGCCCTCTCACTTTTTCTGGTAGCCTTGCATGGGGGACAATATCGAACGCCTTGCTAAAATCCACATAAACCACATCTACCGCTTTCCCTTCATCAATGTGTTCAGTCACATTTTTGAAGAACTCCACCAGGCTCGTAAGGCACGATCTGCCTTTGACAAAGCCATGCTGAGTATTCTTGAGCATACTAAACCTCTCTAAATGCTCATAAATCCTGTCCCTCAGGATCTTCTCCTTCAGCTTACCAACCACTGAGGTTAGACTCACCGGTCGGTAATTTCCTGGGCTATCCTTATTCCCCTTCTTGAAAATAGGAACCACATCCGCAATCCTCCAATCCTCCGGCACCTCTCCCGTCTCCATCGACGACGCAAAGATCATCGCCAGAGGCTCTGCAATCTCTTCCCTCGCCTCCCACAGTAACCTGGGGTACATCCCATCCGGACCCGGCAACTTATCTATCTTGATGCCATTCAAAGATTCCAGCACAACCTCTTTCTTAAAGTCCACATACTCAATCTTTTCAGTCCACCGCAAGCCCGCAGTACATCCACCAGGTCCTTTTCCTCTGTGAAAACCGAGGCAAAATACTCATTGAGCACCTCTGCCATTTCTACTGGTTCCGTACAGACTTTCCCGCCTTCACCTTTTATAGGTCCTATTCCTTCACGTCTCATCCTTTTACTTTTCACATATTTATAGAACGCCTTAGGATTCTCCTTAATCCTACCTGCCAAGGCCTTCTCGTGACCCCTTCTGGCTCTCCTAATTTCCTTCTTTCGTCCCTTCCTACAAGCCGTATACTCATCTGGATCCTAATCTTCGCCAAGCTCTCTGAAACTTTTGTACGCTTTCCTTTTCTTCGCAACTAGGTCCCGCACAGCTTTCGTGCACCACGGTTCCTTTAACCTACCAACACCTCCCTGTCTGCTCGGAACGTTGTCCTGTAGAACTCTAGACAGACATTCCTTGAAAAACTGCCACCTCTCTTCAGTACATTTCCCCGAGAATACCTCCTTCCAATTTACTCCTCTAATTTGCTGCCTTATGTCTTCATATTTCCCCTTACTTCATATAAATGCTTTCCTAGCTTGCCTGATCCTCTCTTTTTCCAATGCAAGCATAAAGGAGATAGAGTTATGATCGCTATCCCCAAGATGCTCTCCCACTGAGAGATCTGACACCTGTCCAGGTTCATTGGTCAGTATCAGATCAAGTACAGCCTCTCCTCTTGTAGGCTTGTCCACATGCTGTGTCAGGAAACCCTCCTGAACACACCTAACAAACTCCTCCCCATCCAATCCCCTTACCCTAGGGATATTCCAATCTATGTTTGGGAAATTAAAGTCTCCCATCACAACAACTCTGCTATTATTGCAACTCTCCAGGATCTGTTTCCCTATCTGCTCCTCCACCTCCCTGTTACTATTGGGCGGCCTATAGAAAACTCCCAGCAAAGTGATTGACCCCTTCCCACTCCAAACTTCCACCACAGAGACTCTGTAGACAATAATGCATACGCTTCTTGTCTATATAAATTTTTACATACACATTTGTATTGAAATCTGTTTATATTAAGCTTGAAATTCTACCTTCCCATCAGAGGCGGCACTGTAGCACATCAGTGTAGTTTTAGCCACCTTGTCTGTACTGCAGAGGAATAATTCTACAACAAACTCAGTTCCTTTGCCTCCCAAATTACTGAGCTTTTTTGCTATCCAGCTCTAAATGATAAAGAATTATTTTTTTTAAATAGGCAGAATTGAAGATTTTCCAGTGTTAATTGAATTTCATCTGTGCATCCTGAAGTGCTGCTAACTACACCCACACCTCTGTGAGCAGTACCATGGGAAATCATCTCGGAATTTAAAATATTGCAATCCTCCTTTCTTCAAAAGGTTGTGTTTGACTAACTTAATTGTCAAATATGCTGACTCATTGAGTACTTGGTAGAAAGTTACAAGCTAAACAGTAGAATGTCATGGTTCCCCCACCGTTCCCAGGGCAAGGGAGACCCGAAAATTCACCGGGTGGTCTTCTCACTGCCTTCAGACCCACCCCCCAACCTGCGTGCAATTTTACAAGGAGCCTGTGGGGGGTCCAGCCATCATCGCCCCTATGGAGCTCCTTAAGTGACCAATTAAGGGTCGCTTCACACTCAACCTCAGTTTTACGACTGGCCGGAAGGGTTCAGCGGGAAAGCCCAACAGTTCACCTTACTCAGAATGCAGATGTGAAGGAGTGGAGCCTCTCTCAAGGGTCCCCTTTCCACACCGGGCAAACCCCAGCAAAGCCTGCCCCTTGTGGGTGCTCTCCATCAAGGCAATGCCCCCCTCCCCCAACCCCTTCTTCTCCCTGTTGTATTCTGTTAATCTATGTGATAGTCACTGCTGTGCACGAAAAGACACTGATCGCTCAAGGCAGGATCAGTGGTATAACAATGATGGGCATTCTTTCATCAGGGATGGTTCAGCCATGTAGTGACCAGCCTGCACTGTACACATCTCTTCTCAGGCTGCCGCCATACAGAAGTCATAATGTGTGTTACATCATATTTCTTACACTGCTCTACATCGGAAACATGACTACACCTCTTTAAGATGTATTATAATGTCCCCCCATTGGAATTTAATGCCCTCACCTGAGGTGCATTTGGAGGCAGAAAGGGCATATACTCAGATTAGAGTGGAGCACCCCACCACCTTTTGACGCTTCCAAAATTAAGTCCAAGGTGGGAAGGCTCATTGATAGCTTTGACCTCTGATTCCAGGGGCCTTGATCACAGGAAAGGCCCACCACTGGTCAGTTCAGTTCCTGTATATATATATATATATATATATATATAGCAAAACTCTATCAAATACGAACCAAATTCCAATATTACATTTTGTTCTTGCAATCAGTGAAAACTAGACTGGCACATATGGTTGTGAGCTCCCTGGCCACTTCCCCAATAATTTAATAATAGACTTAAATAACAGATGGGACTTGGTCAATAATCCTTCCTTCTAAGTCATCTACAAATTCTCAATATTGAATGTGATGCCATTCTTAGTTCATATTCATTTTCACCAACAAATCCGTTATGAACATGTTTGTCACTGGTAGTGAGGGAGTCATAAGAATCCAAAACCTTTATCCTCCATCATTATTCTCTTTTCCTTAGCTTTTCACTTTGAAGGTGTGCCTTCAACTGCATGGCTACACAGGTACTAATATTCAGCAACAGCTTGCACAACTAACTCGGTTCAGATGTGTAGAAGGGGGTACAGAAACCCCTAGGATTTTGAAGACTATTAAAACAAAGTAGACTAGTTTAAAATAGGGATCACAGTGTGCCTTATATATACCAGAAGGGATCACAAGTGCCTCACATATATATACGTATATTATACGAAGGTATTGTGTGCATAGACACATATATAACTTGGTAGACAATTTTGAATAAGTATTGTAGATTTAAAATGTAGTTTTAAATGTCTTGTAAGCTTTGGCCTAGATGCAGCCTTCCTCAAAGCATAATGGGAAACAAGCAGAACTAGACAGGCCACATTCTTTGGAAAAAATAAGGTATAGAATATATTCTCTATTATCAGTAGGAGACCATGCAGCTGCAAGCTACCAAGGTTTTAAAATGTATGGAGGTATTTAGCTTATAGTTGCAGTGAATAGATGTATTCAGCTTCTACTGATAAAGGGAGCTTCCCATGGTTTGCAGGTGGCAAGGGTGATCCTTGAACTTACCGGATTTGCATAGGTATGGTTGCTAGACAATGGGGGTGAAGAATTTTCAGATCCAGTTGACCAATGAATTCCCAATTCTGCTACAAAGTAGAATGCTATTGGCTAAGGTACATAACGTGTATTAATGCAATTGGATTATCCAGTTTGGATGACAGGTTGAGCAGGAGAAACAAACTTTCGAAAAGATATATCTGTTTTACACATGTACTGCAACATCATAGAGAAAAGTTGGTAGCTCCTGGCTGCCTCTCTCCCAATGCATGTTGGTCAAATAAAGAATGTCTTTAACTGCATACTGTCTTTCGCGAGTCTTTGTATTAGCTGAGTTCAGCTCAACACATGGCACCTGAGGGAATCCCACAGAAAATCCCCTTATAAGATGCAAGTGTAACAGTCTGCTCGACGAAGGAACAAGATCACAAGGTTGTACCTTCAACTAATAATGATAACACACAATTTCAACTTGGATCATTGAGCTTCTATTTTTTTAACCTGGTGACTGAGGCCACTGACAGCATCTGTAACTTTGCTGCAATCCATGATGTGGAGATGCCGGTGTTGGACTGTGGTGGCCACAGTAAGAAGTCTCAGAACACCAGGTTAAAGTCCAACAGGTTTATTTGGAATCACAAGCTTTCGGAGCGCTGCTGCTTCATCAGGTGAGTGGGCAAGCTCACCTGAAGGAACAGTGCTTCAAAAGCTTGTGATTCCAAATAAACCTGTTGGACTTTAACCTGGTGTTGTGAGACTTCTTACTTTGCTGAGACCAGGTAAAATAGTATGGAGAAGGTTGAGCTGGAGACCACCCAGGTCTCTGTGAGTAAGTCACTTGTTTTCCCTCCAAAGTTGAACACTCATGATGCCATCTATGACAATCTGTGGATGTAAGTAAAAGACAGTTTGCACGAACAAGCTTGATTGTGCACATACAACATGTGAGATACCGTCTTTTAACTAATTTAACTTGTATTTAGCCCAATATCTTCTCCCAAATTACAAAAGCATTGGCACTTCCTTGATGGCATTGCTAATTATTTGCAGTTTGTTGGAAGGAATGATCTTCATGGGCAGGTGGTCTTTAATCATTCATCATTTTTCTTTAAAGTTTTCATGACTTAGATTAGCAATTGCAGTTAATGACTGTCTTGCCAATGAAGTAAAATGTGCAATCACATAAAAATGAATGTGTGACAATAAATGCAATGTTGTCTGAATATGCAAGCTTCCTCTAGGTATCTTTAATGTTTGCATGTCTATATAACAAAGCAACTTCTAGCTCTCTCTCTTTCTCATCAGCTCTCTGACTAATTGACTCATTTAGCTAATTAGTGTGCACAGCATATTTTTCCAGTTACTCCATTCAATTAAGAAAATGTTCACTGTGTTATTACTGGAGCCTGCTAATCTAATTTCTAATTCATATAATTACAATCTAATGCTAATCACATCACCCACTTAAAGATAATTTCATCCATAAAATTTGTCTTTTTACTCCTATTACTTGATTATAATAGCCATTAAAGCAAGAATTATGACTTGCATCATAGATCAGATATTTTTGGATCACACTCGGCTTGAGGCTGTGTACTAATTCACTCACATAGTGTGAAGCATTAATTACTGTGACGTTGTATATCTATGCATACATATAGAATAACAGCGAAAGTCAGACTACAGAGGATGGAAGATAAAGAGTGTTTTTAGTTGGTAGTTTTGCACAGATAGTGGACATGCTGATGGCATCAGTGGAAGAATAATATCTCCTGCTTGCTACTAGAAACCTGACTTTGCATTTGTAAGGACAGAACATTGGAAACAGGGATAGGGGTATTTGGTCTCGCGAGCTTTCTCCACTATTCACAAGATCATGTGAGCTGAATGTAGCCTGAACTCTGCCTTCCTGCCTGCTCACCATAACCCTTCAATCCCTTGTAGATCAAAAATCTGTCTTAACTCATATCTTCCAACCTAGCCTCCAGGCAAGTCTGCACACCAACTGCTTCTTCTTGGCTGCCTTACCATACTGGGGCACCGGCTTCAAAGCAGCACTGATGGGAGGGAAGGAGACAATGCGGCAGGGGAGTGGGGGGGTGGCATTGATGATGGGGAGTCAGCTTAGGGTGAAGGTTCCATACGATTACAGGGGGAGAGCGCATCTGGGGGTGGAGTGAAAACAAGGCCAATTGAATGTACCCCTTCGCCGCTGTGAAACCCGCGACTGGGCTGCGCCACTGGAAGATCCCACCGGTGTGAATGGCCAGAAAGTTCCAGCCCTGTAGATTTTCAAAAAGCTTATGTGAGTGTTTGACTCCTGTCTGACTGATGGCAGCTCGCTTGCTGTCCATGACCAGTGTCTTATCATATCGATGCAGTGGGAAAACATCAACCTCTCCCGATCCTATGGCATCCTTTGTGAGCTGGACCCTTAAGGAACACAGTGTCATCGGAGACAGAAGCTGATGAAATGGTGGGTGGGGGGGGGGGGGGGGGGGGGGGGGGGACAGCAGTCACACATCAAGGGTGCAGAGATCACACAGGGAGAATGACAGAACTCTGTGACGCTAAGCCCAGGGCACTCTGGCAGCAATTATAATCCCCATTGAGATACAGGTATGACTGATGTGTTCAGTCACTGTGAAGGGACGCCATTGATGTGCTGAGAAGGCTGTGCAAAACACAGCGATGAAGGCTTGGACTGAGAACCCTGCTTTCTTCTTGTGCAGAAATCAAGTTTTCACTTCAGACTGACAGGAGCATAGCTCATCACAAGAAGGAGCCATAGAAAGGGTGAAATTGGTGGGAGTTTATTTACAGTGTGAACATTATGTACAAGTGATTAACACCTGTGCCCACGCGGCGCAACTACAATTTTTTAATCTTCCTCACCTTGCCACTACGTCTCTGTGCATCCCCAACATCCACTGCAGAGGTGGAGGGAGCCTGATGACTGCTGCGTCCTGTTGTCTGTGACGACTTTGCAGGCTTCCTCTTCAGGGCCTAGACCTGGGGGCCCGAGCCTGCTTTCAGGGTCCTGCTATGGGGCAGTGTCACCCTCCTCAGGTTGTGAAGCTGGAGCTGAAGGGAGGAGGGGAGGGGGTTCACAGGGCATTTGAATGGTCTGGCTACTCCCAGAGTCACCTGGATGGAAAACCCGGGATGCGCACCAGTTGACCCTCCTCCTATGGGTGCTCAATGGCCCCTGGCTGCCTCCATGAGAGGGAGGGGCAGCTGGAGTGGGCTCATGATGACCCGTCCTCTTTGACATTGACACTGATAGATGGCAGCAAGTGGTTATGGCATATATCACCTCGGTCTGAAGGCGAAAATGCACGTCCATCAAACCTTACAATCTGAGGAGTGCACCAGACATCTCTTGCTGATTTTCCCAACCTTGCCTTTGGAGGTCCAGCATCAGAGGCATAATCAGTTCCAGAGGCTCACCATCTGACTGGGACTCAGTAGAATCCAGGCCTTCCAGCAATCCGCTGAGCGCCAGCACCCTGGGATTTCCCTGTCTCTGCCTGCTGTGGATCAGACAGTTCGATGGTCTCACCAGATTATGACCCTGAGGCTGCTCTACAACTGAGTGCCACCGAGGGTTTGTGTGACTGCATTGTCGGAGGGTCCGAATGAGAGCTGTGTCCGTGCCTGTAAATTGCTTGTTGGTGCTATTCTCAGGGTTGGAGTCCCAGACCTGGCTCGTGGTCCCTCTAGGCTGCTTCCCAGATGTGCCTGTGAAAGAAAGGAGAGATAATAAGTGCAAGACAGGGGCCTGAGACACAGGAGAGATCACTCACACTCTGGTTGTCTAATGGGATGTTGCAGCGTTGGATTCTCACTTGGTTGAGCGCCACTGACCTCGCCATCAGCACAAGAATGGTTCAGATCCTTACTGGCTGAATAGCTCCTTCCTCAAAATCTGTGAGGGCCTTGAAGTCAGGCATCCCTCCACTAGTGTGTGATCTCTCCCTTTTGTCGTGTGCCAGCATGTCCTGCATTAAGACAGATGGAGAGAGTGTAAGTAGGATGTGCAGTTGACGTGAGACTACATTTTTCAAACAAAGTTCTGCACAATACTATATATTGGCATTGGCAGGTCAAATGCCACTTTACCCACCCGATATCGGACTTTGCCAATTTCTGGGATGACTCCACGCTCTGCTTCCATTGTCTTTTGTAGATGAGAGTTCAAGTGACTCATGACCCTCTGAGAGAAAAATATTCTCCTCATCTTTATCTTAAATGAATGGCCCTTTTTTTTAATGTGGAGATGCCGGCGTTGGACTGGGGTAAACACAGTAAGAAGTTTAACAACACCAGGTTAAAGTCCAACAGGCCCCTGAAGAAGGGGCTTGGAGCTCCGAAAGCTTGTGTGGCTTTTGCTACCAAATAAACCTGTTGGACTTTAACCTGGTGTTGTTAAACTTCTTAACTTATTTTTAAAACAGTGAGCCCTAGTTTTAGATTCTCCCACAAGAGTAACAGCCCCTCCACATCCACGCTGTCAAGACACATCAGGATCTTAAACATTTCAATCAAGTTATAGAAACATGGAAAATAGGAGAAGGGGGAGGCCATTCAGCCCTTCATGCCTGCTCCACCATTTATTATGATCACAGCTGATCATCCAACTCAAAAGCCTGATCCCACTTCCCTTTGATCCCCTTCATGTGCTATATCTAACTGCTTCATGAAAACATTAAATGTTTTGGCCTCAACTACTTTCTATGGTAGTGAATTCCATAGGCTGACCACTCTCTGGGTGAAGAAATTTCTCCTCACCTCTGTCCTAAACAATCTATCCTGTATTCCCAAACTGTGAGCCCTGGTTCTAGATACCCCCACCATCGGGAAAATCCTTCTTGCATCTACCCAGTCTAATCCTGTTCAAATTTTATAGGTTTCTATGAGATCCCTCCTCATTCTTTTGAACTCTAGCAAATACAATCCTAACCAACTCAATCTCTCCTCATATGTCAGTCCTGCCTTCCCAGGACTCATTCTGGTAAACCTTCTCTGCACTCCCTCGAGAGCAAGACGATTCTTCCTCAGATAAGTCACTTCTTACTCTTCTAAACTCCAGTGAATACAAGCCTAACCTGTCCAACCTTTCCTCATAAGACGACCTGCCCATTCCCGACATTGGTCTCGTAACCCTTTTCTAAACTACTTCTAATGCATTTGCATTTTTCCATACATAAGGAGGCCAACACCATACACAGTACTCCAAATGTAGCCTCGCCAGTTCCTTCCCAATAAATGGTAACATTCTATAAGCTTTTCCATCCTTCTGCTGTACCTGTATCGCCTTTTGCAATTTATGCACCAGGACACCCAGATCCAGCTGGATCTCAGAGCTCTGCAATCTCTCATCATGGAGATAAGTTTATTTTATATTCTTCCTGCCAAAATGGACCATTTCACATTTTCCCACACTGTACTGCATGTACACCACGCATTTAAACTATCTATGTCCCTTGGTAGTGTCTTTATGTCCTCTTCACAATTGACTTTCTATTTACCTTTCTGTCATCTTTCTGTCATAGAATCATGTAACCCCTACAGTGCAGAAGGAGTCAATTTTGCCCATCGAGGCTGCACCGACAGCAATCCCACCATGGTCCCATCCAGGGAACCCCACGGTATCCTGCTCATCCTCCTGACATGAATGGTCAATTTAGTATGGTCAGTCAATCTAACCCGCACATCTTTGGACTGTGGAAGGAAACCGGAGCAGCCGGAGGAAACCCATGCAGACACGGGGAGAACGTGCAAACTCCACACAGTCAGTCAGCCAAGGCTGGAATCGAACCCAGGTCCCTGGAGCTGTGAGGCAGCAGTGCTAACCATTGTGCCACCGTGCCACCTCACAGAATTTCACAAGCATGCCCTGATTTTATCCAAAACATTTATATGAATTGTAAAAAGTTGATTCCCCCCCCAGACAATGATAGTAACATGCATACTTCAAATAATAAAGTGAAATCCTCTTCTAAGGTTAGCCTTGGTGGATCTCTGCGTGGTCGTCTGTTAAATGTAATAATGTATGAGGTTGGTTGAGATATTAAGTGAGTGCTTGCTGTCATTTGTAGGGCAGCACGGCAGTCAACAATGCTGCCTCACCACACCATTCACCCAGGTTGTATTCCCAGCTTGGGTGTGTGAAGAATCTGCACGTTCTCCCCGTGTCTGCATGGGTTTCCTCCGGGTGCTCTGGTTTCCTCTCAGTCTGAAAGGTTAGGTGCATTCGCCATGCTAAATTCTCCCTCAGTGCACCCGAACAGGCACTAGACTGTGGCGACTAGGATATTTTCACAGTAACTTCATTGCAGTGTTAATGTAAGCCTACTTATCATAGAATCATAGAAACCCTACAGTGCCGAAAGAGGCCATTGGGCCCATCGAGTCTGCACCGACCACAATCCCACCCAGGCTCTACCCCCATATCCCTACATATTTACCCACTAACCCCTCTAACCTACGCATCTCAGGACACTAAGGGGCAATTTTAGCATGGCCAATCAACCTAACCCGCACATCTTTGGACTGTGGGAGGGAACCGGAGCACCTGGAGGAAGCCCACGCAGACACAAGGCGAATGTGCAAACTCCACACAGACAGTGACCCAAGCCGGGAATCGAACCCAGGTCCCTGGAGCTGTGAAGCAACACTGCTAACCACTGTGCTACCGTGCCGCCCTTATGACATTAATAAACTTTAAACTTTAACTTTACCTTTGTAAACTGCGAATTTAAATTCTAAAGAGAAGTGGAAACTAAATTTTACTTTGGAAATCTAATTATTTCATAGTCAAGGTGCTTTTATAAAAGTATTTTATGAGGAGATGAATTCTGAGCGCTATTCCAAAAATAGTTTGACATATTGTTCTGTAATGAATGAATCAGAGTTAACATCATCTAAAGTTTCACAATTTAAAGATTTTTCTTTTGCTGCTATTATGGAATTAGAGTGCAGTGACTGTGGAAGGGAAAAAGAACTGTACTGCGGTACTGTGAAAGAAGTAGAGAGTGTCTTAGTAGTTTAATTAGGGCATTCACCTTGAAGGAATTGAATATATGAGATAGAAAATGGAACTCATTGTGCCATTGTCACGACATATAACAGGCAGGATGAAACCAATTCTGGGGGAACAGTGTCCTGAACTCCAAAGGCAACTAAAAGACATCTGACCTGAATTTGAGGTCATGGTAATCTTCAGGCATCTGAAATGGACTCAGGACATAGGCATTATGTCCCATGCAGTTGCTAATGAGAGGACTAATAAGACCATAAAATCTAGGAGCAGAATTAGGTCATTCGGTGCATCGAGTCTGCTCCACCATTCAACCTGATATGTTTCTCAAGCCCATTCTCCTGCCTTTTCCCCGTAAACTTTGATTCCCTTACCAATCAAGAACCTATCTATCTCTGTCTTAAATACACTCAATGAACTGGCCTCCACAGCCTTCTGTAGCAATGAATTCCACAGATTCACCACCCTCTGGCTGAAGAAAGTCCTCCTCATCTCAGTTCTAAAGAGTTGTCTCTTTAATCTGAGGTTGTACCCTCGGGTCCTAGTCTCTCCCACTAATGGAAACATCTTCCCCCATCCCACTCTATCCAGGCCTTTCAGTATTCTGTAAGTTTCAATGAAATCCCCCTCATCCTTCTAAACTCCATCGCGTACAGACCCAGAATCCTCAGACCCTCCTCATACGTCAAGCTTTTCATTCCCGAGATCATTCTCGTGAACCTCCTTTGGACCCTCTCCAAGGCCAGCACATCCATCCTGAGATACCTGTTTTATGATTAGCATGCACAGGGCCTGCTCTGTTCTGGTTTTGTTGACCTGGATGTGACATAGCAAGATGCCTCACCAAAACAGTAAAAAATTAAAAATTGAAATATTTTGAGCCACTAACAGCTGTGATTCCCATCCCATCGCATCACTTTCCCTCCCATCACACTTGCCTAAAGCCCCTGGTGGTGAGGTAGGTGGCTCAAATTCCATGCTGCAGAAAGCCAGCTGCAGGAAGAGGTATGAAGGGCTGCCAGCAGCTTGTCCAGGTTATTTAGATGTTGTACAATTAAGAGCCAATATCAGGCCCACCATGGATCTTCCAGTTCCTGCATCCATTGAAACCAAATTGCCACCTTTATGTCCAGAAACATTGGGTGGAATGTTCTGTACACTCTAATGGCATGGACATTTACCCAATTGGGAGGGTGTCAGGCAAGCATTCAGTTGCCTTCCCGTCTCTACCCCAATTAAATCTGGGGCATGATTAACCTTCTACCCTGTTGCTAGTGGAGACCATGAAGTCGCCAACTAATGACCACTTAAGAGCCTCATCCTACTGCTGTTGGTATTAACCCCTCCTATGAAGGCACTCAGTGCCTGATCGAGAGACCTAGTATTGGAAAGGATGGGGTGGGGAGGTTGGGGGGTGGGTTGCTGCTACTGAGAGCCAAACTCCTGCTCTTGCTGATGATCCCCCACTACACATTCCCCCACTGCAACCCCTGCCTCACAAAACCCTTCCTGCCATTACTTACGTGTGACCTGGGGCCGTTCCTTGATGCTGGGCCTCTCGTGATGTCTTTGCTGCAGCAGCCACCGTGCCCCTGTGGCACTACCGGGCTGAAGAGCTTCCAGCTGCTGATTGTCTGGGATCTCCACTCTTGGAGTCCTGATCCAAGGGAAAAGCCCACCACTGGCCTCTCCACTGCTCATCGATAAAGGGCCCTTCCCCAAAGGAGCCAACATGGGTTTTTTGCAGGCTGTCCAGCCGGTGGGCGAGACCCATATCACCTCCACAAGATTCCACCCATTGTGCCCACAAATGTTTCACCTCTATGTCATGATATGACATTTCCTGCTTGTAGATGTCAATGAATAGCCCAGAGATTAGAGTACATGGTTCGAATGGGCTTCTCAAAGTAGACAATTCCAAATCTAACCTGCTGTCAAATTTCAAACTTTCACATTGGGTTATTATTCATATCTATCAATGGAAAATGTCTAGTCTTTTGATTTTGTGATTATATATTAATTATTAATGGGAAGAGCGATGACATAAACATTCTGAGGGCCACGCTGGGTGAGAAGTTCAGTAATGTGTCCTGGAATAGCATTTCCATGAGCTTGCACTAGTTTATTCAACAGAATCAGTCGGCAATCCAATCACATAAACCAGCCTCCCATCCATTGACTGTGTCTACACTTCCCACTCCCTTGGCAAAGCAGCCAGCATAATTAAGGACCCCACACGCCCTGGACATTCTCTCTTCCACCTTCTTCCGTCGGGAAAAAAATATAAAAATCTGAGGCCACGTACCAACCAACTCAAGAACAGCTTCTCCCCTGCTGCAATCAGTCTTTTGAATGGACTTACCTTGTGTTAAGTTGATCTTTCTCTACACCCTAGCTATGACTGTAACACTACATTCTCCAGTCTCTCCTTTCCTTCTCTATGAACAGTATACTTTGTCTGTTTAGCGCACAAGAAACAATACTTTTCACTGTATATCAATACATATGACAATAATAAATCAAATCAAATCAATTGGCCAAAAGAGCATAAAGGATCAGGAAATTTCATTGCAAATTACATCCAAAATCATGTTTGCGTGATCTTTTGCGTCGGCATAAGAAGAATCCCTTTGAATGTCAACCCTCCCCACAAGACTGTAACACTACATTCTGCATTCTCTCGTTTCCTTCTCTCTGAACGGTACATTTTGTCTGTATAGCGCGCAAGAAACAATACTTTTCACTGTATGTTAATACATGTGACAATAATAAATCAAATCAAATCAAATCAAAGACTGATCCTATACCCAGAGAGAATTAATCACCATGGCAATTTTCCACGATTGAAACCCATTTGAATGAAAGCTGTTCTTTTAAGGCAAAGGCAGTAAAAGGCACCTGATAAAAACTTTTAAATTCTGTTTTTATTTTACAAAGAAGGTGCATTACATCAATGTAAACGGTTCTGTATATTTTTCCCCTTGAAAGTCATTTTCAGTTATTTAAGTTCAGTAAACTCACAGGTGACAGATTAGACACATTGATTAAAAATGTTTATTTTTGCAGATAAACAGATAAACTAGCGCAGTGACTACGTTACTAAACTAGCAATCCAGAGGGATGGACTAATGATTTGGTGGGATGAGCTTAACTTGTACTGCAGCAACTTAGAAATTTAAATTCAATATGCCTGGACTAGTATCAGTAATGGTGATCATGGAACGATTCGATTGCTTTAAATTGTTTTACTCAGTTCACTAAAGTTTAAAGTTTATCTGAGTTAAAGTTTGTTCATTAGTGTCACAAGCAGGCATATATGAAGTTACTGTGAAAATCCCATAGTCGCCACACTCTGGCGCCTGTTCGGGTACACTGAGGGAGAATTTAGCATGGCCAATGCACCTAACCAGCAAGGTTAGGTGCATTCGCCATGCTAAATCCTAACCTAACTGTAGGAGGAAACTGGAACACCTGGAGGAAACACGCAGATACAGGGAGAATGTGCAGACTCCGCACAGACAGTGGCCTGAGCCGGGAATTGAACCCAGGTCCCTGGCGCTGTGAGGCAGCAGTGCTAACAACTGTGCCACCATGCCAGCCTAATGCCATTTAGGGAAAGAAATCTGCCATTGTTACCCAGCTTGGACTATGATGTGACTTCAGACCTACTGACTTTTAACTGCCCATGAAGTGGCCGAACGCTTCACTGAGTTGTATACAGGAAGGGGGTTTGCCACCACCCTTCTAAAGGTGGCATAATTAGAGATGGGCAATAAATGCTGACATTGCCAGCATCAACCACATCCTCTGAACAAATAAAGTGAAAGCAGTTGTATGTGTTACGATCGTTAGTTCTGTTTAAAGTGAAGATCTTGGCCATTGTTTTATCTATAGGTGGGTCTTGATAGGTGTCAGTATGGGTAAAGTCCGTGACAATGTTTTGTGTATTTGAAAAGTTCAGTGAAACATTCAATATTACATTCAGATAGACGATTTTCAAAGTTTCATATAACAAGTGAGTCAAATGTTGTTGCAAATGATTATGCTTTGTGCTGAGTGCGTTTAATAGAACAGAAACATGTTGCATGTGGTCGGACCTTGATGATGATATTGAGGTGAATGGGACTAAGTCAGCTTTGATATATTAAGGAAGACACTTACCAAACTGATGTTGTGCTGGCTGCAAATTTTATCAGAATCAGGGCAGCGAGGTTTTTTAAAAATTTGTTCACAGGATTTGCTCTGGGTGGTACAGTTAGCACATCCTCCCTGTGTCTGTGTGGGATTCCTCCGGGTTCTCCCGTTTCCTCCCACAGTCCAAAGATGTGCGGGTTAGGTTGATTGACCCATGCTAAATTGACCCTTATTGTCAGGGAGATTGGCAGGGTAAATAGGTGGGATTACAGGGAGAGGGCCTGGATAAGATTGTTGTCAGTGCAGGCTCAATGGACCAAATGGTCTCCTTCTGCACTGTAGGCATTCTATGATTCTCGGATGTGGACATTGCTGGCCATGCCAGTGTTAGTTGCTCTTGAAAAAGTGGTGGTGAGCAGCCTTTTTCAACTGCTGCAGGTACACCCACAGTGCTATTAGTAAGAGATCGTTGTTCCCAATTAGATTGGCCAACCTGACAACCCTCCACTGCACCTATAGCCTATGCTGCCCAGAAACTAAAATTCGCACTCTGTCTTGAATGTGTTGAAGAATCTGCTATCTCTACTGGGCTACTCATCAATCCAAGGCTTTAAAACCTCCATTGAGAATCACCACTTCATGGCATGATTAGTTTTAATATGGGTCCCAAAAGGTGTGTTTGTGTGTAAAATGCTGAAGAATGATTTGTTTCTTATCAACAAATAAATTATTTCGAGCCTGCACCGACAGCAATCCCACCCAGGCCCAATCCCCGTTACCACACGTATTTACCCTGCTAATTCTTCTGATGCTAAGGATCAATTTAGCATGGCCAATCTACCTAACCTGCTCATCTCTGAGGAAACCGGAGCACCTGTAGGAAACCCACGCAGATACGAGGAGAATGTGCAAACTCCGCACAGGCAGTGACCTGAGGCCGAAATTGAACCCGGGTCCTTGGCGCTGTGAGGCCCCAGTCCTAACCACTGTGCCGCCCATTAATTAATGGAGAAATTTCCTCTTCACCCTGAATTACATGCTGTCCAATTCCTTGCTCTTGTCTTCTGTTCTGATGCACCTTGACAGAGCATCCTGACGAGCAACAGAGGTGAGATGCTCCATTGGATAGTCCTACCTTCTGGAATCTTCTATGGCAATACTGGAGACTAGCATGTATTAGAGAAAGTGTGTGCCACGTGAGTGATTTGAACTATTTCCTGGCAACAAGCCTGTTTTGCAACCAGTTTGAGTTCATCTCTCTATATTCATGTACTGTGTTAGTTTACAGAATAATCTTCCATTGTCTGCGGGTGCTCCTCACCTTCTGTTCACATTTTCATCATTTCTCTTTATCTTTGATTCCTTCATGCACAAAAAAGACAAACAGGTCGAAGGACCTGCTAGTGGGTCCACTCTTGGGTCTGGAGAAAATATACGGTTCACCGTTTCCCAATGCACAGGATTTCTGGGAGGCGTCGTCCACACAATCACACAGTATGCACCAATTCACTCAAAGCTTTTTGTGATCAGTAGTCACCCAAACGATTTGGCTTTGTGGGCAATAAGAAATGAATCATTCTTCAGCATTTTACACACAAACACACCTTTTAGGACCCATATTAGAACTAATCATGACCCTCTCTACTCTGGTGGGTGGGGTGAACATAGAACATTACAGCGCAGAACAGGCCCTTCGGCCCTCAATGTTGCGCCGATCAGTGGAACCAATCTAAAGCTCCTCGAATCTACACTATTCCAATATCATCCATATGTTTATCCAATAACTATTTGAATGCTCTTAATGTTGACGAGTCCACGACTGTTGCAGGCAGGGCATTCCACCCCCTTACTACTCTCTGAGTAAAGAACCTACCTCTAACATCTGTCCTATATCTCACCCCTCAATTTAAAGCTATGTCCCCTCGTGCTAGCCATCACCATCCGAGGAAAGAGGCTCTCACTATCCACCCTATCTAATCCTCAGGGTGGGAGAGAGAAGCTGTAGCTGAGTTTGTCTTAGTGGCAATGAATTCACGCTTAATGCTCAGAATCAAAATGGCGCTCCGCTTCTATGAGCTGTTTCATGACAATTATATAAATATTATCAGTTTCAGTTAGTCCAGATGGCTGTTCAGTCTATTGCTCAAGAGAATGTTGGAGCTGCTTCATTCATTGTTGAGAGGCATGACTTCACCCAATTCAAATATTAAAAAGATGAGAAATTGTATTAAAGGTTGGAGTGGTATATATAGATAGAGATAATTAAATGCTGTGTGGAGCATGACATTTCATGACCATTCCTGAGAAAGCAACTGCTCTGGAATGCAAATTGCAGGAATTTAAATGGGATAGAATTTACTTCATTTCCACACTTTTGGGAACAGAACAAAAGTTGACGGAAATGTCTTTACATTCAAAAGGTCTGTGGGTCGCCTGCGATTGAGTAAATTGTGAGAGACCCAGGGGGCGATCTTGAACCCATGCCCACTATCAATGGGAATGGCAGTTGGGAGCTCAATATCCAGCACAACCCAGAACTCGCACATCTCACCAGCATCACGTCAGGCTCGTGGGGCTTTTAGGGCGGCACAGTGGCGCAGTGGTTAGCACTGCTGCCTCACAGCCCCAGAGATCCGGGTTCGATTCCGGGCTTGGGTCATTGTGTGGAATTTGCACATTCTCCCCGCGTCTGCGTAGGCTTCCATCGGGCGCTCCGGTTTCCTCCTACAGTCCAAAGATGGGCAGGTTAGGTGGATTGGCCATGCTAAATTGCCCCTTAGTATCAGGGGGACTAGCTAGGGTAAATGCATGGGGTTATGGGGATAGGGCCTGGGTGGGATTGTGATCAGCGCAGACTCCTTCGGCACTGTAGGATTCTATGATTATCTATGATAAAATCATGACTTCTGATTTTTGCAGCCCCTCGCTGTCGACGTAATGAGATTCACGCCTGTAATATATTTAATATATTTTATTAACTATATTTAAATATATTTACATACAGTGAAACACCCTCTCACTGTATTTTGAGTCATCGCCGTATTTTCAGTTGTAAACCTGTTGTGGGGATTCCCTCGGAGACATAAAGGTGAGTAGAACCTCCAGGGGAGCAGAACATGGCCAGCCAATGGCATGGCAATGTCCCCTGTCACTACCCCTTGGCACTGACAGGTTTTTCTCGACAGAACCAACACTGCCATTTTTGGTAACATTCAACAGAATCATAGAATCATACAGCACAGAAGAGGTCCTTTGGCCCATCAAGTCCGCAAAGACACATTAGAAACACCTGAGCAACCATCTCATCCCATCTGCCAACACTTGGCCCATTTCGCCCTGCTTTTTCTTCTGTTGCCTTGATTTTAATACTAATATTCTTTGACCCTGTTCAATGATTGTGTTTCTGTCGAAGATGCACAGGGATGCTTTCAGATAAACGCGTTATGTGAACACAGAAACATCTACAGCTCCTTGAGTGATCAACAAGGAGCTGGAGAATGGGTGATGACAAGCCACTTCAGTCAGAGCACCCTGCCAGGTTCTGTAGCATCATCAAATACTGTCAAGTGGGTAAAATGAAGTGAGCAGAAGCCAAACAGTATAACTTTGCCATCTGCAAAGTTATCTCCAAGTAAATTTAGTGATCCCTTTCCTTTTTGAAAGTTCACAAATAATTCCTGTTAATGTTTTGAAAGAAAGCCAGTCAAATATTTACTTTGCCATCTCGAATCATAGAATCCCTACAGTGCAGAAAGAGGCCATTTGGCCCATGAGGCCTGCACCAACAGCAATCCCACGCAGGCCCTATCCCACATATGTACCCTGCTAATCCCCCTGACACTAAGGGGCAATTTAGCATGGCCAATCCACCTAACCTCACACCTTTGGACTGTGGGAGAAAACCAGAGCACCTGGAGGAAACCCACGCAGACACGGGGAGAATGTCCAAACTACAAACAGACAGTCACCCAAAGCCGGAATTGAAACCAGGTCCTTGGCACTGTGAAACAGCGGTGCTAACCACTGTGCCACCGTGCTGTCCTCAGTTAATATGTTTCTGAAAGGACATTTAGTATTGAAAGCAAAATTGTCTAACTGAATCACAAATTGTTTGAAGTCACAATGCTTTGAGAAACTTGCATTCCTTGAAATGAATTTGCCATGCTTCAATTACAGCTACAGCGTGACATTCCTCGAGTGGCAGATAACATATTGATAGTTTGAGCAGCAGGGTAATGACTTTTACAGTGGGAGGTCAGCTCTGGCATTGAGCTATCAGCTGAACAGCACTTAGATGAAAACTCCTCCAGCAGTCTATCAGGCAGAAGCCTTTCACTATTCAATGCATTGCATCTGTGAACATTGTTGACAACTGTTCATAATTACCATCGTCTAACACTTCCGGAAGCTTCCCTGGTCAGTCCCAAGGGAAACATTTGCATAAGTACTTCCTGAACATCATAGGTAATCAAGCAAAATTCTAGATTCCTCAAAATTTCCTTTTTCAAACCTTACCTGTTGGCTGAGTCTACTGTCTGTTATGCATGTTGGGACATAGTCAACTGGCCTGAGGTGTGAGGGTGAGTCTTTCGAAACCGCCCTGAGTGGGCAGTCAATGTTTGGAGTGTGGAGTGAGTAGACTGAATAAAAGATCTGTGCTCCCTGACATCTGGCTGCTGTTTTTTTTTAGTTTATTTATTATTGTCACAAGTAGGCTTATATTAACACCGCAATGAAGTTACTGTGAAAATCCCTTAGTCACCACACTACGGCGCCTGTTTGGGTACATTGAGGGAGAATTTATAATGGTCAATGCACCTAACCAGCACGTCTTTCAGACTGCGGGAGGAAACCGGAGCAGACGTGGGGAGAATGTGCTGACTCTGTACAGACAGTTACCCAAGCCGGGAATCAAACCCAGGTCTCTGATGCTATGAGGCAGCAGTGCTAATCACTGTGCCACCATGCTGCCCTATTGAGGAGTACTCAGAGATCTAACACTGTTCAAAACACTTCAGGATGTCCTGAGGACATGAAAGGCACTATATAAATGTAAGTCTTTCTTCCTTGAAAGACCACTCCAAGGGTGTGTGTGTATGTGAACTAGTGCTCAGGTATCAGAACGTGAGTGTCAGTATCGAAAAGGCAGTCAGTAGTAACGGCACCCCTACAAAAGCTTTTTGTATGTACCATCTCCGTTCCTCTCTTTAATTGTTGAAGTCAGCCAGGTCAGCAATGACCACAGCTGAAATAGGAATAGGGAAGCTTCTTGGTCAAACTGCAGAACATCGGAATCTCGAAACAGACCACTCGCCTGCTGATGTCAGTGCTACTGTAAGCTCAAATCGCAATGTCTGCACCACTCAATCATCCACTCCTCTCACATGAAGGACTGTTCTGTGTACCTATTTTTTTCAACGGACTTACTTTGGGCTCAGTTCTCACTTATAATCTGTATGAATGTATATGCATGTGTTTGATCATTTTCTTGACTTTAGTAGTTTCTAAACTCACTCTATTTTTAACTTAAGAAAGCCTGGTTAAATTGACTGCTTTTAAAACATGAATTGGGAAGCGTTATCTGAGAAGGGTGGGACCCCTTTTCGATAGATCTTATTGTGACCAGCAGAGGAGTCTGAATAAACAAAAGGGAGCCAGTACATCCCTCCTCACCTGGGGCATAACAATTTAGGGTTATTCCAGACGGATGATAATAAATTGAGGGATCTCGCCTGGGTTAACGAATTTGGGGAACCTCACCTGGGGATCGTTTGGAATAATGATTTGTCTTGAGGGCATAAGTGGCCAAATGAGATGTTTACACTGCATGGCTGGCCAGAAGGGTATAAGAGGCCATAGGGGCTTAGCAGTGAGGGGGGGAGTGACTGTGGGCATCAGGTGGCATTGATGGAGCACAGGGAGTGTGTGCGGGTGAGGGGGTGAGAAGGATAAGGGCCGGAGATCCTTTCTGTTTTAACTTTAACTCAAAGTCCCACAGCACTGAGAGAGGCCTTTTAAACAGCCTGCCTCTGCACCAGGCAGCCCTCTTGGCTACCTCCAAATATTTTGCAGGGTCAACTGGCCCAGTTACAGCCCACACAGCACCTTCCCACCACAACCAGACCCCCCCCCCCCACCCCCACCCCCACCCCACACCCATCAGAGTCCCCACTATAAAAATCCCATCCTTGCGGACACTTTCTCCTGAGACAGGCGGGCCGGGCCAGGAATTTTCCTGACTTCTGCCACTCTTCTCAAGGGTGAAAACCCAGCCCTAAGTGGCTATGTGATTTTCCTCATGTCTTTTCAGATCAGATGGAGTAACAGCCATACAATGTCAGCAGCAGCTAGCTAGATAACATGTTTTACTTGGATTACTCTTTTCTTTAAAAAAAAAATGCTTTCATCAACCAGTTTGTTTGTTAAATTCAGTCCGAAACCTAAACTGAATGGTGGGATCAGTTGGTGTATAAAATGTAGACGTATTTTGGTGTACTGTCACATTACATCTGATTATTTTTTTGCGTTTCAACTGATAATCTAATTGGTGACTCTCTTAATGGGTGCAATTGAATAAGAAAATTTCTCAGTTGCAACACTGGAATCCATGGTGGCTTCCCACTCGTAAGTTGCAGTTGATCCTGAACAGCAGCTGCTACTCCAGATGATTCTAGTTCAAGTTTAAGCTCTCCTTTACCTTATTCAGTGCAACAATCCTTATTCCTGAACCCAATCGCTGGATTTCAACAAACACTAAAGTTATGATTAAAGCAGTACTAATATCATTTTTGCTGTTTTGATTAAGAATAAGATCAGTTAACTTTTGCTGGAGTCTGTCTCAATGACCGCCCTGTTGTATGAGTAGTGGATTTCTTAAATTGGTAATGTCACTTTAGATTGTCAATGTCCTCCTTGCTTACTCATAAGCTGCATTGCAATGGGCTGAATGGTCTAATTTTTTTCCTTTCATATTGATATCAGTTGATGAAGCATGCTGCTTTCGATTTAGTCTAATATATTAATTTTTTAAAAATTCATTCATCAGACATGGGCTGGCCAGCATTTATTGCCCATCCCTCGTGGTCCTTGAGAAGGTGGTGGTGAGCTGCCTTCTTGAATCGCTGCAGTCTATGTGCTGTGGGTTGACCCACAATGCCGTTAGGGAGGGAATTCCAGGATTTTGACCCAGTGACTGTGAAGGAATGGCGATATATTTCCAAGTCAGGATGGTGAGTGGCTTGGAGAGGAACTTGCAGGTGGTGGTGTTCCCATGTATCTGATGTCCAAAGATGTGCGGGTTAGGTTGATTGGCCAGGTTAAAAAAAAAATTGTCCCTGAGATGCGTAGTTAGGGGGATTAGCAGGTAAATATGTGGGGGTAGGGCCTGGGTGGGATTGTGGTCGGTGCAGACTCGATGGGCCAAATGGCCTCCTTCTGCACTGTAGGGTTTCTATGGGGCAGCACGGTAGCACAGTGGTTAGCACTGCTGCTTCACAGCTCCAGGGTCCCAGGTTCGATTCCCGGCTCGGGTCACTGTCTGTGTGGAGTTTGCACATTCTCCTCGTGTCTGCGTGGGTTTCCTCCGGGTGCTCCGGTTTCCTCCCACAGTCCAAAGATGTGCAGGTTAGGTTGATTGGCCAGGTTAAAAATTGCCTCTTAGAGTCCTGGGATGCGTAGGTTAGAGGGATTAGCGGGTAAATATGTGGGGGTAGGGCCTGGGTGGGATTGTGGTCGGTGCAGACTCGATGGGCCGAATGGCCTCCTTCTGCACAGTAGGGTTTCTATGATTTCTATGATCTGCTGCCCTTGGCCTTCTAGATGGAAGTGGTCATGGGTTTGGAAGGTGCTGTCTAAGAATCTTTGGTGAATTGCTGCAGTGCATCTTGTAGATAGTCACACTGCTGCTACTGAGCGTCGGTGGTGGAGGGAGTGGATGTTGGTGGATGTGGTGCCAATCAAGCGGGCTGCTTTGTCCTGGATGGGGGTCAAGCTTCTTGAGTGTTGTTGGAGCTGCACTCATCCAGGCTTGTGCCTTGTAGATGGTGGATAGGCTTTGGGGAGACAGGAGGTGAGTTACTAGCCTCGGACCTGCTCTTGTAGCCACTGTGTTTATGTGGTGAGTCCAGTTGAGTTTCTGGTCAATGGTAACCCCAAGGATGTTGACAGTGGGGGAATTCAGTGATGCTAACACCATGTATTTCATGAATACATTCTTTTGCAATGTCATAATGCATCTATCTAACATAGCCTAATGTGAAGCATGAATTCAGTGATGTGACAAGAAAGTTGTGGTATCTACGAGGAGTTATTTTTATACTTTTTTGTTGAAGGTTGATTTCCTGATGGATTAGCAGGAGGTGTTGTGTGGCAGGCGTGCATATTAGAAATTTCGGTATGCCCTACACAGAATTCCCAAAATATTATCTTAAATGGTTACAAAACAGTTGGCAGTGTCTGATATGTGCTGAAATGGACAAGGCCATTCACCTGCCCCACCCTCCTCACCCCACCCCTAAGCTCCCCAGAATTGTGTGAAATAAGGAAATACAACATTGTGCCTCTTTTGAGAAAAAGAAAGCATGAGTTCAGTTATCATTTTGATTTCTATGATACTCTAAAAACTATCAAATTCAAAGCACTGTAATTGAAGTCACGCGAAACCTGAAGATGAAATTAACTTGTGTTCTCGTCAGTTGCAGACGTGTAGGGTGGGATTTTCTGGCTGCGTTTGCCCCAAAACCAGAAGATGCTGCCCAAGGTCAACGGACCTTTGCAGGGTCCACCTCCACCCCTACGCCCCCACCAGCCCCCCTACCCCCCCCCCCCGCCTCACTACGATTCCCGTGGCAGGCGGGATGGGAAAATTCCCGTTCCAGTAGAGTACCCCCGGCAATGATGAATATGTTACAAGCAAGCTATTATACCAAGATCCAAACTCCATCACTGCTCGATGCGCGTTATCATACACGAGGCTTGATGCTCAGGAAATAAAGGCTTTTATTTGCTGTAACAAAAGCAGCTACCAATTATATACACGATCCCAGACTGAGGGGTCCCAGCCAGAGCAGGGACCTTTATACCTCTCCCAGGAGGCGGAGCCCGACTGGGATGTACCACAATACAACAATACAAAGGTGTAACAACCCCACCCTAACCCCAACAGCAACAAGTGGAACAACCCATCCCTAACCCAACAGCAACATATGTACATACTTGTAGTACTGGCCAGACCCTGGCTCAGTACTATCCAGTGGGAACCAACGATGGTTCACCACACTGCTCAAAGTCAGAATTTGAACAGAATGCCTCTGTCACCTCTTTTTCTTTTCTAATTTTCTTCTTCTGCTTTTATCATTTTCCGTGGGGTGGGCACAATGCTGCTTTGTCGCCTTTCTCCATCTCCTCCTGTCAGTCACCAATTTCTCTTCCAATCCTGCCGTATTCAAACCTCTCGCCTCCGCATCTTTTCATCTGGTCTTCGGCCTTTCTCATCTCCCATCAGTCCCATCTCCATCACCAGACTTCCTCTCCTGCCTCAACAGGTGACGATAGCATTTTTATCCCTTCTCGGCTATTATCTTCTATGCTCTCTCATGCTCCACTGACCCTCTGATGTGCAGATTTCTGATTGTATCCTTTCTCGATACTCCTCTCATCGATCTCAGCATCCACATCTCATTCCTATCCAGTCGTTAATCCTCTCTCTTGATGTTGTCCAGGTGTCACATAACAAGGCCGGCCTCGCAACCATTTTGTCATTTCTTCTGTTATCTCCTCTGAAATGCTTCTGTTATCTAAATCCCGATCATAAAATCGAAATGAAAATATGCAGAAGTACTTATCGATAATACTTGCGCCAGTGCACCCAATTATGATCAAAACCTAGTCGAACAACACTTGAAACAATGGAAATAACTAAGTGAAAAGAAAGGTGTGTGTGTCGCCTGCCTAAAATGATGATTTGTTCAGCTGGGCAATGAGAAATTCAATGCACATTTCACTGTTGAGAAATCTGGTTAATTAATGGGCCTTTCCAGTGTGCTTTTACATAGCTTTGAGACAAGAGAGCCTGTTCGCTTCTGTCTTCCTAGTTTTATTGCATAGCTGAATAAAGTAGCAGATTCAATCTTTCTGGGACGTTTGGACGTGAAATCCAAACACCACTCAAGTCCTCAAAGAGTTAAGTCTCCTCTAGCTGTGTTATGACAAGTGACTATACCTGAAGGACAGGCGAAGCATTAAGTGAATTTATGCATGAGCTGCTCCAAAGAACCATTATTCTCTAGTGGCAGATGTAGCCCTTGGGTCGTGCAAGGATTATTTAAAGCAAGCATCAATATTATGTCAGCTTCTGAAAGGTAACTTTTTAAGTTAGTTCAGTAGCAATTGACACTTTGTTTACTGTAATTTTCTACTTGTTACATGTTAGGATGTGATGGCAATTTATTGCCAATTGCCATGATTGGGGTTTTAATCCTTGTTTAGAAATTACAGTCTGGGCGCCACAGTCGAGTTTGACCCCATCCAGGACAAAGCAGCCCGCTTGATTGGCACCACGTCTACAAACATCCGTCTCCTCCACCACTCAGTAGCAGCAGTCTGTACTATCTTCAAGATGCACTGCAGAAATTCGCCGAAGATCTTTAGACAGCACCTTCCAAACCCACGTCCATCGAGAAGGACAAGGGCAGCAGATACATGGGGACACCACCACTTGCAAGTTCCCCTCCAAGCCACTCACCGACCTGATTTGGAAATATATATCGCCGCTCCTTCGCCGTTGCTGGGTCAAAATCCTGGAATTCCCTCCCTAATGGCATTGTGGGTCAACCCACAGAACATGGACTGCAGCGATTCAAGAAGGCAGCTCACCACCATCTTCTCAATGCTGGCCAGCCAGCGACACCCATGTCCCACAAATGAATAAAAAAAACTATAGAAAGGACATGAATACCTTGGAGAGAGTGCAGAAGAGATTTACAAGAATGGTTCCAGGGATGAGAAACTCCAGTAATGAGGGTAGATTGGACTATTCTCCGTGGAGAGAATAAGGCTAAGAGGAGGCAAAGGCAAAATACTGCAGACACTGGAATCTGAAACAATAACAGAAAATGCTGGAAAATCTCCGAGGGTCTGACAATAGGTCTGTGGAGAGAGAATAGAGCCAATGTTTTGAGTCAGGATGACCCTTCATCAGAGCTGAAGACAAGGAAAATCAGGTGAGGGATGAGGGAAGGGGTGTTGGGGAGGCTGTAGTTGATAGGGATGGCATAGACGAAAAGACAAAGGGAATGTAAATGGTGATGATAAAGGCTGAGAATGGTGCTAAGAGCGTCCATGAAGAAGGCGAAGAGGAGATATGATAGAGATGAGGGGCTGGACAAAATAGATGAGGAGAAATTGTTCCCGCTCGTAAAAGCATCCAGAATGAAAGGGCACAGATTTAAAGTGATTTGCAAAAGAAGCAGATGTGATGTAAAAAAAGCTTTTTCACACAACGAATGATCCAGACCCAGGATGCACTGCCTGGAACTGTGGTGGAGGCAGATTCAGTCGAGGCATTAAAGGGAGTATTAGATGATTATTTGATGTGGAGATGCCAGCGTTGGACTGGGGTAGGCACAATAAGAAGTCTCACACCACCAGTTAAACTCCAACAGGGTTATTTGGTAGCACGAGCTTTCAGAATGCTGCTCCTTCATCAAGTGAGTGTAGTATACTTCCACTCACCTGATGAAGGGGCAGTGCTCTGAAAGCTCGTGCTACCAAATAAACCTGTTGGACTTTAACCTGGCATTGTGAGACTTCTTACGATGATTATTTGAATAGAAACAATGTGCAGCGCTACGGAGAACAGGCAGGGGAATGGCAGAAAGTCATGATGCTCATTTGGAGAGCCAGTACAGACCAAATGGCTTCCTTCTGCACTGTAACATTACCGTGATTCTGTAAATAGTTACAAAATCACATTATTTTGAGGAAAATGATTAACTATTCCGGAAGTATTTTCAGACTCATTCAAGTGTGATTCTTGCTCTGTTTGGTAGTAGTGGTGTGTTTTATAATGTAAAGTGCTGTGGAGGTACTCCCTGAGAGCAAACTGCCCAGTAACGGGAAACATCCGAGTCAGGTATCAAGTTTTAGAAATTTTTTAAAAAGAATTAAATGTTAGCGCTGAATATCTGAAATGAAGACTGCACACCTTAAAAATGAACAGTCGACATCTGAAAAAGTTACATTAACTTGGCGCACAAGATCTTAATCAGATCTGATGCAGTCAGATCACCGAAACCAAAGCGCAAGACTGACTGAAACAAAATGGACTTTCCTCTCAATCATTCATCCAGTGACACCTAAGTGTAACGTAACTTAACTTCATTAAGTTTCACCACACAGTAAATGATTTCAATCATCAAACACAATGGCGTTCTGGCTGCTGCCAAAGAGTTCACTTGTCTTGCAAAAGTCCTTCTAGATTGATCTATTGTGTCATGCGAATATTGACCCGTTCACGTCTATGATGTAGCAAGATCAATTTTTGCAGCTGCAGTTACTGCAAGGATTGGTGACCACCAGTTAGTATAACAAACCATAATGGTTTATTCACAAGCAGATAAATGTACCGAGCACATTCACGATGTTAACACTCCAAGATCCCCTCTGGTTGCAAAAGCCCACACTCTGCACCAAGATCCCTACGCTTGTTCCCCATTGGGTGATCGGATCACATGACCCACCTGAAGCCTGCTCCTTTGAAGGGCCAGGTACTACAGCAGCCTTCCAGACTCAACATTGAATTCAACAATTTCAGATCACAATCACTGCCCCATTTCATTTCCTCTTTCTTTCAGCGCTTTTCATAGAATAGAATCCCTATAGTGCAGAAGGAGGCCATTCAGCCCATTGAATCTGCACCAACTCTCTGACAGAGTATCTTACACAGGCACTTCCCTCAACCGTATCCCTGTAACCCTCAACATTTATCATAGCTAATCCATCTAACCTACACATCTTGGAACACTAAGGGGCAATTTACCGTGGGTAATTAACCTAGCCTGCACATCTTTGGATTGTTATTCATATTTCTGTCATTCACAATTCCTCATTTGTGTGGCAGGCAGAACTTAATTGTTAATTTATTAATTCTTAATTCCAATCCTTAATTTTGGAGTCCTCAGTTATATCTGACCTAATAGGCAATAAAGAACCAGCAATATGTTACGGATGTTAAAACATTGTGGAAGTTTCTTATTACTCAAGGCCCTATGATTTCTTGAATACTGACAGCAGGTGATGTCTTTCTTCTTCTGCCTCTGAAGTAATGTTAGACTGTGTCCCAGAGGAATTACACCACATAAGCAATGGTGAAACTGTGCTGAATAGCCGTGGGAGACTGTCTGTGTGGAGTTTGCCTATTCTCTTTGTGTCTGCGTGGGTTTGCTCTGGGTGTTCCGGTTTCCTCCCGCAGTCCAAAGATGTGCAGGTTAAGTGTTTTGGCTATGGCAAATTATCCTTTAGTGTTCTAAGATGTGTGGGTTAGATGGATTAGCCATGGTAAATGTTATGGTGGTAGGGCAGGGAGGGAGGGGGTGGGGGGAGTCGGAGATGGGCCTACGTAAGATGCTCTTTTGCAGAGTCAGTGCAGAGTCGATGAGGAGAATGGCCTCCTAGTAAATCTTTTCTGCACCCTTTCTAGTTTAATAATATCCTTTCTATAATAACCAGAATTGCACATAGTATTCCAAGTGTGGCCGTACCAATGTCTTGTATAGCTTCAACAAGACGTTCCAACTCTTGTATTCAATGTTCTGACCGATGAAACCAAGCATGCTGAATGCCTTCTTCACCACTCTGTCCACCTGTGACTCCACTTTCAAGGAGCTATGAACATGTACCCCTAGATCTCTTTGTTCTGTAACCCCCCCCAACGCCCTACCATTAACTGAGTAAGTCCTGCCCTGGTTCAATCTACCAAAATGCATCACCTCGCATTTGTCTAAATTAAACTCCACCTGCCTTTCGTCAGCCCACTGGCCCAATTGATCAAGATCCCGTTGCAATTGGAGATAACTTTCTTCACTGTCCACTATGCCACAAATCTTGGTGTCATCTGCAAATTTATTAACCATGCCCCATCCAAATCATTAATATAAATGACAAATAACAGTGGGCCCAGCACTGATCCCTGAGGCACACCGCTGGTCACAGGCCTCCAGTTTGAAAAACAACTCTCTATAACCACCTGTCAAGAAGCCAATTTTGTATCCATTTAGCTACCTCACCCTGGATCCCGTGAGATTTAGCTTTATGCAACAACCTACCATGCGGTACCAAATATAACAAAGATCACAACAGACTGCATTAGTTTTGTCATTTCAGACACGCTGAATGTCTCAAGCTACATTAGCATCATCAGTGGCTATATTAGAGTATATCAACACTAGATAATGGGTTTCTTAGTTCTTTATTTCATCAATTCATAGAAATCATAGAAATCATAGAAACCCTACAGTGCAGAAGGAGGCCATTCGGCCCATCGAGTCTGCACCGACCACAATCCCACCCCACATATTTACCCGCTAATCCCTCTAACCTACGCATCCCAGGACTCTAAGGGACAATTTTTAACCTGGCCAATCAATCTAACCCACACATCTTTGGACTGTGGGAGGAAACCGGAGCACCCGGAGGAAACCCACGCAGACACGAGAAGAATGTGCAAACTCCACACAGACAGTGACCCGAGCCGGGAACCGAACCGGGACCCTGGAGCTGTGAAGCAGCAGTGCTAACCACTGTGCTACCGTGCCGCCCATTGCTTGATTATAAATACATAAATGTTCTGCATGCTTAAATCTTAGTTCTGTCAATGGCTCATATCCATTGCCAAACTTCAGCTTTCAGCAAACATACATTGAATTAACTAACAAATCCAGTAAATGTGGTGATCCTCATGACATTTGTGGGTTTGCTTTCCACAATTGAGGTAGATCTTCAGCTTTTTGATCCAAGGAGGTGTCACATGAGCCAGATCATTTCGGAGCCTTGGGGGGGTCGCTGAGATTTAAATTCTACTGAAGAACATTAGGGGTGGCACAGCGGCACAGTGATTAGCACTGTGGCCTCACAGCACCAGGGACCCAGGTTCAATTCCAACCTTGGGTGACTTGTGAAGTTTGCACGTTGTCCCTGTGTCTGCGTCGGTTTCCTCCAGGTGCTCCAGTTTCCTTCCACAGTCCAAAGATGTGCAGGTTAAATGAATTGGTCATGGTAAATTACCCCTTAGTGTCCCAAGATGTGTAGGTTATATGGCTTGTCCGTGCTAAGTTGGCCCTTAGTGTCCCAAGATGTATAGGATGGGGTGGTTAGTGGGCTAAATATTTGACGTTACGAGGATAGTGTTTGGGTGGGATGCTCCGTCGGTGCAGACTCGATGGGCCGAATGGTCTCCTTCCATACTACAAAGAACAATGAACAATACAGCACAGGAACAGGCCCTTCGGCCCTCCAAGCCCGCGCCGCTCCCTGGTCTAAACTAGACCATTCTTTTGTATCCCTCCATTCCCACTCCGTAATTGTGGCTATCTAGATAATTCTTAAACGTTTCCAGTGTGTCCGCCTCCACCACCTTGCCCGGCAGCGCATTCCAGGCCCCCACCACCCTCTGTGTAAAATACGTCCTTCTGATATCCGTGTTAAACCTCCCCCCCTCACCTTGAACCTATGACCCTTCGTGAACGTCACCACCGATCTGGGAAAAAGCTTCCCACCGTTCACCCTATCTGTGCCTTTCATAATTTTATACACCTCTATTAGGTCACCCCTCATCCTCCGTCTTTCACTGTGCAAGCTAAACAGCTACGTGTTCCAAGATGAGTGAGGAAGGAGACAATATTGGGTGATAAAGTTCATGACCAGTGAGAACAACCCCAGTTTACCCAATCTCTCCTCATTACTGTAGGGATTCTATGATTCTCTGATTCAATGAAATTTGATCAAGATCAGCAATGTTATCTTTGCATTACACAAGCACACACCGTTGTTGTCTTACGACCCTGACTTGCACTGAAATTATTTTGGCACATTGGATATACCAAAGGACATATGGAACCATCTGTAGTTGCCAAGTGAAGCACATCCAATTCAGTACATGCTAAAATACATTTTTCCATGCAAGACATTAAAGTTTCAGCTTTGCAATTGTGTTTGCATATAGTCATGGAACGGGCTCGCCCTTGTACAGGCCTCAGCGCATTTTGCAACATGAGCCTGCCTCTTCATTTGTCCAAACACCCTGTAAATGAAAACTGAATAGGAAGACTCAGGCCTACAAGGTGACAGTGAACTGGACCAGAGTACATGGTACATTTTTTATATTCATTCTCCAAATTTGGACATTTCAGACAAGGTCATAATTTGTAATGAATGATATTCGCGGCATGGTCATTGTACCTCCTCTGTTATTTGGGTGGGTGGTGGGGCGGGGGGGGGGGGGGGGGTGGGGGTGGGGGCGGGCGGCATTGCTGACTGCAGTAATAGATCAATGTGAACATAGATTTTCTGACCCCTTCAGCTGGTCAGCAGGAATTTCGATGTCCTGGTGAATGGGGCATCAGCCAAATATCAGGATTCCCGCCAGGCGTGAGGGCTCTTGGCATTCACCCACCCCGCCATCCCCGATGGCTAGGGGAGTCAGCTCTGACACAAGGATCATCCTGACTCAAAACATTAGCCTCTGTTTTTTTCTCCTAAGGTGCTGTCAGACTTGCTGAGATTTTTCAACATTTTCTGTTTTCGTACCAAGTAAGTACTTGTGCTGCTGAAGCCGTGTTCTAAACAGAATAAGGAAAGATGTCAAGATCTTGGGAAATAAATGGTTTTGACAACTTTATTTAGATTCAGCCCCATGCAAACATCTGACTAAACTAAATGTTCCTAAAGTCTACAATTAGCTTAGAGGGACTATGATTTGTAAATAAATACAACTGATTTCTTGAGAGGATGATAGTTCTTATGTTTGACCTATGAATCATAAGAATTATAGCTTGGCAGGAGAATCTTCTGCCCATTGTGCCTGTCCTTGTTATTCCTTTGTCTCTGTCCTTTTTCAAGACCATTTTTATATTTCTCCTTTTGAAATACTTGCCTTTTTAAATCCTTTAGCAGTGACTGTCATTTGCCATAGAGCATTCAGGGCCGAATGTTCAGCCTTTCCACTCAACAGAAACAGGACAATGACATCCAGAAAATCGTGTTGAATGATCTACAATCCCATTATCACCATTGCTATGGCTATGACATTGTTCCCCAAGACACATCGATGAGTGCCCAGATTCAGGAGGTAGGCTTACTGAAAATAGAAATCAGGGGGGGTCTTTCTAATGCGGTAGGAATCCAATTATAACTTCTGGACTCAACTTTACAGCAGAGAAAGCTAAGGGGGGGATATGATTGAGGTGTATAAGATTATGAGGGGTATGGACAGGATGAGTAGGGAGCAGCTGTTCCCCTTGGTTGAAGGGTCAATCACAAGGGGCATAGTTTTAGGGTAGGGGGCAGGAGATTCAGAGGGGATTTGAGAAAAACATTTTCACTCAGGGAGTGATGGCAATCTGAAATGCACTTCCTGGGAAGGTAGTCGAGACTGGAAACCTTACAACCTTTAAAAAATATTTGGATGAACACTTGAAATAATAACATTCAAGGATGTGGGACAAGTACAGGAAAATGAGATTAGTGCGCCTTTATTGCAGATATTGTCAGTGCAGACTCGATGTATGAATCTATGACTCTATAACTGGTTAGAGGACACATTCCAAGGGCACTCTGGCCAGGATGAGCTGGCCACCCAAGTGAAGAGAATACTGGGGTAGATTTCTCTTCATTCTCCTTTTCCAGGCTCCACCTATCCAGTTCAGGCCTCTGCCGTTCAAAATCCCCCCATTCTACCCCACCCAGAATGGGAGCCCCCATTCCCACCAACATACTCTTTGGCTCAAAGCCCAGCCAGCAGACTGCCCAGTGCTCAGACAACTGAGGTAGACAACCAATCCAAAAGCACTCAGACTCCAGCCGTAGCCTCCTTTGTGACATAAGTAAGGTCCATCCCGCAATATGTGATGGGAATCTTGCCATGATGACCAGGTGGCCTGCTGACAAGGAAATATTTCTTCCAACGTCTCCCCTCATTCTTTTAGTGATACACTCACACCTAGAAACAATTTTTTCACCACTTGCCTTTCCAAAACTTTTCATACCTCCGAATAGATCTATTTGATTCCCATTAATCTTCCCTGTTTCAAGAGGAAGGAATGTTTCTTGAGCCTTTCTTCATTATCAGCAGCTCTTTATTGTATATTCTGTTGAATCCCTGCTCTCCCCTTACAGCTATTCTCAATACTTTTCAGTAAATCTGATATCCAGACAGAGCTTCACATGATAATCCAACTGTGTCTTAACCAATATCTTGCACAAATTCAATGTCACTTCCTTGCCTTTATATTCAATGTTCACATGTATAAATCTGTGCATCTCATGTGAAAGAAAGAGAGAATTTATATTTATACAGCATTTCTTCTTTGACTCAGGACTTTTCAATGCTTTATAGCCAATTAAATATTTCTGAAGTGCAGTTGCTGTTGTTTTGTAGATAAACATGGTGACCAATTTGCACACAGAAAGGTCCCATAAAGAGCATTGAATGACAAGTTTGGCTGTTTTGATAGTATTGACCAGGATACTAATAGAATTGCCCTAGCCTTCAAATAATATCATGGAATCATGATGTCCATCCGAGACGATAGTGTAAGGTATACATGTGCAGTGATTTTTCTGTTGCTTAAAAGTTAAAAAGAAGAAAGCTCTCTTCTGTTGCTTAAAGTACAAGGTGTCTACAAAAATAATATTTAGTCAATTGTGCTTTGTGTTTGGTGTTACAGTAAAAGCTTTAAAAAATGACATTTTGTTATGTTATCCATATAGCTACCAACTGGAAGTTCAAATTACTTGTTTTAAAAGTTATCCATCTCTAAGGGGATCATAATAAGGGGATATGGTTGGATTCTCTCTTGTTGGATGTGGTCATTGTCTGGTACTTGTATAGCATAAATGTCACTTGCCACTTATCAGTCCAAGTCTGAATGTTGTCCAGTTCTTGCATATGGACAAGGACTACTTCATCTGAGAAGTATCTGAGAAGTCACAAATAGTATTGAATAGTGTGCAATCATCAGTGAACATTCCCACTTCTGATCTTATGATAGAGGGAAACTCATTGATGAAGCAGCTGAAAGTTTTTATTTATTTGTGTCACAGATAGACTTACATTAGCATTGTAATGAAGTTACCTCACTCGAGCATCTGTTTGGGTACACTGAGGGAGAATTGAGCATGGCCAATGCACCTAACCAGCATGTCGTTTGGACAATGGGAGGAAACCGAAGCACTCGGAGGAAACCCACACAGACATGGGGAGAATGTGCAGACTCCGCACAGACAGTGACCCAAGCCGGCAATCGAACCTGGGTCCCTGGCGCTGTGAGGCAGCAGTGCTAACCACTGTGCCACCATGCCACCTGGTATTTAACGTACGGTGGAATTTTACGAGATTTCTTCTAAATGTCCAGCTAGTCTGAAACTGGGAGAGTTCCAGATCCACTTTTTTGGATGAGTTTTCACACCCAATCTTATGCACTCTGTCTCTATAAAGATGGGCTAGTCAGTTTCTAGCTTGAGAGGCTGTGGGTGGACTTAACTCGCCAGCCAGCCTGCAGAGGGAGGTAGTGCGCATGTGCAGACCTCTGATACTGCACATGCGCATTAACAATAGCAGGGGTCTGACAGACAGAAAGAGAGCTGTCAGGCCCCTGCTACTGCAGGAAGTGTCAACTAGCTCCCCCTCCCCTGCAATTGCACCCGAGATGCAGCCCCCACTGCCCAGACTGATTGCGGCCTGCCGCCCAGACCTTCCCTCCCCCATCAATCGGGGCCCCCCTCCCTCACCCACCGATCACATGCCGAGTGGCAGTGGGTCCCCACTCCTCCATTTGCAAATCCCCCATTGGCCCCACCCCTGGCCAGTCCTACAAGCCCTAACCCCCACGGGCCCCGACCCCTCGCCCTCCCCCACTGGTCCTGCTCCCACATGCCCTGTCCCCCATTGGCCCCACTCCCTGGTGGGCATTGCCCAGGTGCCAGGGTGGCACTGTCATTCTGGCACTGCCCAACGGACACCCCTGCCTTGCACTCGGCCTCCCCAGGAGGCCTCAATGGCCTCTGGTTCCATCGGCGAGGCCAACACAACTGTTCCTCGTTTATGGGGAGGAGGGGTTTTCCTCGCCAGAGAGGACTATTGAACGCCAGTCTCACAAAACTCATTGAAATGAGCAAACACATCAATTTAAATAAATCAACTGGCCTCTCGCCCATTTCCAATGCCATTCACACCAGCCGCTTTATGCCCAGTTTTACGACATTTTCACGCCACAAAACGGGTGTAAAGCTGCCGTAAAATTCCACCCATAGTGTTTATCCAATCTTTAATTTTTGAAACTTAGCCAGCTAGGTAATTGTATTGCCAAATGGAAACCTTTCCTTGGCATAAGATCTCTGGATTGACTGTTTTATTCCATTTTCCAAAGATCTGGTGGAACAAATTAATGTGAATGAGCCACACTTTGTTTTACAGCAATCTATTAGCGCGGAGACATTTGGAGATGAATAGGTATTGTGATATGTTTTGATACCAGAGAGATTTAATGGTTGTGTACTTTTGACCCACAGAAAACCTCAAGGGTGAATGGGGCACACAGCTGTCAACTGTGGTGTCTGATCTTCATACAACTGATAAACCCAAATGGCATAACGAAGCAATGATTTCCAGCCTTATTAGTGGTTTGGTCAGATTCACTTGCAGCATTAAAACTCTGGATTACAGTTGACAGTGTGTGTGTGTGTGCACTGTTTAGCCCTAGGGCCTTTGTAGGTCAAAAATGTGGTATCATTAAATGTCTGCCAGCATCAAATTTAAAGCAACATTTATTCCTCATTAAATTTTTCTACATAAATAGAATATTTCCTTTCAAAAATCATGTTAATATTTTTCACTGTCTGATTTTTTTTTGAAAAAAGGTCAAGAAATAATCAGACCAAAATATTTAATTCACATCAAATTGTGAGGGCGATTCTCCGACCTCGCCATGCCTGGCGCAGGTCGTGCCAATCCCGGAAAATAGCGTGCAGCAAAATATTTGTGCAGAAGGCACCATGCCGCAACCTGCGAAGGGAAGGTACAGCCATGTGGGACTCTGTTGGTGACCATTTGGGTGCATGGGCAGTGCCCTTGGTCGCTGAGGCGATGATGTGTTAACGGCGGCAGCCAATTGAGATGGCGCTTGGCATTGGGGATGGTGTCGGGTTGCCAGGATCCAGACTCATGGGGACACGGGGTACTGGGAGGGACTGAAGGGCTCTGGATGGATTATCTTACAGATGTGGACATTCCAGGTGTGACTGTTGCCAGGATGTGACAGATAACACTGTGGTGGGGTAAATCGAGATGACCGGTACTGTCTTAACCATAGACGATTCAAAACTCATGAGGCAGATATCTCTGTCTCAAGATGTAATAGTTATTCCAAACAAAAATTAGCAGCTGCAAGGAGATCACCAAAAGGTTTAATTAGCTCTTAGAGCAACAGAATCTCTCCAATGAATCTGATGTATATAATCAAAAACAAATCAATTATAGTTTTTCTTATAAATTATTCCTGCCATACATTCATTTAAAATCAATTACATTTAGTATTCACACACATCAGTAATAATCTCTGACATTTACCTCAGCCAACTGCATTCTACCATCCAGTATAATGATATATCATTCGTCCATTTACTCCAGACGCTAATTCCCATCTTGGCTAAAGTCACTTCTATGTTGCCTGGTTACCCTCGACGCTTGCTACAGGGGTCAAAGTCGACTTTCCCACCGGATCATTATCAAAATGGATAAACACATGATCCTGCATCCAAGATACATCCTTATCTTAAGTCTAAACAATGAATAAACCTATTCATTAATGTTGCAAGATGTGTTCCCTCAAAAGAAACTTCCTGATATGAATTTTCGCTAACTATGGGGTTCCCAGGCCTTTGGCTCTGAACTGTTCACCTTTACCACCATCCCTTACGGTAACCTGCTTTTGGCTGAAGTGAGCAATGATTCAATACTTAAAATACTTTAAAATATCATTATATATGCTTTAAAATAATAATTACTTATTTAATTCTCTTACTGCATTCACATATGTGTAAACTATTCTCCCATGAGCTTATTAACTTGCTTCAAGAATCATTTAACTCTTTCGTGGTAGTCCTGTCAGTGTCTTATGTATTCCATCTAAAACCTTATTAAGTGGTTAGAAATTTCCCACTTCAGACACTACTCTTGCAGCCTGAATGAGGTCGTTCATTTTCTTCTGGCGTTGGGCACTGATCCTCAGTGTCAGGCTGTGGGCACTGAGTGTTGCAGCCACCTCTTGCCAGGCTGCATTCGAGTCCCTGTTCCTGGCTCGTCTGCCCTCTCGGGGGTACAGGATGGTCCGCTTCTCCTCCACGGTGTCTAATAGCCATCCTAGACCTCCCTCCGTGAAGCGTGGGGCTGGTCCACAAGTTGCCATCTTCCTGGCATGACTGGCGATGTGTGCAGAGGGAGTGTCCCCTTATTAACGGAACACAGCTGCGGCCAGTTCTGGCAAGTTGCATGCTCTGAGACTCCACGATGGCGTGTTTCACGTGGAGGTTCTTTCAGTGCACTAAGTGTGGGAGGTTGGGGTGCGGCGTGCACCAAAGAGACTGGCGCGGATCGCTCCTGTTTCCTCGCAGTCATCACACTTAGAAATGTTTTGGGAGAATTCTGCCCTCTGATTTAAAAATGTACATCGAAGTCGTTTCTCATTAAATTCCTCAAGTAATGCTCAAACACTTGATAAATCTGCCTGAATTTTTTAAGATGAGGATTGATGGTCAGGTTGAGTTTTTAAAAAAAATTCTAACTCCATGGCTGACTTGGAATGGAAAACGTGAAAGATAAAGACAGAATTTGTCTTTGTCAGAGATGACAAGCTAGGCATCTCCATGAGCAAGGCTAATTGGATAATTCATGAGTGACGAATAAGTCACTACAGGGTCATGACTGAACATGCTTGCGGCACATTGTGATTAACTTTGACATATTTTACTTGTAACAATACCAGATTTTCAGCCTGAACACAAATTGACTTAAATTAGTGCTTTGTAGCACAAGAAACTCATTTGCAAGCACTCTGACTTGACACTTTGGTGTTGTAACACCATACAGTGAAAATCTGATTTTAAATTCTACTGATGAGTCTTTAAGCATTGTGCACTTGTCGCTGAAAAAAACTTGATGTGACCTGTTTGATAAGGAACACAAGTGGGAATTGCCAGGATTGCCATGTTAATCTAGTTTTTCTTGTAATTTTTACAAATCCAGTGATCATAGGTCTGATCTCTCAGTCTGAGAACTGCTTTGCTGAGACCATTGCTTTCTACGTGTTACATCCTCCACTGCACAAATGAGCTGACTCTGTATGGCATTACAAGGTCAACTCTTTCTGCTCCCAGTACTCTGCACATGATACTTCTGGGAGCGCTAAAGGGGCCTGAACCTTTGAGTAACAGTCACTAATGAAAGGCTGTTGGCAGCTCAAGGAACACTTCCATTTTTAATCCCAACGGGATAGGTGACAACAGTAGGCAAATAATCATGGAATCCTTACAGTGCAGAAGGAGGCCATTGGCCCATCGAGTCTGCGCTGACAACAATCCCACCCAGGCTCTATTCCCGTAACCCCTCATATTTACCCTGCTAATCCTCCTGACACTAACGCTCAATTTAGCATGGCCAATCAACCTAATCCGCACATCTTTGGAGTGTGGGAGGAAACCCACGCAGACACAGGGAGAATGTGCAAACTCCACACAGTCACCCGAGGCCGGAATTGAACCCAGGTCCCTGGCGCTGTGAGACAGCAGTGATAACCACTGTGCCCATCTAAGTAGTGAAGCACACTCCCTGGCCCTTTGAGGCTCAAAAGCAAAGCAGAAAGCAAGATGGTTGATTCTGCCAAAGGACGAGGACCTTGCAAGCAAAGACTCTTTTTGAAGCCGTGCCTCCCTTTAGCTTCCTTTTGGAACAGATATTCAGCAAATAGTGTGATGCTGATTTGTTCCAGTTGCACAATGGGTCAGGCCTCAACATAGTATCAACATCTATGAGTTCTAGATTCATTACTTTTCTCAATAAATGCCAGTCATGACTCAGTTGGTAGCTTTTGAGCCAAAAGGCTGTGGGTTCAAGTTCCAAATGAAAAATCAAGGTTGTAAGTCTCCGTAGTAAAGTACTGAGGGTTGCTGCACTGTTGGGGGCCCTGTCTTTCAGATGAGATGTTCAACCAACACTCAGTCTTTCTTCCAAGGAGGGGTCACTAGATCCAATGGCATTATTCTAAAGAAGAATAAGGAAATCATCCAATATTTATCCTTCAATCAACATAATCAAAACACATTATCAGATCATGATGATATTGCTTGTCTGTGGGAGTTTACTATATGCAAATTCACTGCCACACTTCAGGCATGACAAAACTTTAAAAGTACTTCATTTACAGTGAAACACTTTAGGATGTCCTAAAGTGTCAGGCGGCACAGTGGTTAGCATTGCTGCCTCACAGCACCAGGGACCCGGGTTCAATTCCAGCCTTGGGTGACTATGTGGAGTTCGCACATTTTCCCCGTATCTGCATGGGTTTCTTCCAGGTGCGCTGGTTTCCTCCCACAGTCCAAAGATGTGCAGGTCAGGTGGATTGACCATGCTAAATTCCCTCTTAGTGACCCAAAATGTGTAGGTTTGATGGATTCGCCATGGTAAATGTGTGGAGTTATAGAGTGTGGAGTTACAGAGACGTCGTCCAGTACTTCCCCGGAGCGGAGAAGCTACGGCATCTCCTCCGGAGCCTTCAACATGTCATTGATGAAGACGAACATCTCGCCAAGGCCATCCCCACACCCCCACTTCTTGCCTTCAAACAACCACACAACCTCAAACAGACCATTGTTCGCAGCAAACTACCCAGCCTTCAGGAGAACAGTGACCACGATACCACACAACCCTGCCACAGCAACCTCTGCAAGACGTGCCGGATCATCGACACGGATGCCATCATCTCACGTGAGAACACCATCTACCAGGTACACGGTACCTACTCTTGCAACTCGGCGAACGTTGTCTATCTGATACGCTGCAGGAAAGGATGTCCCGAGGCATGGTACATTGGGGAAACCATGCAGACGCTACAACAACGGATGAATGAACACCGCTCGACAATCACCAGGCAAGACTGTTCTCTTCCTGTGGGGGAGCACTTCAGCGGTCACGGGCATTCAGCCTCTGATCTTCGGGTAAGCGTTCTCCAAGGCAGCCTTCACGACACACGACAGCGCAGAGTCGCTGAGCAGGAACTGATAGCCAAGTTCCGCACACATGAGGACGGCCTAAACCGGGATGTTGGATTTATGTCACATTATCAGTAACCCCCACAGCTTGCCTCCTGGACTTGCTGGCTGTCCTGTCTGGAGACAATACACATCTCTTTAACCTGTGCTTAATGCTCCCTCCACTCACATTGTCTGTATCTTTAAGATCTGGTTGGCTGTAGGGATTCGCATTCTAATCAGTATTCTGTAACTTGATTTTGTGTCTCTGTGCCTTGTTTGAGAGCAGATTTCCACTCCATCTGACGAAGGAGCAGCGCTCTGAAAGCTAATGGTATTTGCTACCAAATAAACCTGTTGGACTTTAACCTGGTGTTGTTAAAACTCTTACTGTGTTCACCCCAGTCCGGCATCTCCACATTGTGGGTAGATTGTCAAGGCTGTCTGATGGTCACCACGGTGACCTGGTTATTGGTACTCAAGCCTACATTTTCAATTGGCAATTGTAAGCTTTAAGTTTATATTCTGGATGAAACTACACATTTCTTAGTGCATGATAATAGATTGAAAAAAGAATAGACATTTGAAACTTTGAAGGACTAAAGAGAAAGAAAGATTTAGAGGAGCTCTAAAATACTTGTTTCCAAATAATGGCTGCAACAAGTAAGCAGTTGGAGTTGGGTGTGGGAAGCTAAGACTGATAAATACAGACAAAACATGACTCCAAATCTGGTGGATTGAACTTCACAGTGCGTTTAACATTAGCTATAATTGGTTCCGAGCAGTAGTGTGGAATACCACAGTGACACAAAGCCAATTAATTCATACTTCCAAAATAGAAATATTGATCATTTGGAGTCTGTTGTTCAACTAAGTTATGATTGGGCAGAGTTTACCGAAAAGAACATTTACAAACAATAAACTAATAGCTAATAGTTCGGATGGGGCAGTTTTTGTACAGTGTGTGCAGGAGGGTTTCCTGACACAATATGTGGACAGGCCGACAAGAGGTGGGGCCACATTGGACTTAGTACTGGGTAATGAACCGGGCCAAGTGTTAGATTTGTTTGTGGGAGAGCACTTTGGAGATAGTGACCACAATTCGGTGTCTTTCATTATTGCAATGGAGAGGGATAGGGCCATACGGCAGGGCAAGGTTTATAATTGGGGGAGGGGTAATTATGATGCGATTAGGCAAGAATTAGGGAACATAAGATGGGAACAGAAACTGTCAGGGAAAGGCACAAATGAAAAGTGGAGCTTGTTCAAGGAACAAATACTGCATGTCCTTGATAGGTATGTCCCTGTCAGGCAGGGAGGAAATGGCCGAGTGAGGGAACCATGGTTCGCAAAAGAGGTTGAAGGTCTTGTCAAGAGGAAAAAGGAAGCGTGTGTAAGGGTGAGAAAACAAGGTTCAGTTGGGTCGCTTGAGGGTTACAAGGTAGCAAGGAATGACTTAAAAAAAGGGCTTAGGAGAGCCAGGAGGGAGCATGAGAAGTCCTTGGCGGGTTGGATCAAGGAAAACCCCAAGGCTTTTTACTTTTATGTGAGGAATAAAAGAATGACCAGGGCGAGGTTGGGGCCGGTCAAGGATAGTAGTGGGAACTTGTGCATGGAATCAGAAGAGATAGGAGAGGCGATGAATGAATACTTTTCTTCAGTGTTCACCAAGGAGAGGGGCCATGTTTTTGAGGATGAGATTGTGATACAGGCTGATAGGCCGGAGGAGGTGGATGTTCTGAGGGAAGATGGATTAGCAATTTTGAAAAACTTGAGGGTCAATAAGTCCCCTGGGCCAGATGGGATATATCCTAGGATTCTTTGGGAGGCAAGGGATGTGATTGCAGAGCCTTTGGCTTTGATCTTTGGGTCCTCACTGTCCACGGGGATAGTGTCAGAGGACTGGAGAGTGGTGAATGTTGTTCCTCTGTTCAAGAAAGGAAATAGGAATGACCCTGGTAATTATAGGCCGGTTAGTCTTACTTTGGTGGTCAGTAAGTTAATGGAAAAGGTCCTGAGGGATAGGATTTATGACCATTTGGAAAGATTCGGCTTAATCCGGGATAGTCAACACGGATCTGTGAAGGGAAAGTCTTGCCTAACAAATTTGATTGAATTCTTTGAGGAGGTAACTAAGTGTGGAGATGAAGGTAGAGCAGTTGATGTCACATATATGGATTTTAGTAAGGCGTTTGATAAGGTTCCCCATAGTCGGCTCATGAAGAAAGTAAGGAGGTGTAGGATAGAGGGAAATTTGGCCGATTGGATAAGTAACTGGCTATCTCATAGAAGTCATGATGTGGAGAGGATCTGCTCGGATGAGGAGGATCGCAACAGACATCTCCAGACGCTGAAAGATGCCCTCATAAGAACAGGATGTGGCACTCGACTCATCGATCAACAGTTCCGACGCGCCACAGCGAAAAACCGCACCGACCTCCTCAGAAGACAAACACGGGACACGATGGACAGAGTACCCTTCGTCGTCCAGTACTTCCCCGGAGCGGAGAAGCTACGGCATCTCCTCCGGAGCCTTCAACATGTCATTGATGAAGACGAACATCTCGCCAAGGCCATCCCCACACCCCCACTTCTTGCCTTCAAACAACCGCGCAACCTCAAACAGACCATTGTCCGCAGCAAACTACCCAGCCTTCAGGAGAACAGTGACCACGACACCACACAACCCTGCCACAGCAACCTCTGCAAGACGTGCCGGATCATCGACACGAATGCCATCATCTCACGTGAGAACACCATCTACCAGGTACACGGTACCTACTCTTGCAACTCGGCCAACGTTGTCTACCTGATACGCTGCAAGAAAGGATGTCCCGAGGCATGGTACATTGGGGAAACCATGCAGACGCTACGACAACGGATGAATGAACACCGCTCGACAATCACCTGGCAAGACTGTTCTCTTCCTGTGGGGGAGCACTTCAGCGGTCACGGGCATTCAGCCTCTGATCTTCGGGTAAGCGTTCTCCAAGGCAGCCTTCACGACACACGACAGCGCAGAGTCGCTGAGCAGAAACTGATAGCCAAGTTCCGCACACATGAGGACGGCCTAAACCGGGATGTTGGATTTATGTCACATTATCAGTAACCCCCACAGCTTGCCTCCTGGACTTGCACAATTTCACCAACTGTTCTGTCTGGAGACAATACACAAAGCTTTAACCTGTGTTGAATGCTCCCTCCACCCACGTTGTCTGTACATTTAAGACCTGGCTGGCTGTAGAGATTTGCATTCTAATCAGTATTCTGTAATTTGATTTCTGTGTCTGTTTGCACTGTTTGAGAACAGATATCCACTCCATCTGACGAAGGAGCTGTGCTCCGAAAGCTTATGGTATTTGCTACCAAATAAACCTGTTGGACTTTAACCTGGTGTTGTGAGACTTCTTACTATCTCATAGAAGACAGAGGGTGGTGGTGGATGGAAAATTTTCAGACTGGAGACCAGTTACCAGCGGTGTACCACAGGGTTCAGTGCTGGGTCCTCTGCTATTTGTGATTTTTATCAATGACTTGGAGGAGGGGACTGAAGGGTGGGTCAGTAAATTTGCTGATGACACCAAGATTGGTGGAGTAGTGGATGAGGTGGAGGGCTTTTGTAGGCTGCAAAGAGACATTGATAGGATGCAGAGCTGGGCCGAAAAATGGCAAATGGAGTTTAGCCCTGATAAGTGCGGGGTGATTCATTTTGGTAGGACAAATTTGAATGCAGATTACAGGGTCAACGGCAGGGTTCTGAGGAATGTGGAGGAACAGAGAGATCTTGGGGTTCATATCCACAGATCTCTGAAGGTTGCCACTCAAGTGGATAGAGCCGTGAAGAAGGCCTATAGTGTGTTAGCATTTATTAACAGGGGGTTTGAGTTTAAAAACCGTGAGATTATGCTGCAACTGTACAGGAACTTGGTGAGACCACATTTGGAATTTTGTGTGCAGTTCTGGTCACCTCACTATAAAAAGGATGTGGAAGAATTGGAGAGAATGCAGAGGAGATTTACCAGGATGCTGCCCAGTTTGGAGGGTAGGTCTTATGAGGAAAGGTTGAGGAAGCTAGGGCTTTTCTCTTTTGAGCGGAGGAGGATGAGAGGTGACTTAATAGAGGTTTATAAGATGATGAGGGGGATAGATAGAGTGGACGTTCAGAGACTATTTCCTCGGGTGGATGTAGCTGTTACTAGGGGGCATAACTATAAGGTTCATGGTGGGAGATATAGGAGGGATGTCCAAGGTAGGTTCTTTACTCAGAGAGTGGTTGGGGTGTGGAATGGACTGCCTGCTGTGATAGTGGAGTCGGACACTTTAGGAACTTTCAAGCGGTTATTGGATACACACATGGAGCACACCAGAATGATAGGGAATGGGATAGCTTGATCTTGGTTTTGGACAAAGCTCGGCACAACATCGAGGGCCGGAGGGCCTGTACTGCGCTGTACTCTTCTAAGTATCTAAACTACGACATACGAAACATGAAATAGGAGCATTCAGCTCCTTGGGACTACTCTGTCATTTGATAACATCATGGCTGATCTGTTTGTCTTCCAAGTTTCACATTCCCATCTACCCCCAATTACCTTTGATTTCCCTTGTCCAACAAGAATCGATCCACCTCTACCTTTAAAACATTCCATGACCCCACCTCCACCACCATTTGAGAGTTCCAAAGTCACACAACCCTCTGAGAGAAAAGATTTCTTCTCATCTCTGTCCTAAAAGGGCGACCCATAATTTTACAATAGTGGCCCCCAGTTCTGGACTCACTCACAAGACGAAACTTCTGCAGCACGGTGGCACAGTGGTTAGCACTGCTGCCTCACAGCACCAGGAAACCGGGTTTGATTCCGGCCTTGGGTGACTGTCTATATGGTGTTTGCAAGATCTCCCTGTGTCTGCATGGGTTTCCTCTCGTTTCCTCCCACAATAATATGAAGGGTACCATTCTTAGCAGTGTAGAGGATCAGAAGGACCTTGGGGTCCGGGTCCATAGGACTCTTAAATCGGCCTCGCAGGTGGAGGATGCGGTCAAGAAGGCGTACGGCGTACTAGCCTTCATTAATCGAGGGATTGAGTTTAGGAGTCGGGAGATAATGCTGCAGCTTTATAGGACCCTGGTTAGACCCCACTTGGAGTACTGCGCGCAGTTCTGGTCACCTCATTACAGGAAAGATGTTGAAGCCATTGAAAGGGTGCAGAGGAGATTTACAAGGATGTTGCCTGGATTGGGGGGCATGCCTTATGAGGATAGGTTGAGGGAGCTTGGTCTCTTCTCCCTGGAGAGACGAAGGATGAGAGGTGACCTGATAGAGGTTTACAAGATGTTGAGAGGTCTGGATAGGGTAGACTCTCAGAGGCTATTTCCAAGGGCTGAAATGGTTGCTACGAGAGGACACCGGTTTAAGGTGCTGGGGGGTAGGTACAGAGGAGATGTCAGGGGTAAGTTTTTCACTCAGAGGGTGGTGGGTGAGTGGAATCGGCTGACGTCGGTGGTGGTGGAGGCAAACTCGTTGGGGTCTTTTAAGAGACTTCTGGATGAGTACATGGGATTTAATGGGATTGAGGGCTATAGATAGGCCTAGAGGTAGGGATATGATCGGCGCAACTTGTGGGCCGAAGGGCCTGTTTGTGCTGTGGCTTTCTATGTTCTATGTTCTAATCCAAAGATGTGCAGGTTAGATGGATTAGCCATTCTAAATTGCCCCTTAGTGTCCAAAGATGTATAGGTTAGGTGAATTGGACATAGTAAATGTGTGGGGTTATTGTTCCAATTTAGCAATATTCCCCACAGACATGAATCCCTTCTTTAGAACCAGTTAGCACAGAAACCAAAGATACATACATACTAGATTTCCAGCCTTTTGACACTTCTGGAGAGTGATCTGGCCAGACACTTGTCTTCTAATTCTCATGCAGCCACTTCCAGAGAAAGCTCCACCCCCAAACAGTAGAATCTCAGAGAAAAAGACTTGTTACTTGGCAGATTCCAATCTCCAGACCTCAGAGAGAGCAAAAATGAGGCATTTCTTCTTCTCCCAAAAAGCAGACTGCCTTGAGTTATCTGTGAAAGACTAGCTGTACCCAGTCACAAGACCTTACCTGTCAATCAACCTAATCAAGCCCCACACTGAAATATACCAGGGGAAAACACAAAACAACAGAACTCTGCTTTAGTTCAACTTAAACCAAAGATTGCATCAATTAAGATTAATTATGTTGCAGCAGTAACCATAAAGTGCCACTGGATTCAGACAAAATGACTCTAATGAAATGGAAGACTAGCAAACACATTCAGCACAGAAACATGACTTAAATACATTTCTTAAAGGCACAGTCTCATCATATTAAGGAGGTCCTGCCTGAAAGTTTTGTCATTATCTACAGTCAAAAGCATTCATTCATAGTCTTTGCATATCAATTGCACTCAAACGGTCTGGGTGACCGCTTTGCAGAACACACTCATTCTGCAAGCATGCCCTGACCTTCCTGTCACTTGCCATCTTAGCTCACCCATATTTCCACCCTCGGCCTGCTGCAACATTTCAGTGAAGCTCCACACACACACTAAAGAATAACACTTCACCTTCCTATTTGGCACTTTTACATGCTTCAGAGCATGAACTCTCTCTTCCATCATGACCCCTTTTTAATCCCAATTTCTCCCCTCCCCAACCACCCACTCCCCACCCCCCCATTCACTGGATCATCAGTCACTTGTTCTTATGGTTTGCTTTCACAGAACACTGAACCTTGTTCTGCTGTTAACACATTCTGCTATCTTACCTTTCGGCCACTATCAGTGCCTTCTTTAGTATTTAACACTAGCATTAACACTCCCTCTGTCTTGTGTTCCATGACATATTTGTCAAACTCCCCTGATCTCCCACCTATCCCGAACTTTCTGTTTTGCTCCACCCCCTCTCAAACAGTGTAAATCACATTTCTCCCTCTCTTTATGATGGCAAAATGTTAACTCTGTTTCTCTCCCCACAGATGCTGCCAGACCTGCTGAGATTTTCCAGCACTTTCTGTTTTTCCATCATAAGTAAATGCTGGCTGAGAAAATCGGAGCAGTGGTTCTGTTCTGAAATTGTTGAACTCAGTGTTGAGCCTGGAAGGCTGTAAATTGCTTAAATGAAAGATGAGGTGTTGTACCATTTGAACTTCATGAGAACAGTGAGTAAAAAGGACGAAAATAGAATCATTATTAACAACGCTTTTCAAGAGCATTGAGAGCAGTGATTCTGATATTATGATGCTCACTTTCTTTTGCATTGTGTGGCTGTTATTGTTTTGCACAGTGCAGGAGGAAGCATCAAGGCACTGTTATCTGGCTGCAAAATGTAAACCTTTTCCCAGATATTTTCCCCTTGTGTGACAAACCAAAGGACAGAGAGTCAAGTCAAATTGCACTTGAACAGAATCTTTCTCTTCATTTAATACTTTAGACAGCAATACTCAACATAAACTCACATTAGTTGTAACACTGACCTGAACTCATTTAACTTTAACCTCTTGTAACTCTAACTTTAACTTTAAGTTTTGACTGAAAACGGAATACTACCCACTTGAGCGAATTGGCCAGGCCTGCTCCTCACTGTGAATCTTCCTCGTGGTTTCTTTGTCTTTCTCTGAAGATGACATCAGGGCACACATTGCGAATGTGATTCTCTGAGGTTCTGCTAAGGACAAATAATCAAAGCACATCTTTTACCCTAAACTTTGTATGGTCTGCCAGAAAGTTCTTAGCCAATGACACAACCAGAAACTGATCATAATGTTTGATTATAGCCAATGGAGTTAATCGTAAACATCTCCAAAATGTTTATGCCAAACTGCACATGGGTCACATAGACTCACCATAATAAGCTGGGAATAAATGGCACCGGGCTGTCTGGAACTTGTCCAAACAACTATGCTTATTTGGTCAACACAGGAAGTGTCAGGTCACATCTCCCAGGACAGGTCATGACTTGCTGCAGCCTTCTCTGACCTGGATGTGTGTTCAACACAACTTGACCACAATTCCCAGCATGCTTGATTCTTGTTGTCACTGTTGCCCTCACTGTTGCTGTTGCCCGCCCAGCCACAATATGTCAAAAGCCTCAATACACAGCCTTGCAAGTCAGGTGTAAGCTCAGCTACTGAATGGTGTATTCCGAAAGCTGAAATGATTAACATTGACTCGTGTGGCTCGAACGAGTACATGTGCCAGAGGTGTCACCAGCTGCAGAAACTTGAGCTCTGGGTTTAACAACTCAAGTGGCGTATTCACGACACTGAGGAATATGTGACTAAGACATTTATGGAGGGGGTCACACCACTGCCAGAAGCATGCAGGCAGAGTGGGAATCAGTGACCGCCAGAAAGTTTAAACTAGAGTGTTTAAACTAGTTTAGCACAGGGATGGGAATCTGAGGGTAGACTCACATGGGGCAAAATCAGGAATGCTAACAGAAAGCAGAAAATCATTGAGTGAGTCTGGAAGAAGGTGTAATTGCTTCTGTAATGAAAATTGCATTGAAGTAGTTGTCCTTGAGCATTGCCTATCGTGGATACAGGTGAGGAGTCTGAGGACTCCTTGTTAGAGAATACAAAGACTGACAAATCCCCAGGGCCTGATGGAATCTATTCCAGGCTGCTCAGGGAGACGAGAGATGAAATCGCTGGGCCTCCGACGCAAATCTTTGTCTCGTCACTGGACACAGGTGAGGTCCCAGAGGATTGGAGGATAGCTAATGTGGTCCCGTTATTTAAGAAGGGTAGGAAGGATAACTCGGGTAATTATAGGCCGATGAGCTTGACGTCCGTGGTGGGGAGGTTGTTGGAGAAGATTCTTAGAGATAGGATGTATGCGCATTTAGAAAAGAATAAACTCATTAACGATAGTCAGCATGGTTTTGTGAGAGGGAGGTCATGACTCACTAACCTGGTGGAGTTTTTTGAAGAAGTGACTAGAATGGTTGACGAGGGAAGGGCCGTGGATGTCGTCTATATGGACTTTAGTAAAGCGTTTGACAAAGTCCCTCATGGTAGGCTGGTGAAAAAGGTTGGATCTCATGGGATAAAGGGGGAGGTGGCTAGATGGGTGGAGAACTGGCTTGGTCACAGAAGACAGAGGGTGGTAGTGGAAGGGTCTTTTTCCGGCTGGAGGTCTGTGACTAGTGGTGTTCCGCAGGGCTCTGTATTGGGACCTCTGCTGTTTGTGATTTATATAAACGATCTGGAAGAAGGTGTAACTGGGGTGATCAGTAAGTTTGCGCACGACACAAAATTGGCAGGACTTGCAGATAGTGAGGAGCATTGTCAGAGGCTACAGAAGGATATAGATAGGCTGGAAATTTGGGCAAAGAAATGGCAGATGGAGTTCAATCCTGATAAATGCGAAGTGATGCATTTTGGTAGAAATAATGTAGGGAGGAGCTATACGATAAATGGCAAAACCATAAAGGGTGTAGATACGCAGAGGGATCTGGGAGTGCAAGTCCACAGATCCTTGAAGGTGACGTCACAGGTGGAGAAGGTGGTGAAGAAGGCATATGGCATGCTTGCCTTTATAGGACGGGGCATAGAGTATAAAAGTTGGGGTCTGATGTTGCAGATGTATAGAACGTTGGTTCGGCCGCATTTGGAATACTGCGTCCAGTTCTGGTCGCCACACTACCAGAAGGACGTGGAGGCTTTGGAGAGAGTACAGAGGAGGTTTACCAGGATGTTGCCTGGTATGGAGGGGCTTAGTTATGAGGAGAGATTGGGTAAACTGGGGTTGTTCTCCCTGGAAAGACGGAGGATGAGGGGAGACTTAATAGAGGTGTATAAAATTATGAAAGGCATAGATAGGGTGAACGGTGGGAAGCTTTTCCCCAGGTCAGTGGTGATGTTCACGAGGGGTCATAGCTTCAAGGTGAAGGGGGGGAGGTTTAACACAGATATCAGAAGGACATATTTTACACAGACGGTGGAATGCGCTGCCAGGCAAGGTGGTGGAGGCGGACACACTGGGAATGTTTAAGACTTACCTGGATAGCCATATGAACGGAGTGGGAATGGAGGGATACAAAAGAATGGTCTAGTTTGGACCAGGGGGTGGCACGGGCTTGGAGGGCCGAAGGGCCTGTTCCTGTGCTTTATTGTTCTTTGTTCTTTGACTGGAGGTCTGCTAACATTATGCATTGGTTTAAAAAGAGAGCAAGGTATAAACAGAATAATTACAGGCCAATCAGTCTGACCTCGGTACTTGGAGAATTATTGTAAGCAATTCTAAAAGGGCAGGATAAACTTCTACCTAGAAAGGCATAGATTAATCAAGGACAGTTAGCATGGATCAGCTAAGGCAAGGTTTTGTCCAACCAAATTGATTGAATTTTATGAGTAACAAAATAAGGGTAGTGCAGTTATGTGGTGCGCATGGGTTTTAGCAAGGCGTTTGACATGTTCAAACATGGCAGACTGTTTAAAAGATAGAAGCCCACGGGATCCAAGGGGATGTAGTAATCTGGATTAAAAAATTGGCTCAGTGGCAGGAAACAAAGTGTGCTTGTTGATGGGTGTTTTTGTGGCTGGAAGGCTGTTTCCACAGGGTTCAATAGCAGGTTCCCCACCTTTTGTGGAATATATTAATGATTTGGATGTAAATGTAGGGGGAATTTGGTTAAAGAATCAGAGGTGAAATTAGGACAACTTCTTTTGTGCAGTGCACTGTTTACTATCTGGTATTTCACTTCTCACAAAGAGGTTAAAGCAGATTCAATCGAAACTTTCAAAGAGAAATTGTTGAATAAGGAAAATTTTCAAGGCTATGGAGAAAGGGCAAGGGAGTAGGACTAACTGAATCATCTTTCAAAAACTGATACCGGCACAGCTGGTTAAATGTTCAAGTCAGTAGAGTTGCCTATTCAATATCTAATATCAAAACCTGAGCTGGCGTAGAATTATCCATTTCCCCAACTGGCCGGTTTCCTCAGATAGCCTTCCCACAACACTCTAGCCTGATATCTCCAACCCTTTACAATGGGATGGACAAGGCCTAGGCGAGCACACCACCTGCCTGTCCTTGCCTTCCCAAATGAGGCCCTAATGTGGCCAATTAATAAACACGTAAGGGTTGTTTCCCACCCAGCCTCAATTATCTGGCTGGGAGGAAGTGATCAAGTGCAGAGGAGAAGCTTGAAGAGTAACTCTGCTGAAGCTTTGGGCTGGATGGTCACACCTCCATCAATGGCTCCTTTCGACATCAGGTAGTGCAGTTAATCCTTTAAGTTTGACTGAAATGGTCTATATGGTGTTGATCGTTTTAGCAAGACCACCTATGTGACAGCTCACAGCTCTTTTATTTGAATCAGAACATTTTCTTGGTTTTCTCTGATTATCTTCCATTTTCACGGTGGGCTAAAATCAAGAATAAAGAGCTTTCAGAGATCTTTAATTGGGAAATGGAAGTGTCTCTCTCCACTGGCCCATCGCAGATTCCCATCATTTAAAGGTTGCTCCCTATATAGTGGTTCTTGAGGGAATCAATTTTTATGAGAACACTGGTTTGCAATGAGGTCTTGTCTGCGGTCTAGGCGTATGTTTGCACAGAGTACTAGCAGTACTGGAGATACCTCTGCTAATCCATCAAGTTTGTCTCCATGGAAAGGATAACATGCCTGTCCTAAAGGCAGACAATTGATCTGTGAGGAACACAATTGAAATTTTGCTGCTTTCATTTTATTACAGCAATTCCATTAGCATTTTATCCTTCCCTAGGCCAAGGACCACTATAATTTTGTTGGGCTTTGCAGGTGCCTTTGATGTGTTAACACCAATGTTTTAAGAATCTGAAATCCTCCAGCTATTCTAGTGCGCTATATAATTCAGGATACCAGGGACTTGTTATCGTATTAAGACATTAAAAGTAACTGATCATATACTTTTTGAGGATAATTGTCCCAATTTTCTCTAATGATGCAGAGGATTTAAGCCTTATATTAAATGTTTAAGTCTAGTACCAACATTAAGTCTATATATCATTTTTTTTCTTCTTTCGAATGAATAATTTACTTCCTTTGTTGTTCAACTGAAACCTGGGAAATGGAGCAAAAAATACTTTGTGGAGCATTTCAGGATTCATTAACAAGGAGGAAGGGGTACATCCATTTTCAATTAAATTTCCAAAATCCTCCCTACCAAAATCCTCTCAACCAGTGCTGTGCCACCGTGGGCAGCACGGTGCACTGTTGCATCACAGCTCCAGGCACCTGGGTTCAATTCCCGGCTTGGGTCACTGTCTGTGTGGAATTTGCACGTTCTCCCTGTGTTTGCCTGGGTTTCCTCCGGGTGCTCCAGTTTCCTCCCACAGTCTGAAAGACGTGCTGGTTAGGTGCATTGGCCATGCTAAATTCTCCCTCAGTGTACCCGAACAGGTTCCGGAGTGTGGCAACTGGGGGATTTTCACAGTAACTTCATTGCAGTGTCAATATAAGCCTACTTGCAACACTAATAAATAAACTAAAAAAATAGAAGTTAGACTTAGTTGGTCTGCAATTATCAAGTTCACTTTGTTGCCCGATTTAAAATAAAAGTTGTGTGACAGTATTGGACCATACACGCTCAGGAGATATAGGTTTGATATGGAATCATAGAATGATGCAACATAGACGGAGATCACTCAGCCCATCGAACCTCTTCCAGCTCTTTAGTAGAGCTATCAAATTATTCTTACTTCCCTATTCTTTCCCCATATGTCTGTAATTATTCTTCCTTCAGCTATTTATTCAATTTTCTTTTAAAAGTTATTTTTTCAATCTGCTTCCACAACCTTTTTCATAGAATCATGGAATCCTATAGTGCAGAAGGAGGCCATTCAGCCCATCGAGTCTGCACCGACCACAATCCCACCCAGGCCCTATCCCCATAAGTCCATGGAATTACCCTAGCCAGTCCCCCTGACACTAAGGGGCAATTTAGCAAGGCCAATCCACCTAACTTGCGTATCTTTGGATAGTACATTCAACATCTAAAATCTCACTCAATTAAAAACTGTTTCCTCATGTCACCCCTGCTTCTTTTGCCAAATTCCTGAAATCTGAGTTCACTGCCACTGGAAACAGTTTTTCCTTATTTAAAAAACCATGCATCCTTTTGGTAAACCTCTGTCGCATCTCTTCTGACTCGTTGCTGTGAGGAGAAGCTTCTGCAATCTCTCCGCATAACTGATTTATGTTGATACTGCAAAGACTATGGACCTTGACAATATTCCGGCAATAATACTTAAGACTTGTGCTCTAGAATTTGCCATGCTCTAAGCCAAGCTGTTTCTGTACAGCTACAACACCGGCATCTACCTGACAATGTGGAGAATTGCTGAGAAAGTCCTGTCCACAAAACTCCAGACCAATTAACATCCCACCAGTCTACTCTCAATCATCAGTACAGTGATGGAAGGCATCATCAACACTGCTTTCAAATGGCACTTGCTTAGCAATAGCTTGCTCACTGGCACTCAGATTAGGTTCCACAAGGGCCAGTCAGCTCCAGACCTCATTACAACTTTAGTTCAAACATGGGCAAAACAGCTGAACTCCAGAAGTGAGATGAGAGTGACTGCCCTTGACATCAAGGCCACATTTGACTGAGTGTGGCATCAAGGAATCGTAGCAAAACTAGAATCAATGGAAATCAGGGAAAACCCTCCGCTGGAAGGAGTCATACCTGGCACAAAGGAGGATGGTTGTCATAGTTGGAGATCAATCATCTCAGTCCCAGGACATCATTGCAGGAATTCCTCAGGGTAGTGCCCTAGGCCCAACCATCTTCAGCTGCTTCATCAATGACTATCCCTCCATCATAAGGTCAGAAGTGGGGATGTTCACAAATGATTGCACAATGTTCAGCACCATTCACAACTCCTCAGATACTGAAGCAATCTGTAAAGGGAAAAAATCCGAATAGGTTATAGAATCTCCAAAGCCTGTCCATAATTGACAAGGCACAAGTGTGATGGAATACTGTTCACTTGCTTGTATGAGTGCAGCTCTAAGAGAGCTCAAGAAGCTCGACACCATCTGGAACAGGGCAACCCACTTGTTTGGCACCCCATCAACAAACATTCAATCCCTCCACCACTGTTGCACAGTGGTAGCAGTGTGTACCATCTACAACATGCCCTTCAGGAACTCACCAAGGCTCCTCAGACAACATCTTCCAAATCCACGACCACTACCATCTGGTAGGACAGGAGCAGCAGATGCCTGGGAACACCACCACTTGGAGGTTCCTCTCCAAGTCACTCACCATCCTGACTTGGAAATAAATCAACATTCCTTCACCGACGCTGGGTCAAAATCCTAGAACTCCCTCCTGAACAGCACTGTGGGTGTACCTACACCACATGGATTGCAACAGTTCACAAAGGCTGCTTGCTAGTATTTTTGGAGGGCAGTTAGGGGTGGGAAATAAATACTGGCCTAGCCAGTGAAGCCCAGATCCCATAAAATCTTCCAGCAGTTTCTGTTTTTGTACCAGTGTTTACTTTCTATGGCCTGAAAACTAGCTTTGTTCTGTCCCTTATTCACTAATTTTGTATCCATATTTTATCACTGTTTCTTTAATTGTTTGGGCTTTAACTTTGCTATTGAGTCTATTACATGGACCTTTGTCAAATGCTTTTTGAAAGTCCACACACTACATCAACCACACTATCCTCCTCTGATCTCACCCCGCCCCCCTCCATCCAACAACCACCTTATGCCATCAAATAACTCAGTCAAGTTATGGTGATGTTCATAATTTTAATAATAACCCATAATTTTCCAAATGTGAAATAAATTTGTTCCAGATGTCTGGTCAGTTTTGAGTTAACCATTCTCAGCAGATTGATGATAAGGGTGCACCAATTGGCTCATGTCCTTGCACTGTCAAATCGGATTCCTGATTACAATCCAGAGGTACCTCATGTGTGGAATTTATGTGAATAAGGATCAGGTTTTGTTTGTGATGATACTGTGCCTATAAGAAATGTATTTATACTATATTTCTTGGAAGGACTTTGTCTAAAATTCAGCTCTGCTTTACATGGTGTCAATTTGTCCAGGCACCAGGCAACTTAGATGCTGAGAATGCAGACTAATAATTGATTTTAGCTAGAGATGTGTTTGTTAATCTGAGTTAATGCATTTTTGTTTATTTATTTTTTTCCCTGGGGTTTCAGAGTAAGGTTTTGATTAGTTTAATTAACAAAGACAAACATGTGCTTGATGGGAGGAGCAAAGCTTGCAGGAAAAACACACAATTCTCTTTTATTTTAAAAGTCAGTTTTTGCCTAGCTTTGAAAGGTGCAAGATCTCTATCTCTCTCTCTCTCTCTCTTTTTGTCCAGAAGCACTCTGAGTACTGTATAATTGGCCATCTAATTGCAAACACGTAAGCCTGTGGTTTGCTAACTGATCTTGAAGAGGAGTTTTAAGTCTGTAAGAGGAATATTGCTTGAATTGGAACTAATAGAGATAGCTTAGCAGTTAAGAATTGTATCTTATCATGTTTAAGCATTTCAGTTGGTAAAGTGTAAGCTACCTCATTTGTTATAGTTATAGTGTATTGCTGAATAAAGTTTATTTTGATAAAAACTTCCTAGTGGGTCGATAGAATCACACCCGGAATGAAACGCCTTATCTTCATATTAATGCTAAAATTATTTTAAAATTGTTGGATCTAGTCTGGCTTCATAACACACTGTGGGGTTTCTGATCTGTACCTAAACATGCTATACTTCCTTTGCCATGTGAACTGTGTAGGTTTACTGATGAAGATCACTCCTATGTTGAGGTAACAGGCTGTCGAACATGAGAATGCTCACTCAGGAGACAGGATGTGAAGCATTTTAATTTTTTGAGATACAAGGAGAAATAAACTGAACACTTTACTAACAGCATGGCCTAATTATTGCATCATGTATTATTTCTGATAGAACAATCTCATCTGTTTCAGAAAGTTAACATTGCTGATTTATTCAGGAAAATGTGATAAGGCACAGAAAGCACTGAGAGTTACTGTGTGCTCTGATCTTATCACTAAGTATTTTGCTCTTCCTACTCCTTTGGACACACAGGTGGGATTTGCTGCTCCACCACCCGTTTGTTCTCACTTCCAGTGTGAAAGACAGCTTACCATTGGTGAGCAATAGGATCTTCCGGTCCTGCCGATGTCGACAGGATGTCAACAAGATGATCAGAGGATTAGATAGGGTGGATAGTAAGAGCCTTTTTCCTCGGATGGTGATGGCTAGCACGAGGGGACATAGCTTTAAATTGAGGGGTGAGAGATATAGGACAGATGTTAGAGGTAGGTTCTTTACTCAGAGAGTAGTAAGGGCGTGGAATGCCCTGCCTGCAGCAGTAGTGGACTCGTCAACATTAAGAGCATTCAAATGGTTATTGGATAAACATATGGATGATATTGGAATAGTGTAGATTAGAGGGGCTTTAGATTGGTTCCACTGGTCGGCGCAACATCGAGGGCCGAAGGGTCTGTACTGTGCTGTAATGTTCTATGTTCTATGACAGTGTTTTGGATGGTCTGTACCCTCCGCCACTGGGGAACCTGCTATGGGGGAATCACCATCGGCGGGACTGAAAGATCCCAGCAGTGGGAAGGGCTGGAAAATTCCACTCTAAGTGAATCAGGGGATATAGAGTTGAGGTAGAAATTCAAGTTTAAAGTTTATTTATTACTCATAAGTAGACTTACATTAATGCAATGAAGTTACTGTGAAAATCCCCCAGTCACCACACTCCGGCACCTGTTCGGGTACACTGAGGGAGAATTTAGCATGGCCAATGCACCTAATCAGCACGTCTTTCAGACTGTGAGAAGGAACCGGAGCACCCAGAGGAAACCCACACAGACACGGGGAGAACATGCAGACTCTGCACAGACAGTGACCCAGGACAGTGACCCGAGTCCCTGGCGCTGTGAGGCAGCAGTGCTAACCATTGTGCCACCGTGCTGCCCTGGTCAATAGGTCCTGGTCTTATTGGCTGATGGAACAGGTTCAGGAGCCAAGTAGCTCTCCCCTGCTGTGATTTGTTCTGCTGCTGTGTTCTAAAGCAAGAACAGCTTATTTTAGTTGGACAGGCTTTTATTCAGCTGAGAGGTACTGTGCATTGGCAAATAGATTTGAACAGAATTGCTAAGTGAAAGGTCAACACAGTGGCACCTCAGATTTAATTCAATTTTAGTATTCTATTTGTACAGTAAGATACCTTTTAGACTTTAGAATATATAAATATAAGAGCATTAACTTACTGACTGCTATTCACCAGGTGCCGTAGATCATTATGTTCTATATTTCTCTCACCTCGCTGTCAGTGGCTCTCAGCACAGAGCAATGAGAATGAAATTGAAAAAAAGCTACTGTAGTTATTACGACATGTCTTACCACAATTAAGATTAATTGGGACCAGTTTTTGGAGGAAAAATCATCTACAGGCTAAATATTGAATACAAACGTAACAATACCTCTGCAGACCCAGTGGTTGTAAGTTGCTGCAACATTCTGTTTAAATGACAAATCATTGGTCTGACATGTGTTAGTAATGAGATTTTTAATCACACTGCCAGTAAATATCCTGTAGTGAATAAGAAAAAAAATCCTTTTTATGTACTATAAAAGATTTGTACTGTACTGTGTTGATTAGTGGTACATTTGCAAAAACCTGTGATTAATGCTTTTCATTTTGGCTATTCATTCTTCATACATTTTAAAATTCAAAGGTAATGCTAACCAAAGTTAATAATTCATGAGCCATTTTTAATGTTGCTATATCGAATGCAATTGCTGCTTGTCCGCCCAGAGTTTCTGATAAGCAAGAAATAATCAAAATCATATTGAAGCAAAAGTATGAATGCCTTATATATTACATTTTGATGATTGAATGCATGTAAATAGCAGGTGCAGTAATTGAAGCATTTACTGAACTAAGTCTGCAGCTACTGATAATGAATCAATATTGTAATTTTTCACGGAGTTCTTCTGTTACATTTCTTTGCTTTTCTCATCATATGTTGGCTTTAGCGACTGTTAATGGCTGCAATCAATTATCTTGAGACACTATAGTTGACTGATGTGAGTGTAAAAGAGGAGGCCTTAAAGAAACATTTTAGACAGTTTATTTTTCAACATTGTTATGATCCCAAGCCAGAACTGTGGGTGGCATGGTGGCACACTGGTTAGCATTGCTGCCTCACAGTGCCAGGGACCCGTGTTCGATTCCAGATTGGGTCACTGTCTGTGAGGAGTCTGAATGTTCTCCCCGGGTCTGCGTGGGTTTCCTCCGGGTGCTCCGGTTTCCTCCCACAGTCCGAAAGATGTACTAGTTAGGTGCATTGGTCATGTTAAATTCTCGCTCAGTGTACCTAAATAGGCGCCGGAGTGTGACGACTAGGGGACTTTCACTGTAACTTCATTGCAGTGTTAATTTAAGCCTACTTGTGATGTTAATAAATAAACTTTAACCCCCCCCCCCATTTTTGTTACGGTCCTGGACAAGACCCCCCAAAATTTGTTGCAATCTGGTTAAGGATTTTGCTGCAAAGAGGTGGAATTAGAAATCCCAGTGACCAATAAATAGAATAAAGGCACAAGATTCCAGAGTTTTAAACAAACAGAAGAAATTTTACAATACATGAGTTAACAAAGCAAACCGTCAACACAATGGTTGGAATTTTCAGGATGGTAAAAGTTTGGTGCCTGACATTCAGAGAGTTGGCAGGTAACGCATCCCCACTGACTCCGACAAGCCCGCTGCCACTTCATGCTCAAGTAAGCATGATTGGCAGTAGGTGGGACTTTGTACCACACGCGGATGACAGTCCCACTTCAGAGAGCTGTCAATCAAACTGGCTGACAAATCTCCATCCCATCTGGGCACCACTCTGCAGTGTCCAGAAGAAGTAACGCAGCACCATGCCTGAGGCTAAGTCCCGGGACCACAGTTCAGGGAAGTACCAGGAGCACCAGGCATTTTCTTTGTTCTTTGAAGGGTAGGGGGTTTTAGTTCAGTCGGGCAGCATGGGCCGAAGGCCCAGTTCCTGTGCTGTAATTTTCTTTGTCCTTTGTTCTTTGCATCCAGAGGAGAGAATGATAGAGGATGCCCTGGGAACCACGGGGGTGGGGGGAAGGGGGGGGAGGTGCGATCTTTGAGTTGGAGGGTAGACTAGTGGATAGGAGGGAGAGCTGGAGAACTCCAGTCTCTGAAGGGAGGGCACCCCAATCTGAATGGGCCTTCTGATTGAGAACCCCACCCCACTCCCCCCCCCCCGCCCCACCCCCCCCCCCCCCCCTTTATACAAGTCTGACAACTTCACCTGGGCATTCAGTTTACTTTGGAATATTTTTTCCATGATTTGCTGACTATTCCTTCGGCTCTTTCGATTTGCTCATTAACACTCAATCTGCTTCTTAAGAAAATCGGTAGCTGCTTTTAAAGTCTGGGTCTGCTTCTTCCATGCCACACCCCTCATTATTTTTGTGCTCACATCAGGGTTCAATAATTTCTGATTATTGCTCTTTTCACAACAAAGTTCCAGTGGTTCATCAGTGTTGGTTTTCAATTTGCATTCATCCAACTGTTCAGATTCAAGGCGTTTTTCAAGATACTGAATAGAGACTTCAAGTTCACCAAGTTTTAATTGAAGGTCTATCTTTGTTGAATTTTCTTCTTCATGTTTATCATTTAAATGTTTCAAATCCTCATTCAAATGTTTTACTTCATGTGACCGATGCTCAAGTGACTTCACCAGTTCTTGTTTTCATGTCTAACTCATGCAGCCTTTGATGTTCTTGTATCTCGAAGACTAACTTTACTTGGCGCTGGTCTGGTCATTTTTCCATTTCATCCTGACTAACCTTACGAACTTGGGCTCCAGTTACCAAACATTACTCCTGCAAAATTTCTGTTTGTCACATCTCAATTGAAACTCTCAGAGATACAAATAATTTCCAACCCAGTATAAAATCTATGCCTTCCTTAGGTAAACTGGAAACAATTTCCACAGTCACAATTTTGTTTACTAGCCTATTTTATAAATTAACTTTACACAATGGAACAGATTCATAAATCCCATGAATACCTCCTATTAATATTTTACCTTTCATCAGACCATCTGGAAGACATATTGTATCATCATCCACCATCAATGACTAGATTGCTCCTCTCAAAATATTAATTTGTTTGCTTGTTTTGTTGGAAGAGTAAGGGACTATTTCTCTGTTAGAGACAAAACCTCTGTAATGTCTAATAACCTGACTCACTTTATCTTGCTTTTATTCACTTTGTCAGTTTTCAGGGAAGAATCCCTTTGATTACCCTGAACTATATCCCCCATTCTAGTAGGTTCTGATGGAACCCTTTGCCATTGTAACATTGCAATTGTTTTAGCATCTGCTTCCTTTTCTGATAGTCTTTTCTGACACCCTTAGGTGTCCCTATTACTGTCATTGATTTAACATTCAGCTCCCAACAAATTGCCCCATTTTACAGCAATGACGGCAAATTTATTCTCTAAAGAATCATTTTTATTAACTGGAACAGCTTCTCATAAACCAAGTGTTTCTCGGTTTATACTACTGAATTTATTTCTCTTTTTGAAGCTCTGATTATTTCCTAATCTTTTTCCTCCCTTAGTGACTTCTTACTCTAGAGTTTTACTTCAAGCTTTCACATTTCCATCTCTGTTGCTCATTCTTTCTTCTTTTTCAAGTTCAGACTTCTATCTCAGATTGCTTCATCTCTTTTACTATTTAAAGCTGTTTCATCTGCAATTGAATTCTCGCAAACTCAGCTTGTATCTACCTGGATCAAATCTTTCTTCTGCCAATCCCAGATTGACGGAGAAAGAAAATATGTCAGTTTCTCGGCGATGGAAACCCAAGTTAATGACATTGGTCTTCCCAATATTTATTTGGAGGAAATTTTTGTTCGTTCAATACTGGATGTCAGACAAGTGTGACAAAGTGGAGTCATTCGTCGACATGTGGAACCTGACATGTTTTTGATGATGTTGCTGAGAGGCAGCATGTAGATGGGAAATAGCGGGGGTTTAGTGTCAATCATTGCGAAACACCACGAGAGCAGGAAGAGGAGATATTGCAGATGGTTTTGACTGGATAAGTAGAAATGGAACCAAGTAAGGGACATCCCACCCAGCTGAACAATGGAGGAGAGACACTGAAGGAGGATGATGAGGTCAACAGTGTCAAAGTCTACAGGCGGGTTGAGAAGGATGAGGAGGGAGAGTTTACCAATGTCATAGTATAGAATGTCATTTATGACCTTGATAAAGGCTGTTTAAGTGCTGTGGAGGCGCCAGCACCTGATTGAAAGCATTCGAACATGGATTTGCGGTAAGGCGAACATGGATTTGGGAGGTGACAATTTGCCCAAGTACTTTGGAGAGTTAGAAAAGGGGCAATAGTTTGTAAGAACTGAGGGATCAAGGATTTTGTTTGCAGACGGGGTGATGATTTGAAGGGGGGAGGTCAAGTACATGGGAAGAGGGACCTATTCAGCCAGTCTGGAGGCAGGAAGGAAGCTGGTTTGGTGAGAATATGGGAAGGGAGCAGGGATTGGGCTTTATGGGTGAAATTAGTTTGTTATTTTTAATTATTTCATGGATGTCATCTGCAGGGGAATATATGAGAGAAACTAATGAAACAACAATTTTTTGAGCTTGTACAAAGAGTGACCTTCAGGGAAATGTGGTTTGATGGGACAAGAGGGAGGAGGGAAGCAACAGGGGCAGCTGGACGGATGATCACAATCTTTGTTACAAAGAGATCTATGAACTCCTCACACTTGTTGTTGGAAATGAGTGTGAAGGCTGCAGAAGAGAAAGGCTTCTGGAGAAAAATAACAAGCTATCTTTGTATTTCAGGATGATCCCGTAAAGAACAAACAAAGAACAAAGAACAATACAGCACAGGAACAGGCCCTTCGGCCCTCCAAGCCCGCGCCGCTCCCCGGTCCAGGATTGAATCCTGAATCCAGGATCCCCGCCCAATTTTCCAGCCTATCTACATACCAATATCCTATCCACCGAGCTGTCCCTCACAGCTACGAGGCTTTGTTCATTACAACCTATTACCTCACCCCCACCCCCCCATTCCAGACCATGTGATCTCCAGGGAGAGGCGAAAACCCAGACTGAAAAACCCCAGGGCCAATATGGGGAAAAAAAACCTGGGAAATTCCTCTCCGACCCCCTGAGGCGATCGAAACGAGTCCAGGAGGTCACAATGGCCCTGATCGGAAAATGCTTCCCAACCCTAGTCATTTCCACTTCCACGAACACCATATGAATTCCCTGCCCCCGAGACAGGTTCCCAACTATCCGCAGTCTCGCTCTGTACTGGCACCAGCAAGATGATCATAGAATGAAGCCTTGAAACGAGAAACAAGGAACAATTAGCCCGCGCCGCTCCCTGGTCCAAACTAGACCACTCTTTTGTATCCTTCATTCCCACTCCGTTCATATAGCTGTCTAGATAAGTCTTAAACGTTCCCAGTGTGTCCGCCTCCACCACCTTGCCCGGCAACACATTCCAGGCCCCCACGACCCTCTGTGTGAAATATGTCCTTCTGATATCTGTGTTAAACCTCCCCCCCTTCACCTTGAACCTATGACCCCTCGTGAACGTCACCACCGACCCGGGGAAAAGCTTCCCACCGTTCACCCTATCTATGCCTTTCATAATTTTATACACCTCTATTAAGTCTCCCCTCATCCTCCGTCTTTCCAAGGAGAACAACCCCAGTTTCCCCAATCTCTCCTCATAACCAAGCCCCGCCATACCAGGCAACATCCTGGTAAACCTCCTCTGTACTCTCTCCAAAGCCTCCACGTCCTTCTGGTAGTGTGGCGACCAGAACTGGACGCAGTATTCCAAATGCGGCCGAACCAACGTTCTATACATCTGCAACATCAGACCCCAACTCTTATACTCTATGCCCCATCCTATAAAGGCAAGCATGCCATATGCCTTCTTCACCACCTTCTCCACCTGTGACGTCACCTTCAAAGATCTGTGGACTTGCACACCCAGGTCCCTCTGCGTCTCTACACCCTTTATGGTTCTTCCATTTATCGTGTAGCTCCTCCCTACATTATTCCCACCAAAATGCATCACTTCGCATTTATCAGGATTGAACTCCATCTGCCATTTCCTTGCCCAAATTTCCAGCCTATCTATATCCTTCTGTAGCCTCTGACAATGTTCCTCACTATCTGCAAGTCCTGCCAGTTTTGTGTCGTCCGCAAACTTACTGATCACCCCAGTTACTCCTTCTTCCAGATCATTTATATAAATCACAAACAGCAGAGGTCCCAATACAGAGCCCTGCGGAACACCACTAGTCACAGGCCTCCAGCCGGAAAAAGACCCTTCCACTACCACCCTCTGTCTTCTATGACCAAGCCAGTTCTCCACCCATCTAGCCACCTCCCCCTTATCCCATGGGATCCAACCTTTTTCACTAGCCTACCATGAGGGACTTTGTCAAACGCTTTACTAAAGTCCATGTAGACAACATCCACGGCCCTTCCTTCGTCAACCATTTTGGTCACTTCTTCAAAAAACACCACCAGGTTAGTGAGGCATGACCTCCCTCTCACAAAACCATGTTGACTATCGTTAATGAGTTTATTCCTTTCTAAATGCGCATACATCCTATCTCTAAGAATCTTCTCCAACAACTTCCCACCATGGACGTCAAGCTCACCGGCCTATAATTACCCGGGTTATCCTTCCTACCCTTCTTAAATAACGGGACCACATTGGCTATCCTCCAATCCTCTGGGACCTCACCTGTGTCCAGTGACGAGACAAAGATTTGCGTCAGAGGCCCAACGATTTCACCTCTCGTCTCCCTGAGCAGCCTTGGATAGATTCCATCAGGCCCTGGGGATTTGTCAGTCTTTATATTCTCTAACAAACCTAACACTTCCTCCTTTGTAATGGAGATTTTCTCCAACGGTTCAACACTCCCCTCCGAGACACTCCCAGTCAACACATCCCTCTCCTTTGTGAATACCGACGCAAAGTATTCATTTAGGATCTCCCCTACTTCTTTGGGCTCCAAGCATAAGTCCCCACTTTTGTCCCTGAGAGGTCCGATTTTTTCCCTAACAACCCTTTTGTTCCTAACGTATGAATAAAATGCCTTGGGATTCTCCTTAATCCTGTCTGCCAAGAACATTTCGTTCTTGGCAGACGCGGGGAGAACGTGCAAACTCCACACAAAGGTGGGCAGTTTTGCAGATGAGAGCAGGACCCAGTAGTTCTTTATGTGCTCCAGCCATGTCTGACAATGAATGGCTAAATCAGGACAATTATCTGCCGTAAATGTCCATGTCTGCATCCCAAGGACGTTAGAAAATGGAGATAAGGGCCATACCAGGGCAACAAACAGGGTGAGAGAGGGTAATGAGACAGGGGCATCAAAGCTGGAAAACAGGGTGTGTTTGAACAGATCACTAGCTGCAGACATCTTAGAAGCCAAAGGCTAGACATTTGTAAATTGGAAGCAAATTCAATACAGATTGTTAGAAGAAAAATCCTGTTTTGGTCTAGATATATACTAAAATATTTTTACATTTTCATCTTTAATTTGCTTAGTAAAAATGTTTAATTATCTATTTATTAGGCTATTCATTTCATCTATCTAACTATGAAAGCAAGAATATTTCAGTGCCCAAGATACTGTTATGCTTTTGACAGACATCTCCTTGGCACAGGTGAAGGGAGCATCCTTCTCTCTTCTACAATACAGCTGGCTGCTTCCCAAGAAAGAGAACAATTATTTGCTCAAGTGAGACATAGAACCTGTCAATCATGATATTAACTGAAACATTTGTCAGTCAGTCAGAGAATAGTGGCATGTGTCATGGACAGAGTTTCTGTGTTGTACAATTATCAATGATAAAATACTTGAATGTCTGAAGTTAGTGGATTTTCTTATCCTCAGAGTGATTTGTCCCAATTTGAATGTTTGTAGCAGCAAGCTTTGGTGAATTTAAAAATAATGAATATGATTTCTTCCCTCACAGTTGCCCCAAAGATTTAAAATGCAACATGTCTCACACGCACATACACAAACACACACTATCATGCACACAAAGATTAAATGCAGATGAAGCTAAAAAAAAGTGACAATCTGAAATTATTTCAATTTCTTTTACCACAAGCCTGCAGTTTCTTAGATTAATTGACACTTTAGCTGAAGTAGAGGTCTCTTAAAATATGAAACTTTAACACTGCAATGAAGTTACTGTGAAAATCCCCTAGTCGCCACACTTGGCACTTGTTCGGGTACACTAAGGGAGAATTTAGCTTGGACAATCCATCTAACCAGCATGTCTTTCGGACTGTGGGAGGAAACCGGAGCACCCGGGGGAAACCCACGCAGACGCGGGGAGAACGTGCAAACTCCACACAATCAGTGACCCAAGCCGGGAATCGAACCCGGGTCTTGGCGCTGTGAGGCAGCAGTGCTAACCACTGTGCTATTTTACCTTGGCTACGTATTCCTTTTTACCCACGGTACCTCTTCGAAACACTTCTTTTGAGTTTCCTGGCACTACTTGAGATTTTTGTTTGCCTTGTTTAATGGTTCAATTGCTCTGTGTTTGGCAATGTGAGTCTGGTAACTGATCTATGCTCACTGCTTGATTGGTTAAGCCTGGGTGTGCACTCAGATGCTTCAGAAGCTACTAGAAGCTGAGTTGTGAGTGCAGATATTTCCTGATGTCAGAGAGATCTTTTAAAAGTTCTGCACATATTCCAGGATCCAATAGCTGGCATCCAAGAGCTTAGAACAACATTAGTAAGGCTTACATTAACACGGCAATGAAGTTACTGTGAAATTCCCCTAGTCGTCATAGTCTGGTGCCTGTTCGGGTCAATGCACCTAACCAGCACGTCTTTTAGATTGTGGGAGGAAACCAGAGCACCCGGAGGAAACCCACGCAGATGTGGGGAGAATGTGCAAACTCGATACATACAGTGACCCAAGCTGGGAATCCAACCCAGGTCCCTGGCGCTGTGAAGCAGCAGTGCTAACCACTGTGCCACCGTGTCGCAACATTATTTACTTGTCTGAGAAGCTCTACTTGCTTGTAGTCTGCCCGCGCTCCAGGGAGTATGCTCTTACGCTCCTGCACGTAATCCTGAAAGTAGCCATATCATCATGTGATCGCTCAGCCCAAAACTTGTAAATAAACTTGTTGTACACTTAGAAACTACTGTCATCTCCGCATTGCTCTGAGATACATAAGATATACAACAATGAGCTTTCTGCTGAATGCCTGCTGTCCTCACTTGAGTATATCGGAACTCAGGGCAGAGCGGAGCTGCCACAGCTTTCCTAGGTTCACACTGTTCATACACTCTGGCTGAGTGAGGCTGGCATTTGTAAGCTACCTCCTGCTGAGGCAGAACAGCCTGATTTCTACAGATACAAAATGTTTTTTCAACCTGAAGCTTTGAAGTTTTCACTCCACCAACTTGCATTTGTTTCTGACTGTGTCTCAGAGTGCTAGTCCAGTGGGAGATTTTCAGACCTATTGCTCACAGTTGGATGTGGAGTTTCCTGACTGGGTTCTGGCCACTTCTCGGCTGGGCGGGGGGGGGGCTGTGGGGGGAAGCTTCAGATTCCCATGAAGTGGTCACGTGATGTATCTCGCAACAAAAAGAAAGCTTCAGTGATGTAGTGGCAAAAATCAGCAATAGACGCGAGGGTCAAAACCTGGATGTTGCACATCCTGATAAACTGTTCGCAGCACCTGACATCATCTGTCTTTGGAACCAAATACCCATGAGCTCTGAGCCCAGAACTCTGAAGCCTTTGGCAGCTTTCCTCTCAGCCTCTGATGGAAAAGTGGCACTTTCTCATGCACTCCCACTCCTCCAAGTCCTTTGCTGGCATTTATTGTCAATCCCTAATTGCCCTTGAGAAAATGGTGGTGAGCTGCTTTCTTACACCACTGGTGTTCAGGTGGTGAATGCACCTCCAAAATTCTGTTAGGCAAACAGTCCCAGTGACGATGAAAGAACGATGATATATTTCCAAGTTAGGTGATACGGTACACAGAGTGGAACTTGGAAGTGATGATACTCCCATGTTCTTGTTGCTCTTGTTCTTCGATTTGTAAGGGTTGCTTAAGTGCAAAGACATGTTGAAAAACATCTCAGCAAGTTCCTACTGTGCATCTTGTAGATTGTACACATTGCTGCCACTATTGCTGGAGGGAGTGAATGATTATGGTAGCGGATTGGGTGTCGATTCAAGTGTGTTGCTTTAATTCAGATGGTGTCAAGCTTCATGAGTGTTGCTGGATTGACAATCATCCAGACAAGACAGGAATATTCTGTCATGCTTCTAACCTGTGTCTGGTTAAGCTTTGGGGAATCAGGAGGTGAGTCACCCATTGCAGAATTCTCAAGCTCTGTCCTACACTTGTAGCCACAGTATTGAGGTAGTTTTTCCAGTAAAATCTTTGGTCAGTGGTAACCCCAAGATGTTAATAGTAGGTGATTCAGTGATGGCAATGCCGTTGATTGTCAAGGGAGGTTGTTAGGGTCTTTCATGTTGAAGAGGAGCATTGCCTGAAACTTGTATGGCGCAATTGCTATTTGCCACTTCTCAGCCCAAGTCAGAATCCAGGACTTGCTCCATGCAGGTACAGATATTTAATTAGTTGAGGAATTTTAAGTAGAACCAAACACTGCAACATCAATGAACATCTTCACTTTTAACATTACATTAGAGAGCAAGTCATTGATGCATGCTATACTGTGGAAACAGCATGTTGAAGACAGGTCCAAGCAATCTCACAATCAATGGATCAGATCAAAGTTCTGTTGCCCTGTACCATCCAGTCATGAATGATGGTGGACAACTAAACAACTACCTGGAGGAGAAGTGCTGTAAATTTCCCCATCCTCTGTTATACTCATTCTTAATCTTGCATCACTTCACACTTTCCTGAGTTAAACTGAATCTGATATTTCTCTCAATGAATTAATATCCTGTTGTAATGTTATGATGTATTTAAGGCACAGGCAATTTAAGAATGGCCTGATTAAGAATGAAAATATACCCTAATTAATTTTTCAATGTATTGGAGGAGCAAGCATTCACCAAGGAGTTCAAGCAAGTGTCCACCAAGGAGAGGGGCCATGTTTTTGAGGAAGAGAAGGGGTTACAGGCTAATAGGCTGGAGGAAGTAGATGTTTGGAGGGAGGATGTACGAGCAGTTTTGAATAAACTGAAGGTTGATAAGTCCCCTGGGCCTGATTAAATATATCCTAGGATTCTTTGGGAGGCAAGGGAGGAGATTGCAGAGCCTTTGGCTTTGATCTTTGGGTCCTCACTGTCCACGGGGATGGACTTTAACCTGGTGTTGTTAAACTTCTTATGGGGATAGTGTCAGAGGACTGGAGTGTGGCGAATGTTGTTCCTCTGTTTAAGAAAGGGAATAGAAATGACCCTGGTAATTATAGGCCGGTTAGTCTTACTTCGGTGGTTGGTAAGTTGATGGAAAAGGTCCTTAGGGATGGGATTTACGACCATTTAGAAAGATGCGGATTAATCCGGGATAGTCAGCACGGATTCGTGAAGGGCTAGTCGTGCCTCACAAATTTGATAGAATTTTTTGAGGAGGTAACTAAGTGTGTTGATGGAGGTAGGGCAATTGATGTCATATACATGGATTTTAGTAAGGTGTTTGATAAGGTCTCCCATGGTCGGCTTATGATGAAAGTAAGGAGGTGTGGGATAGAGGGAAAGTTGGCCGATTGGATAGGTAACTGGCTATCTGATCGAAGACAGAGGGTGGTGGTGGATGGAGAATTTTCGGACTGGAGGCAGGTTGCTAGCGGAGTGCCACAGGGATTAGCGCTTGGTCCTCTGCTCTTTGTGATTTTTATTAATAACTTAGAGGAGGGGGCTGAAGGGTGGATCAGTAAATTTGCTGATGACACCAAGATTGGTGGAGTAGTGGATGAGGTGGAGGGCTGTTGTAGGCTGCAAAGAGACATAGATAGGATGCAAAGCTGGGCTGAAAAATGGCAGATGGAGTTTAACCCTGATAAATGTGAGGTGATTCATTTTGATGGGACTAATTTAAATGTGGATTACAGGGTCAAAGGTAGGGTTCTGAAGACTGTGGAGGAACAGAGAGATCTTGGGGTCCATATCCACAGATCTCTAAAGGTTGCCACTCAAGTGGATAGAGCTGTGAAGAAGGCCTATAGTGTGTTAGCTTTTATTAACAGGGGGTTGGAGTTTAAGAGCCATGGGGTTATGCTGCAACTGTACAGGACCTTGGTGAGACCACATTTGGAATGTTGTGTGCAGTTCTGGTCACCTCACTATAAGAAGGATGTGGAAGCACTGGAAAGAGTGCAAAGGAGATTTACCAGGATGCTGCCTGGTTTGGAGGGTAGGTCTTATGAGGAAAGGTTGAGGGAGCTAGGGCTGTTCTCTCTGGAGCGGAGGAGGTTGAGGGGAGACTTAATAGAGGTTTATAAAATGATGAAGGGGATAGATAGAGTGAACGTTCAAAGACTATTTCCTCAGGTGGATGGAGATATTACAAGGGGGCATAACTATACGGTTCATGGTGGGAGATATAGGAAGGATGTCTGAGGTAGTTTCTTAACACAGAGAGTGATTGGGGTGTGGAATGGACTGCCTGCAGTGATAGTGGAGTCAGACACTTTAGGAACATTTAAGCGGTTATTGGATAGGCACATGGAGCACACCAGGATGATAGGGAGTGGGATAGCTTGATCTTGGTTTCAAATAAAGCTCGGCACAACATCGTGGGCCAAAGGGCCTGTTCTGTGCTGTACTGTTCTATGTTCTATTAAGCGGATCTAGGTGTGCAGATGAATAAATCTTGAAAAGGGGATGGGCATGTTGAAATATTTTTTCACAAACAAAACTAAATTTTGGATTTTATTTTGAAATGGATTGAATACAAATACAAAGAGATTGTAGACAATGATGCATTGCCCACATCTGCAATATTTCCAATGAAGGAGGGAAAGGTATAATACAAATTGATCAGGATGATAGCAGAGGTCTGATGCATGAACTCAAAGGTTGACCAACCTAAGCTGCTGCATTCTCTAAAATTGGTAAGATTATGATGGGATTTATTGGAATTGTTCCAAGGGATAAGATAGCCAGGCAAGTGTTTATGTGACACAGATGCCTCCTCCTTCTCTTCTTCATCAATATATCCTTTGATTCATTCCTCCCTTATGTGCTTATTGAGCTTCCTCTTAAACACATCTATGCTGTTTGCCTCAGTTGCTCCTTTTTTTAATTCTTTCATGAGATGTGTGCATCCTTGGCAAAGGCCAGGTTTATTGCCCACCCACGATTGCCTTTATCAAGTGTCGTGCTAGGCCATTTCAGGGGGCATTTAAGAGTCAACCACATTGCTGTTGGTCTGGAGTCACATATAGGCCAAGCCAGGTAAAAGGATGACAGATTTCCCTCCTTAAAGGACATTAAGGCGTTGGTCTCGTAAACCAAAAATCGCGGGTTCGATTCTCATCTGTGCCTGAAGTTAGTGGCAATAGTCTAATTTCTTCACTTCCCTCAGATGCCAGATGGCAAAGATACCACGCAAAAGGCTGTGGGCTATGAATTTCCTGTCTAACACTTAAACTGGTCCTAACCCCAGTTTGTTTGGGCGCACGCTGGCACAGTGGTTAGCACTGCTGCCTCACAGCGCCAGGGCCCCAGGTTCGATTCCTGGCTTGGGTCACTGTCTGTGTGGAGTTTGCACATTCTCCCCGTGTCTGGGTGGGTTTCCTCCGAGTGCTTTGGTTTCCTCCCACAATCCAAAGATGTGCAAGTTAGGTAGATTGGCCATGCTAAATTGACCCTCACTGTTAGGGGGAGTAGCTAAGGTAAATGCATGGGGTTATAGGGATAGCGCCTGGGTGGGATTGTGGTCGGTGCGGACTCAATGGGCCGAATGGTCTCCTTCTGCACTGTAGGATTCTATGGTTTCTATGATTCTAACTACTTGCTGGGTAAAGAAGTTTACCCTGAATTCCTTATTGGATTTACTCATTCTGATCTCACCCAAAATGTGTGGAAATATTTTCTTTATATTGTGAAGATACTGTGCCTTTAAGAAATGTATTTATGCCATATTTCTCATGCAAGTTTTTTTTAGAAGTCAGTTCTATTAACCCAGTGTCACTTTGTCTACAACTGACAACCCACATGTTGATGCTGCAGAAGCATAATTGATTGCTGGAGTGTTTGTTTTAATCTGAGCTAATGCAGTGTTATTATTTTAGTGTTTTCCCTTGGGTTTTTTCAGAGTAGGGTTTGATTTGGTAGATTGACAGGAATAATTATGTGACTGGGTGGAGCTAGGCTCAGGGAGAGAAACAAACACAATTGCTGCTTGGGATCTTAAGAGAGAAGTAGCTCTTTCTGTCTCTTTCAGTCTCTGGAGATTGGAGTCTGCAACCTGCCAGAAAATAGATCTCTTTCTCTGAAGTTCTGCTCTTTGAAGATAGTTCTTTCTCTGGAGGTTGCTGGATGGAAGTCAGAAGGCAGGTGTCTTTCTGTATCTCTGTCTATCTCTGTCGAGAGATGTTAAAAGGCTGGAAGCCTAGCACCCACGTAAACCTATGTGTTTTGTGCGAGCAGTTAAGAATTATACCTTGTCATGCTTAAGTATTTCAATTGGTAAATATTATGCCAATTCTTTTTGTTATATTTTAATATGTTGTTAAATAAAGTTTGTTTTAATAAAAGCTTCCTAGTGGGTCATTAGAATCACACCTGGAGTGGAACATCTTATGCTCGCTTTTATGCCAAAATCAAAAAAGGTTGGGTTGAGTTTAACTTCATTATATACTTTGGAGTTTCAGATCTGGTGCCTAACAATATCAACCCTACCAGCCACTTTCATAATCTTAAATATCTTTGTCCAATGTCCTCTCAAACTTCTGTTGTCTCCTGCATCTTTCTTTCCATTTTGATATAATCAGAAAAGTTTAATATCAACAATGTTACACATAAATCCAGATCATTACACTTATAATATTCCCAACAATTCCATAATGATTTAAGTGGTTGAAAAGGATTGCATTTGGTGGGATAGGTGGAGGTAGGAAAGAGCCTCCTGTGCAATGAGACAACTTTACAGATGGCGTGTGTGTGTGTGTGTGTGTGTATGTATGTTGGTGTGTGTGTGTGTATGTATGTTGGTGTGTGTGCGTGTATGTATGTTGGTGTTTGTGTGTGTGTATGTATGTTGGTGTGTGTGTATGTTGATGTGTGAGTGTGTGTATGTGCCTGTGTGTTGGTGTGTGTGTGTGTATTGGTGTGTGTGTGTATGTATGTTGGTGTATGTGTGTGTATGTGCCTGTGTGTTTGTGTGTGTGTGTGTATGTTGGTGTGTGTGTGTATGTGCCTGTGTGTGTGTGTGTATGTTGGTGTGTGAGTGTGTGTATGTTGGTGTGTGAGTGTGTGTATGTTGGTGTGTGTGTGTATGTGCCTGTGTGTGTGTGTGTGTGTGTGTTTATGTGAGAGAGGTCCTATAATTTCAGAGATTTGTTTTGATAGATGAAGACTCCAGAAACGCTGGGCGAGATTCTCCGGCCTCCCAGCCGTGTGCTTCCCGCCGGCAGGAGGCGGCGAGCTGTTTGCTCGCGGTGGGATTCTCTGGTCCCGCTGCTGTCAATGGGAATTTCCATCGACGTCACCCCACGCCAGCGGGAAACCCAAGGGCAGGGGCGCGCTGCCGGCGGGAATCCCAGCAGCTGGAGAATTCCGGCCCTTGTATCTGGAACCATCTGCTCTTATAATGTGCAAGCAAAGTAACTGAAAATTGGTGAAAGTGAAAAATCTCAATTTAACTGCACCAAGGACCTACTGCGCAGAAAGCAATCAATCACTAACAGATATTAATAAAGAAAATATTATAAGGTGTAATCTGCTAACCATAACTCACATCATAAACAAAGAGCTCAATCACAATAAAGTGAATACAGCCACCTATAATTAATCAAATTTACGAGGTACCAAATCATTATTAATGCCTTTTATGAGTGTAACATTAGCTGAGCAATGGCTGGGAGCAACGTTATCATACAAAACACATTTGTATTCATATCAAATTCTTCTCTATTTCAATGTGTATATAATCCATTAAAAATAAACAGGTTAATGTCTCCATTAAAAGAGTAAAGAATGGAATTTGATAGAAATACCTTAAACATTCATGTGATAACATCATTTACACTAATTTCCATACTGTCAAGTGACAGTGGCTATTATATAATTACTTTCGGTGTAGCCTTAAGTACAGAAAATGCTATTACCAAATGAATTGTAACAAGCAGAATCTTATTAATGCCCACATTTAATATCTAATTAAATAGCGTAAGAATAGTGTGTCAAATGCTTACGCCTTTGCATTAAATTGTATCCACTTCTGTGTTCATGAACAGAATTACAACATTTTATCAAATTGATAGGCTGAATCATCCTGTATATATTTTGAAGATTCACATCTATAAAATAAAATGACCAGAACAAAATAATCGCTTGCAGCACATATTAATACAACATTAATTTCATTTGGAAAAAAAAAGAGACAAAACACACATCATACCATCCTCAGTCGCTGGTGGTCTAGTTATTTTTCAAATGTGTGACAGCATTAACCCAGAGGCTTCCATTTGTATGCTCAATGAAGGATGGCATAGACATATAATGAACACTCTAATTTTGCTTCAATGCTTGGTAAAAGGCCACTTCATTTTATACTATGAGTGCGGTTAAGTACGATACACTGTATTGGTCTGCAGTAGCTAGTAATAAATGGTTGCAAGTCATGGATGACAGATGGCTGGAATTCAGCACAATGCTAAACAAAATAGATTTGCTATTTCTGTTAATGACTTTGCAACTGCCAGCAAATCTGTTTGATGGCCACCTGCAAAAAAAAGCTGCATGGTGCAGATTTTTTACTTAGTGATTTCTCAAGCTTTCATGTTTATAACGGACGTTATTTTAACGGTTTTAATAATGATTATGGTATGAAGCAAACAGTGCTTCAGTCTGGGGCTGAGAAATACTCACGATGAGAAATGGTTACACAGGAATAAAACATAAATGCCTGCGATTTCTCACAGTTTTACAGAATGCTTCACATTCACCTGCAGAGATGCTCCAAACCCCATATGGACATGCAAGTCAATGAGCCCCAATCTCATACAGGACCAAGTACTTGGGGAGAAGGACTTTGGCTATTTAAGGTATTCAATCTCTAAGGGTCCTTTGTAAGGTCCCCTCCTCTCTGGTCTAAAGGCTCTTAGCTCTTTTCATCATACTGATGGCACTCAATAACTTGGATACAATTTCATAAGCTGCGAAACACCTTTATTAAATCTCTAAGCAATAATACATACTTACAATGACACTGGTTCCTTAAGAATCCCGTAAGCTAGGGTCCATTTCTGGCAGTCAGTCGTTCAATAGAATTCCCAGCTCAACTTCAGAATGGTTGACCAGACAACTCTATCGACAAGACTGTCCACTGTTATAGAGTCATAGAGGTTTACAGCATGGAAACAGGCCCTTCAGCCCAACTTGTCCATGCCGTCCCTTTTTTTAACCTATAAGCTAGTCCCACTTGGCTGCGTTTGGCCCAGATCCCTCTATACCCATCTTACCCATGTAACTGTCTAAACGCTTTTTAAAAGACAAAATTGTACCTGCCTCTACTACTACCTCTGCTACCTCTGTGAGAATGTGAGCGTGTGTCCGTCTGTGTGACCGTGTGTCCGTGTGTGTGTGTGTGAGTGTGCGTGTGTTCAAAAACTCCCCTCCTTAGCTCCACCATCTCCTTACTACCTTGAGGTGAACTCTGCCAACAGGACTCCACCACCACCGGCTCACATTCAAGAATACAAAAGAAGGAAAAGCAAGGTTACATCATTAAAAGCAATTAATAAAATATAATTGAAATGATACATTAGCCTACATCAATTTAATTCATTTCCGGCATGAAGGATGATTGTTCAAAGGCATGGATACCTTTCGCTTCTCAGTTCCTGCAAATTAAATAATTTCAAAAATATACAGTTACAATTATGCAAATGAGTACACTTGTCACCCCAGGCGTTGAGGGGCCATAGAGCTGGGGACTGGTTATGTAGCTCCTGTCACTCCTAATGCCCCTTTCTGAACCAGTTATATCACCAAGACTGCCAGGGAACCAGCTATCGATTCAGGAATCCAAACAAAAACAGAAAATGCTGGGAAATCTCAGCAGGTCTGACAGCAGCTGTGGAGAGGGAATGGAGCCGACATTTCAAGTCAGGGTGATTCTTCATCAGGAATCAGTCTTGACTCCCTTGACATAGTTCATCCTCACCTCCAATCCATTGTCAAAGATATGCCTGGTCTCACCAGGTGCGTTTGGCTCATTGAAGTGGAAATGGTGTTCACTTGGTAGATCAGAACAGGTAAGATTCTAATCCCTTAAAGATCAGGGGATTTCTTTTTTAACCTTTTGCATTTTCATAATCCACCCACTGTCAAATGTTCTCATTAATACTAATTAATTTTCCCTGGGTGAAAGTATCTGAGTTGATGCTTGCAGATGATGTAGAGACGCAGAGGGCAAATTGAAAGACTCTGAGGTAGAAGAAGACCTGGCAGGAGGCCAGTGTAACAAGTCCTCAGAGGCAGAAGTCCCTTCACCAAAATCTCTTTATTTACAAGTCTGACAACAGCATACAGAGTGCTTTCAGTTAGCAGCCTACACTCGGAGTCCCACAGGAACTGACACTCTTGGTTAAATACAAAGCGTGGGAATGGCGTGGGAGGGGTGGAATTCTTGTTTTTACTTTTATGTCTTTTAGATCAGAGTGCGCTTTAAGGCCAAGGTAATGGAGTGCGACTCACCCCCAACATTTCTTTCTAAAAAATGAAGGCAAAAGCCGTCAGTGGAGTCAGCGGGCTACTCCCCACTTTTCCCACCCAAAACAACAGTTTAAAAAAGGGGAAATTCCGTCCTATATCAAGATTAACATCAGCTCCTCGAGTACATGAGCAATTAAGATGACACAGGGCACTCTCATGTAAATACCTCTCCAGCCCATCCAGCAGCAGAAATCAGTGCGCGAGACCAGTTTTTAAACTTGAGACATGGATCATTCTGATTACCAAACAGCGGAATGTCAAAATACACAATTCATCCAGCTAGAACACAAAGGAAAATGTTCACATTTTCACCTCTCCTAGCTAATTAACCTATCAGAAATTATGTTCAGCGTATCTCAGATATTTATCTAAATACATATAGCGGTTTGTACATTTAAAAATAGTCCGTAGGAGGCAGCGATCATTATGACTGACAGTGTGTGGGGGAAGTAGAGTCAAATGTTTATAACTTGTCAAATGTGCTTGAAAGAAAATGTTGAAATTAAATATCACAGAAACAAAATAGGATTAATAAAAAGTATTAAAAGACAGAAGGGATATTTGTTCATTGCCAAGCAACAAATTAATTTTTCCTGTGGTCAATCTCAGTTTCTGAGCTTCTGTTCACACACGTTAATTTGTATTTCCTTTCTGTTGTGGGGAATTTTAAAGCTGTCCAATTGTGTCTTAAACTTAGACAATTCAAAACTCGCAAGGCAAATATCTCTGTGCAAAAGACCTAACAAAATTTATTTAACATAAAACATAAAACAATACAATACAAAAACGTACAGCCAACTGGAGACTTCCAAAGGGTTAAATAGCTCTACAGACAGGCGACAGAACCTTTCCGAAAGATCTGAAGTACAGAGTCAAAAACCGATCAATTATACTTGTTCATAATCAATAATTCTACCTTTCATTAGCTTAAAATCAATTTCATTTAACAGTCATACATCAATACAAATCTCTGTCAAGTACCTCAGCCAACCATATGATACTTAATAGCATGGTGATATTCTATTCGTCCTTCAAATTCGGACGTCTTTCCCTTTTTGGCTCTAATTACATCCCTGTTGCCTGGTAACAGCAGACGCTGGCTCAAGGTCAAAATGGATGTTCCCTCCAGCTCATTGCCAAGTTGAATAGATGTGTCTTCCTGCGTCCAGGGTCATATCTATCCTTGTGCCTGGGCAGTGAATGAATCTATTCATTAATATTGCATAATACATCCCCTCTTCAGAATTCCACCTGTAAGACTTGCTGACTAACCCGTTCCAAGAACTTTGGCTTTAAACTTTTGACTTTTACCACCGTGCCTTTTGGTAACTTTGTTTGACTAAAGAGTACAATATTTTAAAAATACATCTAAAACATCAGCATAGCATGTTTGAAAATCATAACTACTTGTTTTGATTCACTTACTGCATTCACATATGTACAAACTGTTTGTGTTAGTTTGCCCAATAATCATTTAATTCTTTACTGATCCCTTGTCCTCTGAAAGACTGCATTCTGCCTATAAATCTTAATAGCTGGTTAGAAATCCCCTTCCACACTTTCCATTTGCTGCTTATAGATGTACTCAGTAACTCATTGTGACCAACAACCTGACGAACTCATCCACTAACCTTCCATTAACACAAATCTAATCCCCATCTCCACTGTTTAATCATTGCAATTGTTCCCACACAAACACATGGCCTCGAATGATCTCATCATCAGATGATTAGTTTAAAGTTCTTAATCAGTTTTTTTAAACATATTTTCTAACATTTATTTCAAAGGTGTTTTAAAATATCAGCTGTATTTTAAAAAGGGAAAAAAATTGCTATGATTGAATTTCCTCTGGCAGGTGGGAGAGATAGCAATCTTGGTCCTGATGAGTCTCAGAGAGCCACACCGCTGATATGCATAACATGTACAGATTATCAAGATAGTTGATTCAAATAAGTCAGAATAAATTCATTGCTAGTACCCTTGACCCTGTTGGACAATGTTCAGGAGCAACACTCCAATGCTGAAATCTATATTTGATCACCACTCTCAGCTAATTAAAAGCCAATGATTAACTCAAGCAGAGAGGTGTGTCATAATTCTACCACCTCGCCCGGCACGGAATCGGAGTGGGCGAGGGGCGGACAACAGAAATGTCCGTTGACCTCGGGTGGAAATTTCTGGTCTCGCTCGAGCAAGGCCGTAAAATCCCGCCCATGAAGTTTGAAATTCACCCAACACAATGGTCCATTAATTCCTAATACAATTGATTGCTCAACACAGTTTTAGACTTTATTGATAGGTTCCTAGCTCTTTGATTCAAATGGATACTTTATCCATATGGAACACTACCACCTCCAAGTTTCCCTGAGAGCCACACAGCCTCCCAAGTTGCACATATATCACCTTTCTTCATGGTCAAAATCCTAGAACTCCCTCCCTAAAGGTACCGTGGAAATACCTTCACCACATGCTCTGCGGTGATTCAAGAAGAAGGCCTTATCAAGCACAATTTGGACTGAGCAATAAATGCCAGCCTTTCTAGTGGCACAACATCATGACAATGAGATTTTTAAAAAATGTGTTATAAGAGGGATAATCCACTGACACAGGAGAAATATACACTGTATAAAGAAAGATACCCAAATTTCATTGTGTTGCAACTGTACAAGAGATATTAGGTCAAATTTCTCATGGGTGCAGAATAGGATTTATCCAGAATTCCCTGCCCTTCCCTCCAATATAGCACTCCAACTACAATCATGTCAAGCCCAATAAATGATTACCCTCTGTTCATCTCTTCTCTGTTTCTAATCATGTTTTGCTTTCGTAATGGTTATTTTATCCCATAAACTCATCCGACCAATTTCCTTTCATGATATATGTCACCATCAATATTGCCAACCCTCCCCGCTTCCAATTTTGAATGCCCTCCATCATTTTCTGCAGTTTTATCGGCCTTTCTTTTCTCTTTAATTCTGTACCGTTCATTTCATGGCACCATCAGTGGTGAATTACATACATTTATTTAATTCCTCTAGTTTTGGATCTTAGTATAAAGGAAAATATGTTTTACACTTAGCCAAAGACTTGACTGAACTCATCTCTATTTTAATGGTGCTTATGTTTTTGTTTACTTTCAAGTTTGCATTGATAATGAGTCCCTATCGGCATTAAAATACATATTTCAGTAATGTTAAGAAATTCACCCATTTTGGCTCCTGTTCAGCTTATGCAAATGGTAAAATCATGTCAGGAAAGTGGGAAAGCTGGAGAGGAATAAATTTGCAAGGAAATTACAGAGAAGTGGAAGAATTATAGAGTAGTTATAATGAGGGGCTTTAATTATCCAGATATAGACTGTGGACGGGATTTTCCAGATGCACTTGCCCCAAAACCGGAAAATCCAGCCCGAGGTCATCGGACCTTTGCATGGTGCGCCCCCTGCCCGCTACGATTCCCATGGCAGGTAGTGTGGGAAAATTCCCCCTGATAGTGTGGAGGTAGTTAGCTTAGAAGGCTAGCGTGTGATTCTGAGTAACACCAACAGTAGGGGTTCAACTCCTGTCCTGACTGAGATAAACTTGGGACTTGCCACCTTGCCTTACTGCTGATGATGGAAAGCAATGGTAAACTGGCACTGACACAAATAGCTCAGGATGAAGCAATGGCAGACAATGAACCAAGGGGAGACAACAATCCTCTGGGCAGAACACTTATGACATTAAAGTAGGGGAGAGAGGGAGGACAGAATTCCCAGAGAACGTTCAGAAGTATTTTCTACAGCAGTTACGTTTCAGTAAGGCATTTGACAAAGTCCCACATGGCAGGTTGGTTAAGAAGGTTAAGGCTCATGGGATACAAGGAGAAGTGGCTAGATGGGTGGAGAACTGGCTTGGCCATAGGAGACAGAGGGTAGTGGTCGAAGGGTCTTTTTCCGGCTGGAGGTCTGTGACCAGTGGTGTTCCGCAGGGCTCTGTACTGGGACCTCTGCTATTTGTGATATATATAAATGATTTGGAAGAAGGTGTAACTGGTGTAATCAGCAAGTTTGCGGATGACACGAAGATGGCTGGACTTGCGGATAGCGAAGAGCATTGTCGGGCAATACAGCAGGATATAAATAGGCTGGAAAATTGGGCGGAGAGGTGGCAGATGGAGTTTAATCCGGATAAATGCGAAGTGATGCATTTTGGAAGAAATAATGTAGGGAGGAGTTATACAATAAATGGCAGAGTCATCAGGAGTATAGAAACACAGAGGGACCTAGGTGTGCAAGTCCACAAATCCTTGAAGGTGGCAACACAGGTGGAGAAGGTGGTGAAGAAGGCATATGGTCTGCTTGCCTTTATAGGACGGGGTATAGAGTATAAAAGCTGGAGTCTGATGATGCAGCTGTATAGAACGCTGGTTAGGCCACATTTGGAGTACTGCGTCCAGTTCTGGTCGCCGCACTACCAGAAGGACGTGGAGGCGTTAGAGAGAGTGCAGAGAAGGTTTACCAGGATGTTGCCTGGTATGGAGGGTCTTAGCTATGAGGAGAGATTGGGTAGACTGGGGTTGTTCTCCTTGGAAAGACGGAGAATGAGGGGAGACCTAATAGAGGTATACAAGATTATGAAGGGTATAGATAGGGTGAACAGTGGGAAGCTTTTTCCCAGGTCGGAGGTGACGATCACGAGGGGTCACGGGCTCAAGCTGAGAGGGGCGAAGTATAACTCAGATATCAGAGGGACGTTTTTTACACAGAGGGTGGTGGGGGCCTGGAATGCGCTGCCAAGTAGGGTGGTGGAGGCAGGCACGCTGACATCGTTTAAGACTTACCTGGATAGTCACATGAGCAGCCTGGGAATGGAGGGATACAAACGATTGGTCTAGTTGGACCAAGGAGCAGCACAGGCTTGGAGGGCCAAAGGGCCTGTTTCCTGTGCTGTACTGTTCTTTGTTCTTTGTTCTTTGTAGTCCAATGAGGGAGGAGGCAGTGCTTGACCTGGTTCTTGGGAATGAGGAGGGCCAAGCAGGAGGACATTAAGGGGACAGTGATCATTGTATCATAAGGCTATGGAAAAGGACAAAGAACAATCCAGAGCAAAAATAGTTAACTGACGGAAAGCCAACTTCAATGGAGTAAGAATGATTCCAATGTACCATGGTTAGAACTAGAGCTAGGCAGGGAAGAATGCAATTGTATAATGGGCTGGCCATCTTTAAAGAAGAAATAGTTTAGACACAGTCAGTTGGAGAGTCAGAAGCTTTTTCCCAGGTGGAAGAGTCAATTACTAGGGGGCATAGCCTTAAGGTGCGAGGGGCAAGATTTAAAGGCGATGTACAAGGCAAGTTTTTTTTTACACAGAGCATGGTGGGTGCCTGGAATTCACTGCCGGTGGAGATAGTGGAAGCAGATACGATAGTGACTTTTAAGGGGAAAATACATGAATAGGATGGGAATGGAGGGATATGGTCCCCAGGAGCGCAGGAGGGTTTTAGTTCAGTCAGGCAGCATGGTCGGTGCAGGCTTGGAGGGCCGAAAGGCCTGTTCCTGTGCTGTAATTTTCTTTGTTTGGTCAAGGTAAATTCCCATGAAGAGGAAAGTTAGGGCAAAAACAAATCCAAAGCTTCCTGGATGGCAACAGAGAGAGAGAGAGAAAAATTAAGATGAAGAAGAAAATATTTCTTCTTATTTTTTCACAGGGACTGAGTGTCGCTGTCTCGGCCAGTATTTTTATTGCCCATCCCTAATTTCTCTTCAGAACGATATAGTGAGCTGCCTTCTTGAACTGCTGCAGTCCATTTGGTGTAGGTACATCCACAGTGCTGTTTGAGAGTGACTTCCGGAGTTTTGACCTTACGAAGGAATGCAATATAGTTCCAAGTCGGGATGGTGTGCGGCTTGGAGGGGAACTGCTGCCCTTTTACTTCACGGCGGTAGAAGTCACGTGTCAGGCGTAGAATATAACTCACAATCTGACAACCAGGCTGAAAATAGAAGATACGAGCAGAATATTACGGATGCTGGAAATCTGAAGTAAAAACAAAGCATGCTGGGTAAATTCGGCAAATCTGGCAACATCTGTGGAGGGAGAAATGTTTCGAGTCCAATCTGAAGTTCTGAAGAAGAGCCACATCGGACTTTAAACATGAACTCTGTTTTTATCTCCCGAGAGAAGTGAAGACCTTCCTGTTCATAAAGGTGCAGGGCTGTCCGGCTGGAACCTTTATGGTACCTTTATGGTATCATGCGTGCTGTCAATGGCCCCCTGTGCGCTGGGAAACCTGCAATCACCACCAACCCTCTGGCTCTTTTGGGCTCACTCCGGTCATCCCTTGTGAAAGAGGTGCAATTTCTGTTTCCTCCCCTGCAGCGGGGGAGGAGGGGGGGCAGTTGAGTAGCGGGGGGCAGTTGAGTAGCAGGGGGCATTGCTCTGCTGAAGACCCCCCCATTGAAAATTGGCCATAGCTGTTGCTGCAGCCCAGCTGCTGGCGGGACTCCCCCCGCACCCCCCACCATCACTTCACCCAGCTGTGGCCATTCTTACTACTTATAATTTTAAAAGTGCTGAGAAGTCATTGCCATCTTGAATCTCTCACTTTCTCTCATCTGCACTGGCAGGATGCTGCCTTTTCAATGTTGGATGGTGCAGAAAATATTTTGTCAATTGATTTGCAATTTGGTTAGGTGTACACGTCACGTAATCAAGGTATATTAATCAATTAACCAAAACTGACACTCTGCTTAATTGTCGTCAGTGCAGGACATTGACTAGTACATCACATGACTAGACTTAGTTAGCAGTCACATCCACACTTGATAAGCGAGAAACACCACATGGCCCCAAGGCGATGCTGCAAAGAATGTTAAGCTGGACCAGTCCTGGTCTGGGACCATCATATTCCCCAGCAACTAAAGCTTGTCAGTTTTATATATACCTATGAGTCAGAGGAGAGTTAGAAAGATCTACTGTGTAAAGATAGCATTCAGCCTTATGTCCTACATTAATATAGTTTTAACTTGCAATGTTTTAAGAGAAGAAGCATTCACTTTCCTTCATAACATATAATCATCTTCGATTCTGTAATTCCAATTCCCTTCCCACATCTAGGGGTGCACTAAGGCAGACTTGCATCTGTTTCTATAGATAATAATTTCTGGAACAGGTCACTAGTCTGTTGCCACGGGTTTATAGCTTGAGGGGTTCCACTCCACAACAAGTATGGTTAACCAGGAGTCTCTCCCATTGGCGTGTTTGGAAGGATTTGTTTGGCCGCATTATGAACGTACCTTCCTTGGCCATTACACCCTGGAGTGGAACTCGAACTGGGAGCTTCTGGCGCAGAGGGAGGGACGCTACCCACTGTGCCACAAGTTGGTTTTGTAAGCTTAGGATTCTGTATTCAGCTTTTGTAATTCTGTAACTCTTGACTTTTATTCCTCATGAACATGTATTGTATTCTGCTGTATCTGAATTGTGTTACTTCAGCTCTAACACACCAGTATTCTCCATGCATTGGCTTTATATGTATTTTACATAGACTTTGTATTTTCTGTAACTTTCTGTTGAGCGATACAGCACTCTGTGCCTTTTTACTATTTTTAATTAATTTGTGCCAATCAAAGTCAGAGACTACAAAAACATAATAGCGTAGCCATTCTCATAACCAAAACATATTGATCCGGAATGAGAGCTCTGCAGGGCATACAATATTGATACCTGTACATCAATTAGTCATTTGGAACAATGAGTTCAAATGTTAGTCATTAGAGCTACACATCACAAGCTCCCTGTGTCAAATAGTGAACACTGAAACTGCCTTAAGGCACCTGTTATCTTAGTTGAAATTCATAAAATTCAATGAAAAAACAGATAAGGCTGTAACAGGAGGGATGGTCCCACAAATAATTGACACAATACGGAGTCAACCAGGAAATGATATCAATAGATGACCATCATCCTCAAGAAGCCAATCAGGAACTGATCATGCCTCACCTAAACCAATCAGGAACTGATCATGCATCACCTAAACCAATCAGGAACTGATCATGCACTGCCCAAGCCAATCAGAATTCAGGAACATCACTGGTCATGTACATGGGTTGTGGTTTGGAAAGAGTCAATAAGACCAGCTTTGAGCTATCAGGCGTGCACTGATTTGAAATCTGCTTTCTAGCTAAGAGCAGAGGACCACAGAACTGACCAAGGAAAAAAGACAGAGAGAAGATCAGTTGTTGCCTCGCACTCTAGGCTGAATAGGGAAGCAGAAACCATGTTGAACCAGTAAAGTCACTATCTAGCTTTAATAAGCATTACTTCTGTTGCTTAATAAATATTTCCCGAGTTACATCGGATTGACCCCTATTGCCTGAATGCTTAAAGTCCGAAAAGAACCAAATAATATTGAGTGAGTACAGACTTACAGACCGGGAGGTTAAACACCCCACCCCCAAAAAAAAATTCCTATTCGCCCTTCAGCATCGGAATACCATCCACCATGCTTAATTGGACAGTGAGTACATCCTCCAGCCATTAATCGGCCAATTGTACAAAAATTGTTTTGGATACAGGATCAGCATCCACATCCCATCATTGGAGTCCACAATACAAATGAAAAATTCAGCCCCATTTCTCTGAAATATCCACATTAGTCATGGGAGATTAGGAAACCCCAACAGAAATTCAACCCTTTGTGAAATGTGCAATATCCTTACTTTTATTTGTTTCCTGCAACTTCTTCAGTATACTTGTAAAGTATGATGATTCTGTGCCTTTAAGAAATATATTTATATCATGTTATATAATTATATTATATCATGTAATATCATGATATTATATCAGAATAAGTGTTTTGCTTCAAGGAGTCTATTTCTCTGAAAAAACATGCAGCTGCAGGCTGAGACTGCGGGGTTATAATTAATTTTAGCTAATGGTACATTTGTCTAAACAAAGTCAATGCATTTGTGTTTACCTGGTTTTTCCCCTGGGGTTTCAGAGTCGAGTTTTGATTAGGTCGATTGACAGAGACAGAGTCATGTTCTTAATGGGAGGAGCTAAGCTTGCAGGGAAGACACAGTTTCTCTTTCATTTCTTTTAAAACAAGCAATTCCTGTCTGGTTCTGAAAGAAGAAAGGGAGGTATTTCTGTCTCTCCCTCTCTATGGAAGTTGTCTGGGAGCTCTAGGTCTGGCAACCTAAGTACAAGCATGTAAGCATGTGTTTTGCTAACTGATTTTGAAAAGGGGTTTAAGTCTGAAAGAGAAATACTGCTTGAATTGAAACTCATAGGGATATATTAGAAGTTAAAGTTTATTTATTTAAAATGTATGTATTAGTGTCACAAGTAAGTTAGCATTAACACTGCAATGAAGTTACTGTGAAAATCCCCTAGTCGCCACCCTCCGGTATCTGTTCAGGTACACTGAGAGAGAACTTAGCAATGGCCAATGCACTTAACCAGTACGTCTTTCGGACTGTGGGAGGAAACCGGAACCCTCGGAGGAAACCCACACAGACACAGAGGGAACGTGCAGACTCCATACGACAGTGGCCTAAGCCGGGAATCGAACCCGGATCCCTGGCACTGTGAAGGCAGCAGTGCTAACCACTGTGGGGTAGCTGATCTAAAGGTTTGGTGAATCTGTGCAATTTAACATGACTGAATTACTTTGCAAAATCTCCTCACTATGCATATCTAAGTTAAGAGTGCAAATCTATTGGAGTGCCAAATTCTGTTTCTCAATATTCTCCAGGATGCTTACTGTAGAAACACAAAGATAATTGCAAGTGGGCAGGCATTGCCTGAGAGTACAACATTTTATAGATGACATTTTATTACGGTCTGATAGAGAAAGATTTGTTCCCCACAAAGTGAAATCTAATTAAACTGAATTCAATTTAATATATTATTATTATTCCCTGAGTTCTAATATTCCGAGATTAATTACAATCTGCATGCAATACTTTGAAAGTAATATATGGATATAAAGAAGACACATGTCTCACACTGCAGCAACTGAGAAGTACTGAACATGAAATATAGCTCAATTCTGAGTGGAATAATAATCCATCAAAAAAAAAGATGGCTATAGAGAATTCTTTACATGTCTGAGAAGGGATTCAAAAACCTAACATTAAATGTCAGCTACGGCTCAATGCTAGCATCTTGGTCTTAGTGTCAGAAAAGCATGGGTTTGAATCCTCCCCCAGATACTTGAGCCCCAAATCTAGGCTAACAGTCCAGTGCCGAGTGCTGCATTGCCAGGGGTGCTGTCATTCAGACGAAATGTTAAACCAAAGCCCTAACTGCCCTCCCAGGTAGATATAAAAGACCCTGTGGGCACAATGTCGTCACTATTATGCAGAACTCTCACTCCGTTCACTTAAAATGCAAGTTCCCTTCTCTCCAAAGTAACATCCCATCCTGCCGTCGAGGATATTACCATAAAGAGCAGCCGACTCTCCACTGGACAGGCCAGATACAAATAGTTTTGTGTAATGGATCAAAAAAATGATGCGTCAACTTCAGTTTAAAGTTTATTTATTACTGTCCCAAGTCGGCTTACATTAATACTGCAATGAAGTTACAGTGAAAATCCCCTAGTCGCCACACTCCGGCGTCTGTTCAGGTACACAGAGGGAGAATTTAGCATGGTCAATGCATCTAACCAGCACTTCTTTCAGACTGTGGAAGGAAACCAGAGCACCCGGAGGAAACCCACACAGGCACGGAGAGAATTTGCAGACTCCGCACAGACAGTGACCCAAGCCAGGAATCGAACCTGGGTCCCTAGAGCTGTGAGGCAGCAGTGCTAACCACTGTGCCACCGTGCTGCCCCTCATTATGAGAACAACAAATCATAAGTCCATTGAGAAAGACTGACCATAACGGTGCGCAGCCATTTCTGCTTTATAGACTGACTATGCTGTATCAGTTAAAAAGATAATTGAACAACAATGGCAGGTGGAATTTTCCATTCTGGAGGCTAAGGGCAGAATTTCCTATTCTGAGTACTATGTGCTGTGGCGGACATGAAAAATTCATTCATTTGTGGGACATGGGCGTCGCTGGCTGGCCAGCAATTATTGCCCATCCCGAGTTGCCCTTGAGAAGGTGGTGGTGAACTGCCTTCTTGAATCGCTGCAATCCATGTTGATCCACAATGCCATTACGGAGGGAACCCCAGGATTTTGACCCAGCAAATGTAGAAATGGCGATATATTTCCAAGTCAGGATGGTGAGCGACCATGGAGGGGAACTTGCAGGTGGTGGTGTTCCCATGAATCTGCTGCCTTGTCCTTCTAGATGGAAGTGGCCATGGGTTTGGAAGGTGCTGTCTAATGATCTTTGGTGAATTGCTGCAGTGCATCTTGTAGATAGTCACACTGCTGCTACTGAGCGTCAGTGGTGGAGGGAGTGGATGTGGTGTCAATCAAGTGGGCTGCTTGACCTGGATGGCATCAAGCTTCTTGAGTGTTGTTGGAGCTGCACCCATCCAGGTAAATGGGGAGTATTCCATCACACTCCTGACTTGTGCCTTGAAGATGGTTGACAGGCTTTGGGGAGTCGGAAGGTGAGTTACTCGCCACAGTATTCCTAGCCTCTGACCTGCTCTTGTCGCCACTGTGTTTATGTGGCATGTCCAGTTGAGTTTCTGGTCAATGTTAACCCCAAGGATGTTGACAGTGAGGGTAACACCATTGAATGTCAAAGGGCGGTGGTTAGAGTGTTTCGTATTGGTCATGATCATTGCCTGGCATTTGTGTAGCGCGAATATTACTTGCATTACTCCATTATTTTCCCACCAGTCGCAGTGACAGATATTTGCACCATATTATATGCTTCCAAGCTAATTAAATATGTACACATGAAAACACGCCAGATCGCTGATGGGTACCCTTGGATTGGCCTGCCATACCATGACTTCATTGCTGCCTTACCCCAGGAGCCTTTTTAAAATGCACCCACGCACTCCTATATCACACTATGCTGCCCAGGACAGCTGCACAGCAACAAATAGGCCGCAAAAACCAATAAGACTGCGACTCCAAGGTCCAGAGATATCCCCCTGAACCCTCCTACTGGGGTCCATCATGATGTCCTCTGCCACGGCTCCTGCTGCAGGTTCACCAACCTCATCACTCCAGGGAAGTGTGGTGTAGTGGTATTGTCACTGGACAAGTAATCCAGAGTCCCAGGGAAATGCTCTGAGGACCAGGGTTTGAATCCCACCATGGCAGATGGTGAAATTTGAATTAAATAAAAATCTGGAATTAAAAGCCTAATGATGACCATGAAACCATTGTTGATTGTCGTAATAATCCATCTGGTTCACTAATGTCTTTTAGGGAAGGAAATCTACCACCCTTACCTGATCTGGCTTACATGAGACTCCAGACCAACAGCAATGTCCTTGACTCACAAATGCCCTCTGAAATGGTCTAGCGAACCATTCAGTTCAAGGGCAATTAGGGATGGGCAATGAATGCTGGTCCAGCCAACGATGCCCACATCCCCTGAATGAGTAAAAATAACTCCAGCCTGGGAGGCAGTGGCAACTGTGGTCAATGACCACTCAGCACACAAGAGGTCTGCCAACCAGGACAGGAAGAGGAGGAATGATCTCATCCATTCAGCCAGGAAAAGTCCATCATTTCACACATTCATCTGCATCTCACACACAGCTTCACATCTCCATTCTTCTCATACCCTTTCAACCTCATATTCTCATTCTGTCCATGGCTCCGATCACCAAAGATGCCAGGCATCCTTATCACCTACCTTTTTATTTATTCGTTTATTGGACATGGGTGTTGCTGGCTGGCCAGTATTTATTGCCCATCCCTAGTTGCTCAAGGACATTGGAGAGCCAACCACATTGCTGTGGCTCTGGAGTCACATGTAGGCCAGATCAGGTAAGGGCAGCAGATTTCTTTCCCTAAAGGACATCAGTGAACCAGATAGGTTTTTCCGACAATCAACAGTGGTTTCATGGTCATTAGTAGATTCTAAATTCCAGATATTTTTTATTGAATTGAAATTCCACCATCTGCCATGGCAGGATTCGAACCCTCGTCCCCAGAACGTTAGCTAAGTTTCTGGATTCATAGTCTAGTGATAATACCACTAGGCCATCACCTCACCTTAGCATGCATCATGCTTACACTCTCTCCATCTGTCTTTATTCAGGATAAGCTGACTCACAACAACAGGGAGAGGTCCCATACTGGAGGTGGAGTGTCCGATATTCAGATCCTCACTCCCTTTGATGACCATGCCATCTTGCTGGCTGGGCAGGATGCCGACTGTGCCTATGATGATGGAGCAGCGGGTGAAGAACACCCAAGTGAGGATCCAGCACCAGCTCATCCCACAGACAGCGACACTGTGAGTGTTTTGTTCTCTTTATAAGTCCTTTGCCATGCACTAAATTTCTCTACTCTCATTCATATGACCTCTGGAAAGAACCCAGGGCCACCCGCAAGCTAGACCCTCAGCTCCAGATCAAAGGACACCTTGCAAAAGGAATTGAAATAAGCAGTGTTGAAGACACATACCCATCACATTGCTCACTCACACCCTGCACCAGCACAGATACACCCACCTCAATGGGACCTTGATCTAGAACAGGCTTGGGTTCATAACCTGGTGAGCACAGCGCTCATTCTGGTCCATGGCAGGTGGAGGCAGGGACATCAGAGATCACTGATATTTGGAGGACTGCTCGAGCCATGATTATGCTGAGTCCGAGTCAGATGATGAGCTTCCAGACTCGGTCACAAATCAGTCGCGTGACTCGCAGTGGCTGTCAACAGAACAGTAGGAAGAGGTGTCAACTGCACTCCTCAAATTGCAGTGAACGATGGAGGAGCTTGTCCAAAGTGTCACTGCTAATTTTTTTGATTTGATTTATTATTGTCACATGTATTGGTATATAGTGAAAAGAATTGTTTCTTGTGCGCTATAGAGACAAAGCATACCGTTCATAGAGAAGGAAAGGAGAGAGTGCAGAATGTAGTGTTACAGTCATAGCTAGGGTGTAGAGAAAGATCAACTTAATGCAAGGTAGGTCCATTCAAAAATCTGACAGCAGCAGGGAAGAAGCTGTTCTTGAGTCGGTTGCTACGTGTCCTCAGACTTTTGTATCTTTTACCTGACGGAAGAAGGTGGAAGAGAGAATATCCGGGGTGCATGGGGTCCTTAATTATGCTGGTGTCTTTGCCGAGGCAGCGGGAAGTGTAAATAGAGTAAATGGGTGGGAGGCTGATGAGTGATGGTCTAGACTTTGTTCATGACCCTTTGTAGTTTCTTGCGGTCTTGGGCAGAGCAGGAGCCATACCGAGCTGTGATACAACCAGAAAGAATGCTTTCTGTGGTACATCTGTAAATTGAATAGGTTTTATTTTGTTTTTCCAGGGTTACGGTCACTCTTCCAAACAAGTTGTGGTGAATGAGCTGGAGAACTGTCCAAGGCAATTAATCCCCTAAATCTTGCACAATCTCAAATAAAGAGAAAATCACCATGTGCTGCATGAGGTGTTTACCAAACTGATTGCTAACTGTATGCCGTTGTTAGTTTATATTTGTTCATAATTGTTTCCCCTTTTTTCTTCTAACACTAGCTGAAAAAGGTATAGCAGGGTAGTTTGTCTGTTTTTCCTTTCATCAAAGCATCAGGAGAAACGATTCCACCCTCTAATGTTCCATTTAGCGCTCCAGTGGATACATCTGTGCATACAAAGATGTTACATCACAGTCTCTTTTATGACCATATTGGCAGTATTGATTGCAGGCTGCAACTATAAGAGCAGTGCATTTTATTAGGTTAAAGAGTTAAGATCTGTTTGCTGCATGCCATGTATATTCAACATAAATTCAATGAGATGTGCACGCTTGATTTATGTATATGGTCCCTGCTTCTGAAGCAAGGCAACAACTGCTCTTGATTTGCAACACACAGATGCTGCTTCAGAATAGCTCAGGTCACAATTTGAAACCTATAATCAGAAAAAAAGTAGGTCACGATATAAATTTTAAGCAGGCGCATTCTTACTGTGTTTTTCTTCAGTACAAACACTTCTTCAGATTTGTCTCCAAAGGATCTTTCTAACTTCTTTGGAATAACAATTGTCGATATGTACGACTTCCTCACAATTGAATTGTCATACACTCTGACTGTAAGTATTGGACTGGGTTTCGAAGTGGAAATCTATTTGCAATAATTTAAAAACAGGGGAATCCTTTTTATCAGATCAGCAGGTTGCAATTTTCCTTCAAGCATAATGATCATGAATATTTTTCCTATTGCATTTCATTTTTTTTGGAAAATATTTGTAATAATTCTCCACAAAGCTGCCTCAAATACCGCTCCTGACCAAAGGCAACTTCTGATACTTAGACCATAAGACCATAAGACATAGGAACAGAATTAGGCCATTCGGCCCATCGAGTCTGCTCCATCATTCAATCATGGCTGATTTTTTTTTCTCATCCCCATTCTCCTGCCTTTTCCCCATAACCCCTAATCCCCTTATTAATCAAGAACCTATCTATCTCTGTCTTAAAGACACTCAATACTTTGTTTGATTAGAGACAAACCAGACTTATCGAACACAAAGAACAGAAGGGGAGATAATGGTCTAGTGGTCTCTCGGTAGACTATTAATCCAGAAACTCAGCTAATGTTCCAGGGACACGGGTTCGATTCCCATCCCGGCAGATGGTAGAGTTTGAATTCAATAAAAAATATCTGGAATTAAAAATCTACTGATGACCATGAAACCATTGTAAATTGTATGAAAATGGCCAATCGCTAAGCGGCGGAAAAAGCCCTCCCATGGCGGGGGTGTTGATGAAGAAATAGAGCTGGGGGGGGGGCGGGGGGGCGGGGGGGCGGGGGGGGGGGGGGGGAAGGATGTTATCTTGGCGACAGGGGATCATCAATAGATCTCCCCGTGGGCCTTGCAGAATACAAGCTCCCCTATTAGGTGGGTGGTGAATCACCTAATAGGGAAGGAACAGCAGTGGGTTTAAAACAAGCTGGCTCCACTCAGGCCAGCAGTCAATACACCTTGGGGTTGTCCTGTATACTATAGCCACTGAACGGCATTTTGTAAATAAAGGGTGATGGTGGTGATTGAAGACTAATGTCGGTAAGATTATTACATGTACCTTTATGCCATTCTTAGCACCTTTTCTAGTCTTTAACATTACCATTAACATCCTCTGTCTTATGTTCATTACATCTTTGTCAATCTTTCCTGATCTCCCACCAGTCCCTGACCTTCCATTCTGCTCCATCTTCACCACCCCTCTCTCCAACAATATAATCCATCACATTTCTACCCCTCTCCAGCCCTGAAGAAGAGTCATACAGACGTAAAACATTAACGTTGTTTTGCTCCAAATCTGGTGAGTCTTTCCAGCATTTTCTGTTTTTATTTCCGACCTCCTTGTACATTGGACAATCAATTGCTGAAAACGAGCTCTTCAGTAAAGATAGAACAGAAGTGGGAGGGCAAAGATGGTGTCAGTCACCTGATGAAGCAGCTGCAGACTACAGACTGACTAATATGACAGCAATGAAAAGCCTGAGGAGGAAAGATTAAGAGCCATAGTTACTTTTACTGCCACAGGCAATGCAGTTGAGAGAGCGGGTTGCAGGTCCTGCTATATAGGAACACACGGAGCAATTAACTTACCGATAGTACAGCCTCTGATCCACTGCTTTCTGGAAAGCTGGAGGCAATTCCCATTGTCCCATTGATACCGTGGTTTAGGCAAATATTCTTGTGGAATTCCCATTTTCAATGCATCTGCTCAAAGGCCCAAATTCCTGAAGTCCCCCAAATTGCTGTTGCCATTCTCCCTCCACTTTCCCAACAAGTGTATCTTGGTCTGGATAACTCCCATCTTGAACACTGTGCAACTGGTGCACCACCACTTCATATGGCCACCAACTTTCTTGAAGGTTTTGAAGCAGAAGAAATTTAATAATTGAAAAACCTGTCAAGTAATCTAGTCAGGTGAACTTTAAGATAACTGAGTGGGTCCTTCATTGCGTGTTATTTCCATCATTGCAAAGCAAACAGTGCTAGCGTCTTTCTGATATTAATGGGTTGATTTTAATTCTTAAGCCATGCTCTCTTCTGCTTCAGACACATATCTACGCTGACCCCAAAGAAGGCACTGGGGAACATACCAATGAGGAGGAATGAACTGGGAATGGGTTGAAATGCATTATGAGTTTTGGGATACCACAGCCATTGCTCTTAAAGCAAGCCAGCCCATAAAGTTAAGAAAAAAACGACCAGACTCCCTCACTGGCAAAGGTGAACTTTGTGAGTTCAGATCCTGGAGACGGGTAGAGGAAGTCATAAGAATTCCCAGCTTGGCCTGCACATCTCGGGAGAGAGTGCCAACAAAACCAAGATCTTCATTGCTGGGGGCCAGATGTGAACTGAGATGTCGTACAGCGCCAGCCGCAGGGCTGCAAGTTGCAGAAGCAAAATGTTTAAATAAGTGAAACAAAAAACACATAGGCCCTCGGGCCCTCATCTTTCACACTCCTTTCACTCTCCAAACATTCCCCATTCATGTCCCATGCCAAGTTCTGTCCCACCCACCCCCATGTCCCCTCATATCCCAATGTCAAACTCTGCCCTTCAACCCATCTCCTCAGGCCCCTCATGCTCCCTATGCCAAGATGTGGAGTTGCCGGCTTTGGACTGGGGTAGGCACAGTAAGTAGTCTCACATCACCAGGTTAAAGTCCAACAGGTTTATTTGGCTGGATCACCTGATATATTTGCCTTCCACTGATGTCATGCTGATATCCTTAAAAGTCATATTACAACAGTACGCCACAATGCATGTTGTCCAGTGAACCATGGCCCACATCTTTTGGAGAAGAGAGTTAAAAATACCAACTCAATACTTTTTAAATGCATTTGATAAACAACCTGTCTTCCCATCAGCAAGCTTTTGGACTTCAACTTCAAGTTAGCTACTTTTTAAAAATTTGCTCGTGGGGCATGGGTGTCACTGACTGGCCAGCATTTATTGCCCATCCCTAGTTGCTCGAGGGCAGTTGAGAGTTAACCACATTGCTGTGGAGTCACATGTAGGCCAGACCAGGCAAGGACAGCAGATTTCCTTCCCTAAAGGACATCAGTGAACCAGATGGGTTTTTCTGACAACCGACAATGGTTTCATGGTCATCATTAGATTCTTAATTCCGGATATTTTTTATTGAATTCAAATTCCACCAGCTGCCATGGCAGCATTTAAACCAAGAACATTAGTTGAGTTTCTGAATTAATGGTCTAGCGATAATACCACGAGGCCATTGCATCCCCAGTTGCAGTTGTCAAATTTATAGTTGACAGTTCAAATAAAACTACTTAAAAAAATCTCAAGTTTCAACTAAAGCAGAAAATCCCTATCATCTGCTGCAGATAAGGGTGTGGGCCTATGGAACAGGAAACTTTGAAGCTACGCCAAGCAATATGGCTAAAACATACTTTTGTTCTTGAGTGATGATATTACACCACCTCCCTAGTTACATTAAAAGCAACAAGAATTGCTTTAGGAGCCTTTGCAACGTTTGCACTTACAGCTGACTAATTATCTCCTGAACCATAGACATCATTCTTGCCCAAAGTATCATGAAATTCAAAGCTCATTTTAAAGTGTTTTTCTGGTCATACTCCTCTCCATTGGGATCTTCACTGAGGTTGTAAAACAATTAGATATTATAGCTTAAGGTAAATTCAGAATTTTACGTCAAAGTAAGCCAAGAGAAATGGCAAGTGTAGAATAGTGTTAGAAAAGCTTTTATGATCTGAAGAAAATATCATTTTGAAATACATGTCCCACAGTACTTTTTACATTAGATGATGGGGTTGACTTAATAGCAGAAATTTACTGGAATGGAGCGATGATCTCTGGAGTTTAGGAAAATGAGAGGTGATTTCATTGAAGTGAATAAAATTCGTGGAGGGCCAGACAAGCTAGATGTTGTGGAGCTATTTCCCCTGGCATCATCATCTCAGGATAAGAGGTCAGCCATTTAGACTGAGATAAGGAGAAATGTCTTCACTCTCAAGATTGTGAACCTTTGGAATTCTCTACCACAGATGGTTGTGGCCAACTCTTGGACACTGAGGGAATCAATGATCGAGGCTGGTGTGGGAAAATTGAATAGATAACCTAAGAAAATGAGAAATAGGAGGAGGTCCCTCGAACCTGCTGTGCTATTCAATAAGATTATGACAAAACATCTACATTAAATCCCTTTCCCCTCCTATCCCAATATCCCTTCATTCCCTTGGTGCTCAAAAGTCTATCAATGGTATGGAGGGCATTAGCTATGAGAAGAGGTTGGAGAAACTTGGTTTGTTCTCACTGGAACAACGGAGGTTGAGGGGCGACCTGATAGAAGTCTACATGATTATGAGAGGCATGGACAGAGTGGATAGTCAGAAGCTTTTTCCCAGGGTGGAAGAGTCAATTACTAGAGGGCACAGGTTTAAGGTGCGAGGGGCAAGGTTTAAACAAGATGTACGAGGCAGATGTTTTACACAGAGAGTAGTGGGTGCCTGGAACTCGTTGCCGGGGGAGGTAATGGAAGCGGATACGGTAGTGACTTTTAAGGGGCGGCTTGACAAATGCTTGAATAGGATGGGAATAGAGGGATATGGTCCCCGGAAGGGTAGGGGGTTTTAGTTCAGTTGGGCAACATGGTCGGTGCAGGCTTGGAGGGCCGAAGGACCTGTTCCAGTGCTGTAATTTTCTTTGTTCTTTGTTCAATATCAGCCTTGAATGCATTTATTGACTGAGCATCCTCAGTCCTCCAAATTCCAAAAATTCACAAACCTCTGAGTGAAAAAATGATTTCCCCTCTCACAAAGCAGACATGATCTCACTGAATCACTGAAGAGACTTGAGAGGTTACATGTCCTACACTCTGATGATCTGATGTTCATTGCACCCCTTTCAAAACAAATCTATTCTTCCATAAGCAAGCAGACCAAAACTGTGAAGATTACTCCAGACATCATCTCACCACACAATTGCAGCATGACTTCCTTACTCTTATCCAACATCCTTGCATTAAAATTATATACGAAAATCAGCCATGATATTAAATGGTCAAACAGGTTCAAGCACATTCAAGGGACCATATGGTCTACTCTTGCTCCTATTTCTGATGCTCCATGCCATGAATTTAGTATCATCGGTCATCCCTGTAAGCAGATGTCAGATTTCCCAATTTTCTGGAGTTCAACTTTTTCTGCCCAACATTTTCTTCAACAGTATGCACCAGGGATTGAAATAGAGCTGTCTTACCCCATGCAGTACCCAGGAAAAATACTTTGAACTCGATTCATATCCTCCGATCCTGTACTCACAGCCCAAATTAAATAATTGTTTTTCCATTTCTCAAAACTGCAGCAATCTGGGACGGTATTGGCAGTCATTATTGAATGTCATTTATTTCACTTAATGCAGAGTTTTTGTCTCTATGCCTTGAAATACCATTATTACTACATGAAGCAGTTAAATAATATGTGTAACGATTCATTCCCTCCATATCCAATACTTCAGTTATTCATTGTACGGTATAGTGTAATATGGAATCATAGGAAACAAGAGCATCCCCATCGTTAATAAAGTGTTCATAGAATCATAGAATCCCTACAGTGCAGAAGGAGGCCATTCGGCCCATCGAGTTCACACCGACCACAATCCCACCCAGGCCCTATTCCCGCAACCCCACATATTTACCCTGCTAATCCCCTAACACTAGGATCAATTTACCATGGCCAATCAACCTAACATGCACATCTTTGGATGTGAGGGGAAACCGGAGCACCTGGAGGAAACGCACGCAGACAAGGGGAGAACGTGCAAACTCCAAACAGACAGTGACCCAAGGCCAGAATTGAACCCGGTTCCCTGGCGTTGTGAGGCAGCAGTGCTAACCACTGTGCCACTGTGTTCTGCTTTAGCTTGTTTTCATTAAGCCCTGCATCTAGAGCTAACATATAGAGAAAATCAGATAGATTCCCTTCTTGGTCATGATCTCTTTGGCAAAATCAACCTTGGATAAGCCGGGGAAAGGGGTTCAGATGTGTGAATTCCAAATCTCACTCTCTCCAACACATTTCATCTAAACCATGACCTGGGGGAGAAAGCCATTGGCAATCATAGAGATCCAGGGATATGATTAAGGAATGAAGGATTTCGGAAAATAAAACAAGTGATAAGGAGATTAAATTGGGGAAAGAGATAGAAGAAAAAGGCAACAGCTGTGAAATGATTAACATTTACATGAGAAACATTTGGGCTACGCTGAATTCATTCTGCCGCGGCCAACTTTATTGCTTAATGTTGTCAAATGGGAGAAAACAGTTGGATGTGAGATAAAATATTTTAGTAACAACAAAGCTTTGCTGTTTCCTGCAGTAAAACATTAGAACATCTTTTGTAAGTGTAATCATTATCCCTTACCAAATCCATATTTTATCCATGGAACATCTGCAAAAGAAATCCATAGGGAAAAATTATGCAGATTAAATTCTGCTGACAAAATTTGAATGTCCCAAAGATATATCATGGAGAAGAGGATAATAACAATTTTGTACAATATTGGAGCCTGATATGCATAAACCCAGACATGGAACTGTAATTCTCCAGTACAATTGTCAGGAATGAAATTGTGCAAGTACTTTTTATTCTGTGGGCAGGATTTTCCAGTCCCGCCTGCCCCAAGATTGGAAATACCCACCTGAAGTCAATGCTCAGTTGTCCATCAAATTTTCCATTCCTCCCGTGACAATTCCCTTAGTGGGCGGGATTGGAAAATTTACCCTCATATTTATATCAGCAATCGTATGGAAAGATATATATCTATTTCAGTCATTTCCTTGACCTACATTTGAGAAATCTTCCCTCTTTAGTTTCCAGTGAAATGGCCTGCCTGGTGCCAGGGTTCGAGACATCTACTCAAGTCTAAAGCGGAATGTAAAGTGGCAGGGGGAGGATTCAGTTGTTGTGGTCCACATCGGTACCAACGATAGCTAGGACTAGGAAAAGAGTTCTGCTTTGGGATTATGAGCAGTTAGGGGCTAAATTAAAAAGCAGAACCTCAATGGTAATAATACCCAAATTATTACCTGAGCCATGAACAAATTGGCATAGGGTAAATAGGAAAAGTTAGCTGAATGCATGGCTCAGAGACAGGTGTGGGTGAAATGGGTTTTCATTCATGGGGCACTGACACCAACACTGGGGAAAGTGGAATCTGTATGTTGGGATGGCCTATGTTCTAGTGAGTCACCAGAAACTAGGGTCCTAGAGTGAGCTTTAATCTAAATAGGACAGGGAAAGGATCATGTGAGGGTAGTGTCAATTAAGAGGAAATGACAAGTTAATAGAGCAAGATAATAATAACCAAATTGATTTGGGTAACAATAAACAGAGTGTAGCAGGAAGGGAGAGAGCATACAAATATAAGATTGCACCAGCATATAAGGCCAGAGATTGTAAAAATGGTAAAACTCAGTTAAAGCATTTGTAACAAAATGGATGCACTACACCACTTGAACTATAGTAGTTCAAGAAGGCAGCTCACATCACCTTCTCAGGGGCAATTAGGGATGGGCAATAAATGCTGACCTAACGAGTGATGTGTACATCCCTGTGAAAGAATACAGAGGATACTTAGAAAATCATAATGACATCAGGGAGAGTCAACATGGTTTTGCCAAAGGGAAATAATGTTTAACTATTTTATTAGAGCTCTTGGAGGAAGCAAAAGGCAAGGTGGATAAAGGGGAACCTGTAAATGTTGTGTACTTGGATTTCTAAAAGGCCTTTGACAAGATGCCACATTAAAGGTTACTATACAAAATAAGAGCTCATGATGTAGGTAGTAATATATTGGTGTGATTAAAGGATAGGAAGCAGAGAGTAAGAATAGAGGGGTCTTTTTTGGATTGGTAAACTGAAACTAGTGGAGCATCACAGGGGTCAGTGCTGGGACCTTAACTATTTACAATTTATATCATTGACATGGATTAAGGGACCAAATGTATGGTAGCTAAATTTGCTGATGACACCAAGATAGGTGGGAAAATAAGTTATGACAAGGAGGTAAAGAGTCTACAGAGGGATACAGAAGTTAAGTGAGTGGGCAAAAATTTAATTTGGCAGGGGGAATGTGTCTGGAACTTCCCCTGATCAAGGTCTTCCAAGCACGTCAATTGCACTGAAGTTCTTTCTGCTGTAACTTGCCAGGTACAGACATAACATATAACTCCTGCGCTGTTGGGGAAGAGAGAACCCATCTACAGTCACTCTGAATTAACTTTTTAATTACTTCAATTGGCTTCTGGCCTAAGTCACTGGAATTCTATACTGCACTCCTGAGAAAGGCAAAAGGAGGCAGGAATATAGAGAGATACCAGTCAATAATTGGCACATACCTATTGGGGAGGAAGACCTGCCTTTGATGGGAGCTGACCGATCAAAGTGATGGAAGCGCTTTGGTCTCAGCAGCACCCCTGGGTGCAGTGGCCACAGCTGGGACTGCAGCAAGTCCCAGAGACAAGAAAGCTGTGATGGTGCTGGAAATCTGGGGTCTTGCTAAGGTCACGCTGACAATCCACAGCAAAGTCGAGGAGAAAGAGGGGTAGGGGGCTGGTATGGACAGTTCAGGGGGTGGGGTAGCATGAGTGTGGGAAAGCCATGGGGAGGGCTCCTGGTGAGTCCATAAAGGAGCCTGCCCTGCACCTTTACTGGTCACCAACTTGCCTCGTGAAACATGGCAAGCTGGATACTTGGTGCTGGTTTCCCATCACTGCAAGAAAAGTCCTGGTAATGTGTAAGCCCCGAGGAGTTCTTAAGTGGCTGTTAAGGACCTGAATTTGCCCACGGGTGAGGAGACCTTCTGACAGCACCATGCCACTGGTAATATTGCGGTAGGGTAGACGGGTAGTCAGCAGGAATAGCCAATTTTATAGCCCCCTCATGCCAACCCACTTCAAGGGGGCCGTAAAATTCAGCCCATTGCAGCTGATCACAGATTTGGCAGTTCAAGTCAGGGCTGATGCCTTGGATCCACTGCAACAGTAAGGTCACCCAGTGCAGAAAAGAGATGCTCCCAAGCAAGGTCCTTGTATCCCAGCTCTCCCCCATCCCTGTCACCATAGAAATCAACCCAAAAACTTACAAATATTGAAGCCTAGCTCTAAAGGACACGCACATTTCCCCAAACAGCCAACAATTCAATTTATAACTGAAAACTCAGAAATAGCCTTGAAAACGGATCAGGACCACCACATTGTAGGAAGAGAATAAGCTCACCTCTATTGCATTGTACGGTATTCCAGGATTTTCACAAATATTTCAGGATCATGTTTTGCAATCTGGGCCAGTTTTTTGTGACAAATGAACCCAGAGGGCCTTGTCTGTGACTTGAAAATTATTGGTTATCCTCAGTATGCTCGAAAGACATCATCGCATTGTAACAATCTGCAGGCACATCTCATTTCTCCGTCACTTGGGCTGGAAGAAAGAAAGTTCACAAACATGAAGTTTTCTTACTCTTTCCACTTTTCAACCTTTCCCCTCCCTTTTCTCCCTTCCTCTTTCCAGCTTTTCTTGCTTCTCTCCTCTCCCTTTTTCTCACTTGCCCTTCTCTATCTCTCGCTCTCTCTCTCTCTCTTTGTTTAATGACTTTAATCAGGCAATTGAGGTGGGCCTGTTAGAATATGAACTCCCTGATTAAGGGCCAAACTGATGGGCCAAGCAGGGAGCCTCTTGCTTTGTATTTAACCAGGTGTGTCAGTTCCTCTGGAACTCCTAGTGTAGATTGCTAGCTGAAAGTACTCTTTAAGCTGTTGTCAGACTTGTAAATAAAGGGATTTTGGTGAAGGGACTTCTGCCTCTGAGGACTTATTACACTTTGTCTCTTAGTTTAGCTGTGTAGGGGTTGTGGAGATTGCTGGGTAAGAATAAAGCAGCCACTGAAACAGACCAAAAGAACTCATAGGAATGAGAAAGAGATCAGTAACGTGGCTCAAAGGCTATGGAGAGTGAGCACTGAAAAGGCAGACCAAACAGGGCAGCGAGTGGCATTAAAGTGGAGTCAGCAAAATCCCAACCCATGTGTGTACGGACTAGCATTGCCAGAATTCCAAGTGGCATGCTTTGACAACAGGACCTTTCCTGAGCTGTGATCTGATTCACCACCTGCTGCTCAGTGCTTAGTTACTGTCAGGTCAGGCTACCTTTGGTTTGGGTACTTCAATTGCTACAGTTCAACAAATTTACCATAGGTGACAGCTGCTATAAACAAAAATGCTTATTTCAGGCAGTGAACATTGTTCCTGTGACAGGGCAGAGGATACACTGAAGCCATACGAAATGCAGGAGTTTTCCGCATCTCAGACGTGCACCTGACCAAAGAAAAAGTAATTCCAATACCTTGAACGGTAGGCAGATTTTTGTGGAGACATTGAGAGTCTCGGCCTCGGCTGGACAGTCGGCGAGGCCACTGCGTTGCCTTTCAGAGAGGCTCACCACATCTTTTAACAATCAGGAACTTAACAGGCTTGTAGTAGGCCACCCCCAAGGTTTAAGGACCCTGGAGGTGGATGACCTGCCAGCTGAATGCTGTTGACCAATCAGAGGCTAACATCTCTTCTGTAATCAGCAATGCGACCTGGGAGGCAGTGGCTGTGGCCTGTATAAGATCGTGGAAGGACCCAGATGAATGATGGTGGGAAGGGGGGGTGGTCACGGGGTGGGGGCCATGAAGGAGGGGGTGAGTGAGAGGTGGTCAGCACCAAGGGTAGAGGAGGCAGTTCTCAGTGGGCTAAGAACATAGGAACTAAGAGCAGGAGTAGGCTATCTGGCCCCTCAAGCCTGCTCCGCCATTCAATAGGATCATGGCTGATCTTTTTGTGGACTCAGCTCCACTTACCTGCTCGCTCACAATAACCAGGCTCCTCCCCTTCCCAATGCCAGGTCCTTCCATCTGGTACAGACTGTCTTTGAACAAGGGATGCCACCCTAGGAGCCATCAAGCAAACCCCACGTGTTGTGTTCCTCACATGGAAAGGTACGTACCCACCACTGGGCTCATATCAGCAGTGGCATGGTGAAGCCCTCATCCTGACATGGGTGTATACTGCCCACTCCAGGTCCTCAATTGGTGCCAGGGTGGGAATGCTATCCTTGGGCCTTCTCATCACTGACTTAAGTTGGATGGAGGTAAGAAGCTGGGGGCGGAGGGCGGGGGGGGGGCGGTGGAGAGTTCTCCACCTGCCACCCGATTAAATGCCCTCCCACCACTAAACCCGCAATAGTGTAGGGCACAAGATCTGGCCCAAAGCAAACATTATAAACACTTCTAAACATATTCAATTTTGCTTGAAATATGTTAAATAAATATATTTATAGATCTGGAAAAAGGCTTGCAGTGCTAAACCATATGAACAAAATGTTCCTTTCTCTTCAATGTTTCACAAATGGAACAGTATTATATTTTTGATAATAGCTGCAATAGGTAATGTCTAAAAACAATGCAACCAATACACTCCCTACCTCATTGTGAATTCTATCCTTTCACAGTAGATTAATATTTAATATTGTTAAATCAAATCAACTGAAAGCAAAAAAAATCATTTTTTCCAGTGACATACATAAAAAAAAGATTACTCAAGTTTAATAGTCAAAATTATTAATTCAGACCTGGTTGAATTAAGCATCCAGAATTTCCACGGTTTGTCCCATTTCTCCAGGGTTTCCTCTGATGTTGCAAATTGGAAACTGGCAGAAACCCCAGAGTAAATCTGCCCAAAGGCATTTATGTTATAAGTCCAGAAACCAGTTAGGGATCTTTTAGAACATAGAAAAAATACAGCACAAACAGGCCCTTCAGCCCGCAAGTTGCGCCGGTCTACCTAGCCTACCTACCTAGGCTTATATATAGGCTTACCTATAACCCTCAATCCTATTAAGTTCCATGTACTCATCCGGAAGTCTCTTAAAAGACCCTATCGAGTTTGCCTCCACCACCACTGACGGCAGCCGATTCCACTCACCCACCACCCTCTGAGTGAAAAACTTACCCCTGACATCTCCTCTGTACCTACCCCCCAGCACCTTAAACCTCTGTCCTCTCGTAGTAGCCATTTCAGCCCTGGGAAAAAGCCTCCGAGAATCCACCTGATCAATACCTCTCACCATCTTGTACACCTCTATCAGGTCACCTCTCATCCTTCGTCTCTCCAAGGAGAAAAGACCGGGCTCCCTCAACCTATCCTCATAAGGCATGCCAACCAATCCAGGCAACATCCTTGTAAATCTTCTCTGCACCCTTTCAATCATTTCCACATCCCTTCTGTAATGAGGTGACCAGAACTGAGCACAGTACTCTAAGTGGGGTCTGACGAGGGTCTTATAAAGCTGCATCATTATCTCCCGATTCCTAAACTCAATCCCTCGATTGATGAAGGCCAGCACACCATACGCCTTCTTAACCACCTCCTCTACCTGCGAGGCCGATTTAAGAGTCCTATGGACCCGGACCCCAAGGTCCTTCTGATCCTCTACACCGCTAAGAGTCTTATCCTTGATATTATACTCCTTCATCCCATTTGACCTGCCAAAATGGACCACTACACATTTATCCAGGTTGAAGTCCATCTGCCACTTCTCCGCCCAGTCTTGCATCCTATCTATGTCACGCTGCAGTTTCTGACATCCCTCCAAACTATCCACAACACCACCAACCTTTGTGTCGTCGGCAAACTTACCAACCCATCCCTCCACTTCCTCATCCAGGTCATTTATGAAAATGACAAACAGCAAGGATCCCAAAACAGATCCCTGGGGCACTCCACTGGTGACCGACCTCCATTTAGAAAAAGACAGTTTGACTATCCAAAATACACAGGTTGTTTCCTCGGAAGGAACTCTTCAAATGCATACAATAAGAACATAACAAAACTTACTCCAAAATATAAATCAAAGAAAGGGTTTAATAAAGAAACTTCATTACTCCCAACTTGGGGCCTCGCCTTGGGCCAATCCAAGTTCCCAACAATTCCCAGCAGGTTCTTATTTATAGAGAGTCAGCTGGTCAGTTGACCCTCACACCATTCTGTAATTGGTTCCATGGTTTACTGGGTCAGCTCACCCATACAGCTTGTTACCATTGGTCACATTACATCCAATACAAAGTTGTCACCAGTTACATTCTAACACAGGTTAGCATCTCTCTTAATTCGGCCATGGAGGAATAGTATAAGGCTGGAATGTTACCACCTTTCACGCCAGTGGGATTTTCCCATCATTCTGGAGTGGACGGAGATTGGGCTGGCTGCCAAATTCTTCGACCTCATTGTGGCACGAGCATGGCATGAACAGCCGGTAAGATTGCCCCCTACATGTGTTTGTTTAGGAATATCATCAAGAGTGCTTTCTACGCATTTGTAACTGATTTATAAGAGAGGGGGTGGCATAATGGTATTGTCACTGGACTAGTAATCTAGGGACACAGTGCAATGCCCAGAGAACTTGGGTTCAAATCCCATCATAGCAGATGGTGAAATTTGAATGGAGAGAAAGCTTGAATTAAAGGTCTGAGGATGACCGTGAAACTTGTTGATGGTTGTGAAACACATCTGGTTCACTAATGTCCTTTAAGGAAGAAAATCTACAATGACTCCTACATCCAATGAATAAAAAAAAATGAAATGGCCTCCTATTATAAGAATGGAATGGTGGCATTGGTGTTTATTTATCCTGATTTCCATGGAAGAGGAAATGTTGCCCGTCCATAATTGACCTTGAGAAGATGCTGGTTAGCTGCCTTCTTGAACTGTTGTAGTCCACATGGTGTGGGTACACTACACTGCTGGTGGGGAGTCCCAGGATTTTGGTCCAGCAACAGTGAAGGAAAGGCAAGATAGTTCCTAGTCGGGATGGTGAATGGCTTGGAGGGGAGTTGCAGGTAGCGGAGCTCCCATGCATCTGCTGCCTTAGTTCGAGGTGGTAGAGGTCAGAGGTTTGGAAGTGCATCTTGTAGATAGTACACACTGTTACCATTGTGCAAAAGTGGTAGAGGGTAGAGGGGCGGCACGGTAGCACAGTGGTGGGGCGGCACGGTAGCACAGTGGTTAGCACTGCTGCTTCACAGCTCCAGGGACCTGGGTTCGATTCCCGGCTTGGGTCACTGTCTGTGTGGAGTTTGCACATTCTCCTCGTGTCTGCGTGGGTTTCCTCCGGGTGCTCTGGTTTCCTCCCACAGTCCAAAGATGTGCATGTTAGGTTGATTGGCTATGCTAAAATTGCCCTTAGAGTCCTGAGATGTGTAGGTTAGAGGGATTAGCGGGTAAATATGTAGGGATATGGGAGTAGGGCCTGGGTGGGATTGTGGTCGGTGCAGACTCGATGGGCCAGATGGCCTCTTTCTGCACTGTAGGGTTTCTATGAATGATTGAGATGGTTTATAATCAAGTTGGCTGCTTCGTTTTGGATTATGTCAAACTTCTCCAGTGTTGTTGGTGTGTGTGTGTGTGTGTGTGTGCCTCTGTGTATGTGTATTTGTGTGTGTTTAAGCTATGACATCTCAGAGTTTGTGTTGCATAGGTCCAGGAGATCTCTGGGACACTGGCAAATTGCAAAAGACAATATTGAAATATCTTTTTAATGTTGTGTTTTCATCAATCATATTGTATTCTCATGAAGTAAACATTTGGTTGATCCAATGACTTACGACCAATTTGTGTATGTTGCCATTCTGAAGGCTTTAGAGTGAGTCTGGTTTTAAAAAACATGTAAGAAAATATTCTCATCATGTCTGAATGAATGCAACCAGATCCTATGAGAGAAATGAAAAGCTGTGGAGAGATTATATACACAGTTAAATAGATTCACAAATTCCAATCTGTATTATTAAAAATCTGTGTTGTTAAAAGTTGGGGCAGATTTTTTTACTTGTTTGTAATGGGTGACTGTTTCACCCTGCCCAACCCTGGCAAGGATTTTTCTTTCAAAAAGAAATTTTTACGATCAGGAATCCATAAGACCATCAGAGAGAAGGATTAGACCATTCAGCCCATTGAGTCTTCTCTATCATTTGATCATGGCCGATATGTTTCTTAACTCCATTCTCCCACCTTTTCCCCATAACCTTTGATCCCTTTACCAATCAAGAACCTATCTATCTCTGTCTTAAATACACTCGATGACTTGGCCGCCACAGCCTTCTGTGGCAATGAATTCCACAGATTCACTACCCTTTGGCTGAAGAAATTCCTCCTTATCTCGACTCTAAAGGTCGTCCCTTTACTCTGAGCCTGTGCCCTCGGATCCTAGTCGCTCCAACTAATGGAAACATCTTCCCCACACCCACTTTATCCAGGCCTTTCATTATTCTGTAAGTTTCAATGAAATCCCCCTCATCCTTCTAAACTCCATGGAGTACAGATCCAGATTGCTCGTTTGGTTGTTACCCACCAGTGGAGCCCACATATTCTGACAAGGAGGCCAACGCACTTTGCCTCGCCTTACATCACTGGGTCTACGAGCTGCCACTAAAGACTTTCAGTGACTGAGACTAAGAACTAGTGGCTTAAGGATTCCCCAACTCTGGCCCTTGTCCTGGCCTCTCATTTTCTCCAGGAGGGTCGAGTTAGAAGCTTCATTCTTTGCAAGTTCTTTGGAGTCTCCTGGGAGGAGCAGCTGCCTGGATTTCTGTCAGTTCTTGGAAGTTGCACCAGAGTTAGAGCGATGGAATCTCTGAGGCATTTGCGGCCTGAATATTCCAAACCATTCCATCCTAATTTATCAGGAGTGAAAAGTGCAAGAAGATGCTGGAACCATTTAAGATTACTTTTCTAACATGAGCGACCTGATTGAACATACCAAAGATAAAATACTCTACTGGTGAGTAGCCCAAAGTGGCATCCCATGTCAAGGCACAAAGGAGGATAATGGTCAGAGACTGAGTAGTTTGTTTTGCTGAAGCAATGCATTAAAATGAACCGTACTTTATAGGCAGCAAAACAGCAATCCTTACCACAGAGAGCAATGAAAGACTTAGGGAATCAATCATTTTCAGAAAAGTTAACAGCTTCTAAATTGTTAGAAATGCAGCAGACAGCAAGAAATGCAGCACTGATTTTAGAAATCCCATTAAATATGATGTGACTCACAAACAAAAAACAGTTCTATCCTGGCAAATGTAGCTTTTTTTTGGTTTTGATTTGATTTATTATTGTCACATGTATTAGTATACAATGAAAAGCATTGTTCCTTGCGCGCTATACAGACAAAGCATACCGTTCATCGAGAAGGAAAGAAGAGAGTGCAGAATGTAGTGTTACAGTCATAGCTACAGTGTAGAGAAAGATCAACTTAATATAAGGTAGCTCCATTCAAAAGTCTGAAAGATCCTTAAGCCACTAGCAGCAGGGAAGAGGCAGCACGATGGCACAGTGGTTAGCACTGCTGCCTCACGGCACAGGGGACCTGGGTTCAAATCCCAGCTTGGGTCACTATCTGTGTGGAGTTTGCACATTCTCCCCGTGTCTGCGTGGGTGTGGTAAACCACTGTTATGTCCTGATAACCACTGTTATGTTCTGATAACCACTGTTATGTCCTGATGACTGGACACACCCTTACCAGTGCTGCCTGAGGCTCCTCCCCTGTTCACTGGGGTATAAAGGTGGCTGTTCCTCCCCTTCGCCTCATTCTGGTCCGGTCCCTTGGTTAGAGTTTACTGTAGAGTTAGTTCCCTTTTATAGTTAATAAAAGCCTATTATTGCAGATTCCGTCTCTGGGTGTTGATACTGCATCAGTGGGTTTCTTCCAGGTGCTCTGGTTTCCTCCCATAGTCCAAAGATGTGCGGGTTAGGTGGATTGGCCAGGCTAAATTGCCCCTTAGTGTCAGGGTACTAGCTTGGGTAAATGCATAGGGTTATGTGAATAGGACATGGGTGGGATTGTGGTAGGTGCAGACATGATGGGCCAAATGGCTTCATTCTGCACTGTATGATTCTGTGAAGCTGTTCTTCCTGAGTCCGACTCATCGGAAAGATTTTTACTTCACCAGAAAATGTTGGACATATGGTTGACTTGCCAAGAGACTGGCCAAGGGTTGACTAGCCCCATGTTCCCAAGGTGAGAAGATCCCTCCTAGTTTCCTAGATCCCCTGCCTCAATTAATTATGTTAACCAGGTTGCGGTGTCAAATAGCAAAGGCTCTTCCTGATGTAGCTCCCCCTCTCGAAGCCTTGAGAACAAATTGTGTGGCAGCCACTGGCAGGGTAAGTCAGAGGGGAGCGTGTGGGTTATCCCAGGGCTTGGGGGTGGCAGTGGCACAGATTATTTTTGTCAGATGAAAACTAATCAAGACTGGTAACATTCAGCAAATCTGATGGAACCTACAGCCAGAGAATCAGAGTTAGCTGGCCCAGATCTCCCAGGCAGTGACAATGCTGAGGTACCCACTGTTGGCCATGCTTAAAACAGCGGCCTTCCCTTTTCCGCTGGAGATTTAGCAACTTCGATCCCAAATGCAGGATTCAGCCACCAATAAAGCTAGACACAAGGTGCACTGATGAGACACAGAAGCACTAAGGACACATGGCATTTAAGTCATTAGTGGAAGATACAGTCCTTGGAGTCCAGCAGCTTTTCAATCTTCTGGTGAATACTTTCCTAAAGTTCTTAATCGTTTTTTCAACAATGATTAATATTTTAAAGACTTTTAATTGCTTTCATGAGTTTGGATAACCTTTAAAGTAAGTAAATGTCGAAAATCACAGAATCCCTACAGTGCAGAAGGAGGCCATTTGGCCCATCAAGTCTGCACCAACCACAATCCCACCCAGGCCCTATCCCCATAAGCCCATGTATTTATCACAGCTAGTCCTACTGACACTATGGGGCAGTTTAGAATGGCCAACCCAGCTAACCCACACATATTTGGACTGTGGGAGGAAACCAGAGCACCCGGAGGAAACCCAGACAGAGGCGGCGAGAACGTGCAGACTCCACACAGACAGTGACCCAAGCCGGGAATTGAACCCTGGTCCCTCACGCTGTGAAGCAGCAATGCTAACCATTGTGCCACCATGCTGCCCACTGATAAATTTTGAATTAAATTTAAGAAATACTTAAGATGAAAGACATGGCAAAGTGCAGTTAACAACATTGTTAGTGTAGCCAATTAAAGAGGAATTGTTGTGTATTCACTGATTTGCTGGGGGGGAAGGAAAGGTAAAACTGCGGGAAGTAGAATGGTTAATGGGAAGCAAAGCAGCAGATTAGCATGTGGGGAGGAGGTTCCAACTATGGAAAATGATGACAAAAATTAAAAGGAAAGAGAACTCAGGAGATGTTATTAATGGAGGTGTTAGAATTCAAAAAGGTATAAAAACTAGCAAATAGGCATTTTACATAGAACATAGAACAGTACAGCACAGAACAGGCCCTTCGGCCCACGATGTTGTGCCGAGCTTTATCTCAAACCAAGATCAAGCTATCCCACTCCCTATCATCCTGGTGTGCTCCATGTGCCTATCCAATAAACGCTTAAATGTTCCTAAAGTGTCTGACTCCACTATCACTGCAGGCAGTCCATTCCACACCCCAACCACACTCTGCATAAAGAACCTACCTCTGATATCCTTCCTATATCTCCCACCATGAACCCTATAGTTATGCCCCCTTGTAATAGCTCCATCCACCCGAGGAAATAGTCTTTGAACATTCACTCTATCTATCCCCTTCATCATCGTATAAACCTCTATTAAGTCTCCCCTCAGCCTCCTCCCCTCCAGAGAGAACAGCCCTAGCTCCCTCAACCTTTCCTCATAAGACCTACCCTCCAAACCAGGCAGCATCCTGGTAAATCTCCCCTGCACTCTTTCCAGCGCTTCCACATCCTTCTTATAGTGAGGTGACCAGAACTGCACACAATATTCCAAATGTGGTCTCACCAAGGTCCTGTACAGTTGCAGCAAAACCCCACGGCTCTTAAACTCCAACTCCCTGTTAATAAAAGCTAACACACTATAGGCCTTCTTCACAGCTCTATCCACTTGAGTGGCAACCTTTAGAGATCTGTGGATATGGACCCCAAGATCTCTCTGTTCCTCCACAGTCTTCAGAACCCTACCTTTGACCCTATAATCCACATTTAAATTAGTCCGACCAAAATGAATCACCTCACATTTATCAAGGTTAAACTCCATTTGCCATTTTTCAGCCCAGCTTTGCATCCTATCTATGTCTCTTTGCAGCCTACAACAGCCCTCCACCTCATCCACTACTCCACCAATCTTGGTGTCATCAGCAAATTTACTGATCCACCCTTCAGCCCCCTCCTCTAAGCCATTAATAAAAATCACAAAGAGCAGAGGACCAAGCACTGATCCCTGTGGCACTCTGCTAGCAACCTGCCTCCAGTCCGAAAATTTTCCATCCACCACCACTCTCTGTCTTCGATCAGATAGCCAGTTACCTATCCAATCGGCCAACTTTCCCTCTATCCCACACCTCCTTACTTTCATCATAAGCCGACCATAGATAAATGTTCGTAGCATTCAAATCAAGGTAAATGAGTTGATGGCGCAAATCATTGCGAATGAGTATGATTTACTGGCCATTACAGAGACATGCGCAGGAATTCTCCCAAAGAACTTCTGTGTCGAATTGGTTTGAAAAATTGAGTAATTCACACTGTTTTCGTTTCAGTGGGAGTTCAGAGAAAAATCTCCCACACTCTGTGCACTGCAGAGGTCACTAGCATGTATATCATTATAAAGCTGTGGGCAATATCTATTCCCGCCGGGGAGCCGGCAGCAGAGTGCTATGCGGGCCATTACGCATGCGCCGATCTGTCAGCGCCGGGATCAGCACATACGCAGTGGCCCCACACTACCTGCTCAATCGCTGGCCAGCCCTGCAATCCCCACATTTCTGGCTCTCCGAGTACCCCAACAGCCCCATCACTGGCCCCCTGACCATTCCTGGGACAGCACTGAACCCCCCTCCCGGCCCACCCCGATCTCCAGCCCCCAGCCCCCGACAGTTACACACCCTGCTGCGCCGACCTTCTCCCCCCCACCCCCCTGCAGTGCCAACACCCTCCACAGCCCCAAGCCCCACAGCAGCTTGACCCCCCCCCCTCCTCCAACCCTGCCTCGATCACCGACCTCCCTCCTTCCCCCACCGATCCGGACTGCAAACTGGCAACGGGACCTCCCCACCCCCACCATTCACCCCACCAGGTCCTGCCTCCATCAGGCCCTTTCTCCCATAAACCCCACCCACTTCGCACTGCCCCATGCCCGACGGACAGTGCCAAGGTGTCCCCTGGGCATTGGCACTTTGCCCCTTGGGTAGTGCCGGGGGCACAGACTGGCATTGCCAGGATGCCAATGCCCAGGTAGTACCTCCCCCACTGCCGTAAGGTATTAAACAACCTTAAACCTTCAGGTTGTTGAAGAATGAGCATTCCTGGATGATCTGATCACAAACTCTCATCCCCATACCCCTCTCAGTCTGAGAAAGTCAGCCATGAATCTGATGCCATGGCTTCAGCAGAATAAAGTGCTGGGTGGTGAGGGAACTGTGCCTTTGCAAGTGCAAGCTCTGTGAACATCACTAACACATGGGCTCATCTAACTCATGCTGAGTATTTAGAGGAATAGAAAGAGGTGCTTTTCACATGAATAAATGAAACCTGCATATGGTAAAGTGATAGACATTTAGGCATTTTTAACGTGAGCTGACAGGAATTAAAGGATCTTCAAGTGCATCCATGCCAACAACTGACCCTATTCACTCAAACACTTCATGAGGCAGACCCTGATTCACCCAGACAGTCACCAATGCCAGTGACTGGTGTGGCGGCAATGGATACAACAGATGAAACTATGCATGAACCAGAAGCTGAACCTGCAGTGACTGCAGCTTCTGCTCAGCAGCTGCCCATGTCCAAAGATGGGCGGGTTAGGTTGATTGGCCATGCTAAATTGCCGCTTTGTGTCAGGGGTACTAGCAGGGTAAATATGTGTGATTGAGAGGTTAGGGCTTAGGTGGAATTGTTTTTGGTGCAGGCTCAATGGGCCAAATGGCCTCCTTCAGTACTGTCGGGATTCTATGATTCTATGCACGGAGTTATCTTCTGCTGGGCATGCCCTCAGTGCAGGAGAGAATATGGGAAAGGTATAGAAGGAATGAAATCCCTCCTTTCTCCCTCCCTACCCATTGCCTCTGCCTTGTGGCAACTATCCACAGGTCCAGATGAAGGTTAGTGAACCAGATGGGTTTTTCCGACAATCGACAATGGTTTCACGGACATCAATAAATCCTTAATTCACGATATTTTTTATTAAATTCAAATTCCACCACCTGCTGTGGCGGGATTTGAACCCGGGTCCCCAGAACATTAGCTGAATTTCTGGATTAATAACCTAGCGATAATACCACTGGGCCGTGAGACACCATGAGGCTATTGTAATAGTCGAGCATTTTGTTCTGTTGATCATTCTACTGACCCCTCTGTTGAGAAGGTGTAAATAAAATTGTCAAATAATTGCTGCCTGCAGTTGAACACGTGTTGGTCTTCATGCGATGCACAGCACCAGTCATCTGTATTTACATTCAAGATCTGTAGTTCAGCATCACAAATAATCATTAAGTTAAAAGAACAAAACCCCTTCCTGCTGATGAGTGAAACAGGGTCATGGTTTGGTGCCTTCAATGGATGATATGTTGCATCGATAGCCCTGAGCACTTTTGGGAAGCCAGCGATCCTGTGAAATGTGATGCACTGCTCCCTCACTTTTGCTAGCGCCATGTTAAATTCAATGAAATCAGAAGTCTTGAGGTAGGTAGCCATGGTAACCTGCAGGCCCTTGCAGTGCTCTGGGACATGTTACATAAGTCAACAGTGTCTAACTTAAATGACCTGCACACATAAAAATTCAGTCAGTGCTTAACTTTCTTGCCACTGATAAGGTGGTGCAGTGACTGGAAATTGACTTCAGGTCCTTCCTCAGAATGCTATGTTCTTCTTTTCTTTGATATAAACATATCAATCATACACCAAGCTTGGTGAAACAATTGTCTTCTTTATTTGAAGATAAGCTTATATACAGAAAAAACTGGGAGACACATCTTAATCCTGGTACTGCTTATAAACTGCTTCCGAGTTATGGGACTAATACATCATACCCTGTCGATGTGATAATGATTGATAGCAGTTTAAGATATGCTCCACTAAAACTGTAGGTCATCACATCACAGAGGGAGCCGATTGGCTCCTTGCTGAAGCACAGTCACCTGACACACAGCTCCTCGAATGACATCCTCTCCCTACACACTCTCAGGAGTGGGTAATTTATTCTTCTGATCAGCGAGTGGGTATGATGCCTGATTCCTCTTTCTCTGCTTCCCGCATTGTGTTCCCACTCTAGAACACTCTTGCATATCAAAAAGCAAAAAAACTGAAGGCTAGAGAGATATCTATTTTCCGTCTCAGTTTTAATCTGTATGAGATGTGTTACAGTGCCTTTGAGAAAGATAGGGTGGAATTTAATGCTCCCCCAACCCCCTTGGAAGTGACCCTGTGGAGGTGGGGGTGCGGTAGCAAGGGATCAGTGAGAAGTTACAGGGTGGAGATCCAGCTGCCTCTTCACTTCCCTCTGATTAACTTGGGACAGGAAGGCTTGCAGACTGCCTTCCTGCCAGAGAGCCAATTGAGGCCCTCAGTAGCCACCTAAGGGACCACTTAAGAGCATCATCCCAGTGCTGATGGTAGTCAACCAGCAGCAGATGAGGGACTCACCATCCAGGAGGCTGCCAGCAAATCTGAGAGCCGTCTGGATGGGTTTCTCACTTCATAAGCATTCCATGCTGTGGTAAACCACTGTTAGCTTATTACCTGTATATGTGACATGCCTGGACACATCCCTGCCGGCCCTACCCGAGACTCCTCCCCCCCCGGTCCAGGTATAAAGGCAACTGCTCCCCACCCCCCTGCCTCAGTCTGGACCAGTTCATCGACATGGGTGTGCTCCAAGTCTTTTGCTAATAAAAGCCTATTTGTTCCTGCATACAAACTAGTCTTTGCTTGATTGATGGTGCATCACATGCCAAATTAAGGAACTAAGAGGTGGGAAGGTAGGCTATAGAAGTCAGCCTCTGTCCTCGCTGTCAACTCCCATCCCTTCCTCCCCCACCCACCCCCCACCCCCCCGCCCCAAAGCTTTCCCCCTCCCCAACCCCCTACCCCCCTAGCCAGCACCTGAATCCCTGGCAACCTTAACTCGTCCCACTTACCGGTCCTCAGAGGATCCATTGTCCATCTTCTGGATAGACACCGGTGCAATACCAGCAGAAGCCACCATTTCCTGTGGCGCTGCTGGTGATTCAGAGCTGCCACCTCTGGTTGGATGACACCCCTTGGGGGCAGGATTCCTGCCCTCCTCAGGGTTTTATTTAGTGGGAGGCCCGACATTATCCAGATAAGTGCCTGATTACTTTGAAATAGCATCAAGTCACCCATAGAACCAGATCTCCAACTGGCAGGTGGGACGCCAATTGCCTCTGCTATAGTTATTTTGAAGTCAGCTTGCAAATGTCATGTGCATGCAAACATAATTTTAAAGGTGTCACATAGGGAACTTTTAAAGTGAATTTTATCATGGGCAGACTTGTATCAATTAGGATGCATACTGAAAATGCTAAAAGTCATATTCCATGAACAAATGAACATAGGAACAGAAGTAGGCAAATTCAGCCCTTCAAGCCTGCTCCACCATTCATTCAGATCATGGTTGATCTCTCCCTGGTCTCAAATCCACTCCCCATCTGTTCCCCATATCCCTTTATCCTGTTTTTTTTATTAGAAGGGATGTTATAACATTCCAAAAACATTATGGGTGGGATTTTCCGGCTGCGTTCGTCCCAAAGCCGGAATTTCCCACCCGAGGTCAACGGACGTTTGCATGGTCCGCCCCCACCCGCAACAATTCCCGTGGCGGACAGGACGGGAAAATTCCACCCAACATGTAGCGAGTGAGCATTCATACAAAGTTACAGGCAATTTAAAGATCAACTCCAACATTTAGTTGAGCTAACCTTTAGCTATTCGACAATTCTGCCGGTCTCTTGTCAATATTTTTCAGCTTCATAACCAGTTATATTCTGATTTTAGACCCGCAATAAAAGCTCAAAGCCATTTTGTCGTAAATCTACAGACAACTTCAGGAGAGCTAGCCCGATGGAAGGGTCGATTCCAGTGCAATGTCTGAAGTATCTACATTAGTGTATCCTTCCCCATTGGAAGTTTAAATTTCATACGCAACTGTACCGAGTCTGCACGCACATTGTGAATTTCTCTAAGTCCTGATGCACAACTGCAGCAAACATCTGAATGTTCGCCACTATTCTTACAGGAAGATCTGAGCCAATGTTCCATAGCCTGCTGAGTAATCCAAGCATTTTCTGTTTTTATTTCAGATTTCCAGCATCCTCCGTATTTAGTTTTTTATAGTTGCGGGAACTGGACGACAAATTTGGACATGTCAGTTTAATTTTCTACAGCACGGCGGCACAGAGATTAGCACTGCCACCTCATAGCACCAGGGACTCAGTTCAATTCTGGCTTTGGGTGACTGTCTGTGTGGAGTTTGCGTGTTCTCATGCCGCACAAATTTGGTTGAGTTTTTTGAGGAGGTGGCAAAAACGATTGACGAGGGAAGGGCCGTGGATGTCGTCTATATGGATTTTAGTAAAGCGTTTGACAAGGTCCCTCATGGCAGGCTGGTGCAAAAGGTTAAATCTCACAGGATAAAAGGTGAGCTAGCTAGATGGGTGGAGAACTGGCTTAGCCATAGAAGACAGAGGGTAACAGTGGAGGGGTCTTTTTCCGGTTGGAGGTCTGTGACTAGTGGTGTTCCGCAGGGCTCTGTACTGGGACCTCTGCTGTTTGTGATATATATAAATGATTTGGAGGAAGATGTAGCTGGTATGATCAATTAGTTTGCGGACGACACAACGATTGCTGGAGTTGCGGATAGTGATGAACATTGTCAGAGAATACAGCAGGATATAGATAGGCTGGAACATTGGGCGGAGAAATGGCAGATGGAATTTAATCCAGATAAATGCGAAGTGATGCATTTCAGTAGATCTAATGTAAGGGGGAGCTATACAATAAATGGCAGAACCATCAGGAGTATAGACACACAGAGGGACCTGGGTGTACAAGTCCACAGATCCTTAAAGGTAGCAGCACAGGTGGAGAGGGTGGTCAAGAAGGCATATGGCATGCTTGCCTTTATTGGACAGGGCATAGAATATAAAAGTTGGCATATGATGTTGCAGCTGTATAAAGGTGTGCGGGTTAGGTTGATTGGTCATGCTAAAAATTGCCCTTAGTGTCCTGAGATGTGTAGGTTAGAGGGATTAGTGGGTAAATATATTCGGATATGGGGTAGGGCCTGGGTGGGATTGTGGTCGGTGCAGACTCGATGGGCCGAATGTCCTCTTTCTGTACTGTAGGGTTTCTATGATTCTATGAGAACGTTGGTTAAGCCACATTTGGAAGACTGCATCCAGTTCTGGTCGCCACACTACCAGAAGGATGTGGAGGCTTTGGAGAGAGTACAGAAAAGGTTTACCAGGATGTTGCCTGGCATGGAGAGTCTTAGCTATGAGGAGAGATTGGGTAAACTGGGGTTGTTCTCTCTGGGAAAACAGAGGATGAGGGGCGACCTAATAGAGGTGTATAAAATTATGAAGAGCATAGATAGGGTGAACAGTGGGAAGCTTTTTCCCAGGTCGGAGGTGACAAACAGAAGGGGTCACGGGTTCAAGGTGAGGGGGGCAAGGTTCAACACAGATGTCAGGGGGACGTATTTTACACAGAGGGTGGTGGGGGCCTGGAATGCACTGCCAAGCAAGGTGATTGAGGCGGACACGCTGGGATCGTTTAAGACTTATCTAGATAGCCACATGAACAGACTGGGAATAGAGGGATACAAATGAATGGTCTAGTGGGCACATGAGCGGCGCAGGCTTGGAGGGCCGAAGGGCCTGTTCCTGTGCTGTTTTGTTCTTTGTTCTTTCTCCCCGTGTCTGCGTGGGTTTCCCCCAGCTCCGGTTTCCTTCCACAGTCCAAAGATGTGCAGATTAGGTTGATTGGGAATGCCAAATTTCCTCTTAGTGATGTGGTGACTGGCAGGGTAAATGCATGGGGTTACGAGGATAGGGCCTGGATGGGATTGTTGTCGGTGCAGACTTGATGGGCCAAATGGCCTCCCTTCTGCACTGCAGGCATTTCATGATTCTATGATTCGATGAAGTGACATCACTTCCTGAAGTAAATGAATGCAAAATAATGAGGTAAGGCTGCACTCTTTATAATTGTATTTTTCAGCAAAAGGAGCCTTATAGAAATCAAACATTCCTTTTGACAAGGTTTTCTGATAAAGTTTCAGTGGTTCCGTTTTGGCCCTGACCATACTTCTGCCAATTGCAGGAAAACCCTTCCACTCAACAGTTTGAATCTTTTTGTTTTTGCTTTTTCAATTTTAAAACCGAGTCAGGATTGTGCTGTGTGACTTCCTGCCTTCCAAAGTTTTGAACCTCCCACTCCTTCCTGATCACTGGATACCTGGCCAGGACAGGTGGGCCAAGCTACAGAAAAGCAGCCACCTGAAGGCTCCCTGCCACCCCAAAGAACTAACTTGCCAAGGTAACAAGCAGAACTAAACAAAGAGTATCAGCAAGAAATGGAAGAGGCAGCACAGGGGAACTCTGTGCCTGCAGTCCAAACTACATGAAGCAGCTTAATTAAGAACTCCCTCCCATCTTCTATAAATCCTGAAGCAACACTTTCTCTTAAACTGCCTGCGGCACCTCTTATTTTCTGCAGTCCCCTTGGAAACAACAGCTCTCATTCTTACCATTTGCAACTATTCAATTCATAAGGTACAGATTACAGAAGCAACTTACCAGCAAAACAGTAATTTAACAGCTGTCTTTCTATTGCGTAAAAACATAGAGTGAGAACATCAGGACCGAGCTCCAACAGAGGACAAACAGAGAGAGCAGCAAAGGGTCATAGAGAAACAATGAAAGAAAAAGAACAAAGAGCAAAGAATAAAGAACAAAGAAAAGTACATCACAGGAACTGGCCCTTCAGACGTCCAAGCCTGTGCCGATCATGATGCCCAAACTAAACTAAAAAAAAGCCTTCTGCCCTTATTCAGTCCCTATCCCTCTACTCCCTCCCTATTCATGTACCCATCCAGATGCCTCTTAAATGTTGCTAACATGCCTGCTTCCACCATCTCCTCTGGCAGTGCGTTCCAGGCACACACCACTCTCTGCGTTAAAAACGTCCCCTTATTTCCCTCAATCTTTCCCCCTCTCACATTGAACCTGTGCCCCCTTGTAATTGATAGTTGCACCCTGGGAAAATGCCTCTGACTACCATTTGCCTATGCCTCTCATAATTTTGTCGACCTCTATCAGGTCTCCCCTCAGCCTCTGTCTTTCCAGTGAAAGCAATCTTGGTCCATTCAACATCTCACCAAAGTCAACACCCTCGAGACCAGGCAACATCCTGGTGAACTTTCTTTGCACTCTCTCCAAAGCTTCCACGTCCTTCTGGTAGTGTGGCAACCAGAACTGCACGCAATACTCCAAATGTGGCCTAACTAAGGTTTTATATTGCTGCAGTAAGAAGTCTCACAACACCAGGTTAAAGTTCGACAGGTTTATTTGGAATCACGAGCTTTCGGAGCGCTGCTCCTTCCTCAGGAGAGTCCAACCTGGTGTTGTGAGACTTCTTACTGTGCCCACCCCAATCCAACGCCAGCATCTCTACATCATTATACAGCTGCAACATGAAGAACAAAAAGCAACACTGCCAACCAGATGAGGAGGCACAAGCAACACTCCTAAGACAGCTTGCTGATTATGTTCAATTCAGTTTAAGATTGTGCCACCAGAAATCAGAGATTTGAAGAAAGATTTTGATTTCAGAATCTTTAATTTAAAGATTGTGGACCAATTGCAACAGAAGCAGTTCGTGCAACTGGAAAAAGCACCATGTTATGTTTTGACTAGAAAAAGGAAGAAGAAACTGAAGAACTGCAAGAAATTGTACCTGGTTGTAAGTCAATTTGAATTTTTCAAAAGCACTTTATTTTAATTTAATTATAGCTGAAAACTGCTATTGCTATTCTGTTCAATAAAAAAGAAGCATATTATTAAAATGTTGAGAGAACTGTAGAATCCCTACAGTGCAGAAGGAGGCCATTTGGCCCTTCAAGTCTGCACTGACCACAATCCCACCCAGGCCCTATCCCTTTAACCCCACGTATTTACTCTGCTAACCCCCTGACATTATGGGGCAATTCAGCATGGTCAATCAACTTAACCCACACACCTTTGGATTGCAGAGCTCTGAGATGCAGATGGATCTGGCTGTCCTAATGCATGAATCACTAAAGGTTAATATGCAGGTTTGGCAAGTAATTAAGAAAGCTTAAAAAGAATGTTGTCATTTATTGAAAGGGGATTGAATACAAAGCAGGGAGGTTATGCTTCAGTTTTGCTGGACATTGGTGAGACCACATCTGGACTATTGTGGACAGAATTGATCTCCTTATTTAAGGAAGGATGTAAATGCATTAGAAACAGTTCAGAGAAGGTTTACTATACAGGTTCACTAGATCTCCCACAATTAATACCTTGGGGGTCACCATTGACCAGAAACTTAATTGGACCAGCCACATAAATTCTATGGCTACAAGACCTAGATCAAAGGCTGAGAATTTTGTGGCAAGTGACTCACCCCCTGACTCTCTGTGCACTTTAACAAAATCTACAAGGCAGAAGTTAGGAGTATGATGGAATACTCTTCACCTGCCTGGGTAAATGCAGCTTCAACAGCACTCAAGTATTTCAAAGCCATTCAGCAGAAATCAGTTGGTTTGATCGACAACATATCCACCACTTTGAACATTCACTCCCTCCACTACCAAAGCACCATGGCTTCCATGGTACCATCTACAAGTTGCAGTGCAATAATTCATCAAGACTTCTTCAACAGCATCTTCCAAATCTGTGAATCTTACCACTTAGAACTACAGGGCAGCAGACACATGGGAAAACTATCAACTGGAAGTTCCCCTTCAAGTTATATCCCATCCTGAATTAGAAAAAAAACAGTTATTGCTGGACAAAAATCCTTGCATCCCTACATTGTACTTTAATTAGGAACTTAAAGCATATTAAGTTAAGCTTGTTCTTGGAACTTTGGGCAGCTATTCATTAATTTGTGTTATCCTATATTTTAAAGGATGGCTTTATGGTGGCTTGTGAGGTTAGATATTGTGCGTGATTTCAGATATGATAATACAACATATGGCTACTGACCAGAAGCAAATAACTGGAGGCCTCTTGGAACAAAAATAGTTGGAATAAGGATCTATCTTTAATATGTCTCAGGAAGACAAGCAGCTTAATTTTAGAATGTTCTCAGAGCGAGACTGATCCATATATGAGCAGTACTGAGCCCATCAGTAGAAACATAGGAGAGAAACAGGCTGTGACTGGAGGATCAGTGAACACTAGCGCGTATGTGGAGATAGAGAGAGAGATTCTGAAGCACACACCCCTCTGCTCACAAGCTTTCCCATGGCTCCCGGTCTGTTGACCTGGTTCCAGCCACTTTTTATGGGTCCGGCTGTTTTCCCCCGGCTCCTGGTGCTTTGACCTGACTCGGTTATGTTTCCCCCAGTTTCCCCACTTCCCTCTGGCTCAGACTGTGTAACTCGCAGTCACAGGGTTCTCAATCGCCCTCACCCTACACACCAATTGGCACTCTCACCCACTCTCACAGTGAGAGTACGGGTGGAATTTTCCCGTCCCACCCACCACGGGAATAGTACCATGCGGGGAGAGGGGAGGACCATGCACAATTCCATTGACATTGGGTGGAACTTTCCGGTCTTGGGGCGAGCACGGCCAGAAAATCCCACCTTAGGAGTGAACTGGTCACTCTCATCCTTTCACATTTTAATGGTTGTCTTTATTTATTGTTCTTTTTTTCTACATTATCAATTTATTGTTGTGACTTATTTGGTCAGCATGTTGTTTCTTTCCATATATCAGCTTTTTAAAAAAAAATAATGTTTAGTGTAGCGCCAATCCTTACCTTTCCAAAATTTGTTAACCAGCTCCCTGGATGTGAGAAAAATTTAAATGGACCACCAAATGAAAAGGTTAGACAAGCCTATAGGTGGTAGCAGATTGTATCTGTCTTCAAATGATTATGTTATAAGCCTAACTTTATTATATCACTGTATGTGCTTCTCTTATTGTGGACTCTTTTATATCTGTTATAAACATCTATACTTTGGAACAAGGCTCCTTCTAATCTTTAAGTATCTTGTTACAATCCCTGTAGTGACCAATAACTTAAAAACAACTTGAACTTCCAGTTGATAGCACAAGATTTCACGGTTTAAGATGTTAGACGTATTATTGACGAAACACTGTTTTTGTAGGTGGCTTATACTTTAAAATAAAGAACTAAACTTCCCCATTTTACCTTTAACACAACTAAAAAATACACTTCACAGGTCTACTCTACACTATTCCTTAAATGGTCACTTGATTCCCTGGATCCACTCCAAAGTGATTCTCAGCTCCTGAAGGTTTACTTCTGTCCCTATATTTTCCCAGCCTGGTAAACCTTTAACCCCTGGTCTGCCTTTCATGGTTAGGGTTTTTTCTGGAGATTCTCTGGGCAGAATTTTCCAGCTACGGCCACCCCAAGACCGAAAAATCCCACCCAAGGTCAACAGGCCTTTGCATGGTCCGTGTCCCGCTTTGATTCCCGTGGCGGGCGGGGTGGGAAAATTCCGTCCTTTCTCTAAAATAAGTTAGGTGAACCTTCCAGCCTCATTTCAAATCCTCACAAATTTGATCCCTTCAACCCGAGTGTGAGATCCCACCTGCATCCCTGCTTGGTGAACTATGGAGACTTCCAGGTTCTGACAGACTGTCTGTGTCTGTAATTTTCAAGAATTTCTTAAAAACCCTTCCCCTTTCAAACTCTATCGGCATGGCAATGTGAATCACATGGGCCATGTATCCAGGTGGAAATGCTGAGTACCCATCCTTGAGGCTCCAACTCTTTTTCACCTTGGAACTAAATAGACAGTTTAAAGCAAAACCACTTAAAGCTGACATTCTCAACACCTTCCTGAAGGTTTGGTGATTAGCAGTTTAACCACTGTAAACACAGATACTGTTGCCATTGTCTCCAAGTGTGAGCATATCATGCCATTTTTCCAGAAATCAACAGGGTCTCCCATTAATTTTTACACATCACCCAAGCCTGTTGTCAGGCAAACCTCTGAACAGGTCAAATGACCCATTCTTCTATCCTAAATTAGGGATATAACCCCAAATCAGAACAATATTATATAAGCTCACAATTATCACAATTGCATATCAAATTTGATACAAAACAATTGTCTAGGACATGCTCTTAAAATAATTATACTGTGCATTTCCTGTAATTAACACACTTAGAGCTGGATTTTGTCCAATCATCAATAAATCACAGAATCATTTTCCCCACTGGGTCCGCACCGATTCTCCAAAAGAGCACCCTACCAAAACACACCCGTACCCCCCACTCCCCTCCGCCATTCCAACCTGTAACCCTCTGCACTTACCATGGCTAATCCACCTAACATACACACCTTTGTACATTAAGGGGCAATTTAGCTTGGCCAATCTACCTAACCTGCCCAACTTTGAACTGTGGGAGGAAACTGGAATACTCGAAAGAAACCCATGCTCACAAGGGGAGAATGTGCAAGCTCCACACAGACAGTGATCCAAGGCCAGAATTGAACCCAGGAACCTGGCGCTGTGAGGCAGCAGTGCTAACCACTGTGCCACCCACTGTGCCACCATGCTACCAAATACTCTGGTGGGCCCAGAATAAGCCAAGAATCTTGGAGGGAAAAGATGCAACCCCCTGAACTCAATCATGTGATGATGACATGCTGATGAATACATGTGACACAGGTTTGCAATCAGATCACATCTGTGGGACAACGTTGGGAGACCCACATGACCTGGTCCCCATGCGGGAAAAGACACCATATTTAAAAGCTGAAATTCAGGCATCCTGAGGGAGGGGCGGGGGGGTGGGGGGGGGGGGGGTGGCGGGCGGTGGGTGGGGGGGGAGGGCTGCAATTGAGCTGGTCAGTGTTGCCAGATGTGTGAATATCGCAACAAATTGTTCGAATAAATCTTCATCTTCGTAAATGTTCAGACAGTCATCAACTTTTCAGCTGCATTCAGAAATGTCATGATTCATTCAGCACATCGGCCTATGTTTCAGTGGACTTCACTACACAACCTCCTCTTGGAAGTTCGGGGAAGCAGAGAGATTCTATTCCAGCTAATGGACCCCAAAAGCCATCATGAATGACCAAGAAGTCCGTAAGGAGGTCACCAGGGAAATGAGCGACCCTGGATCCAATACTGGATCCAAGGTTGAAAATAGACGAGTGACACATTCTGCACCCACACTTGTGAAATAGAAGCAGAAAATTCTGGTAAAACTCTGTATGTCTGCCAACATCTGTGCAGTGATACAGTATCAACGTTTCATAGAATCATAGGTTCCCTACAATGCAGAAGGAGGCCATTTAGCCCATCGAGTCTGCACCGACCACAATCCCACCCAGTCCCTATTCCCGTAACTCCACATATTTACCCTGCTAATCCTCCTGACACTAGGTTCAATTTAGCATAGCCAGTCAACCTAACCTGCGCATCTTTGGAAAAGAGTCCCCCATTTCAGTCTTCCACAGTTGCACAGGGTGTATGTACACTACTGGAGTCTGCATCTTTCTCTGCCCTTTACCCAAATTCCCTCGGGTCGTGAGGATCGAGGGGACATTTGGGCAACTCGGGGTGGGTGGGGGGGGGGTGGGGGGGAGGTGGGGATCAATCCGACAGTAAGGGGTTCTCCTCATTGGAAACCTCACCTTTCCTCCCCTTCTGCTTGCAGGACAGAAGGGCTAACATCACCAGGGAAAGATCCAAGACCCGGGATGGAGTGTTGGGGATTCATTCACTGACAGAGACAAAGCTGGAAGCCACGGAATTGTGTGCGGCAGCAGGGCGATCAGTCCACATCTGATGCTGCATTTGGATTGGTGGGTGTGGAGAGTGAGTAGGAATTGCGCTTAGCTATCATCTCTGGCTACCATGGCAACGAGCTGCATCCATGAATGGTGGTGCCATAAATATCAGCACTTCAGTAATTAATTGTATGCATTACTTTCAGGGTTAACACATGCCGCAGAGAATGGTGACCAGCGTCCAGTGTGTTCCAGTTGGCACAGAAAATGACAAATCCAGATGTCTCTGTGGGTGCCGCGCCACACCACCGCCCCCCCCCCCCCCCTCCCCTCCTGCACCCAGCACCCAGCACACCCAAATGGGGAAGCGATCGTCTGGTGGCCTGAGGCCATAATCTGATGCAGATGAGAGAGGAAGTGTCAGGTGAGGCCAATGGCAATCGGAGGACTGATAGAGGGCAGCTGTCTACTGCAGTCCCAACTGAGGAAGGGGTTTCTGGTGAGGGGCTGTACTCGGCCTGCTGGAGTTTCAGAGGCAAGCCCGGGAGAATATGGTGGAGCCGCCTAAGGCCTTGATTGGATGGGTGCACATTTAAGTAAATGGAGGAATCCTTCAAAGGTATAAGCTTTGTCATTTCTCAGGGAGGAGTGTGTGTTGCTTCTTCCACGGAGAGGGTGGCGGCTGGCATGGAGAGGCAGTTCCAAGAGGTCACACAAGAGGTGTTAGCATGAACCTGCAGATCATCACTAGCACCACAAGCTCACCACAGCAGTGGGAAAGCGAGAGGTTGTCAGTGCCCTTGGGCACCCCTTCAAGTGCATCCCAGTCAATGGAAAGCAGAGTGGTACCATGCTTCATCAAGAGATTGAGGGAGATGTAGATAGACACTCCTGAGGGTTTCTTCTCAAGGAATTTGAATGCTTTTAGGAGATTCCCAGGCTATCTACTATGATGTATGTAATATGTATCTAATATGTTGGGGTTTGGTATGTGGACTGACCCTTTAATAGTATGGATTGGGTGACCCCTGCGCTATCAGCTCCCTCTATCATGCCCTCTATCTGCCCTCTATCATGTCACACTATCTGTAACCCCCATGACTTGCCTGGGCTTGCAAAATCTCACTAACTGTTCTGGCTGGAGACAATACACATCTCTTTAACCTGTGCTTAACGCTCTCTCCACTCACATTGTCTGTACCTTTAAGACTTGATCACCTGTAAAGACTCGCATTCCAACCATTATTTTGTAAATTGAGTTTGTGTCTTTATATGCCCTGTTTGTGAACAGAACTCCCACTTACCTGATGAAGGGGCAGTGTTCCGAAAGCTAGTGTGGCTTTTGCTACCAAATAAACCTGTTGGACTTTAACCTGGTGTTGTTAAACTTCTTACTATCAGCTCCACCCAGTGTGGGACCCTGTTGGGCAGTCGTAGACCTGACTGTGAATGAGTGCATGCCTTCAATAACCAGCTCCCAGTATTGAAGTATTCAAGCCTATCTTGTGATTTTGTATGCCCCTTAGCCCACAGGGTCTTACATAATATCTACCAGTGATCCAAACCCCTCCAGTGGCAGTGCCACAGAGGGTGGTCCTATGCCCAGGCACAGACTGACCAGGACTGCCAAAAGATGTCGACACGACCATCAGAGGCCACAGGCAGAGAGAGCAGCAGTCTGCTCCCATGACATGTACAGTCCTGATGCACCGGTTCCTGGCCCTGCTTCCAGAGGCTGTGCAAGTATTATGTTGGCACCCAGGGCAATGATTAGGGCAGGCAGGGCTCTGACAGGGTCATGACATCTAGAAAGGTTAGAGGCTGGAGAAGGAGCAACGTGTGTGCTGGCATATGCCCTGATAGTCTCAGTTCTGCCAACATTCAATAGCTCTTAACTGAAAAATCATCCTTTAGGCTTATTTAATGGTTCATGAGTGGTGATGCCACTCAGCGCCTTCTTTTACATTAAATCATTGCCCAGTGTTACTTTTCATTTTCAACAACACAAAGAAATCTAGAAAAGCAACTGTGAAGTTTGAATATCCAATACAAATTGCTACTTGAAAGCAAATCCTCAGGGCTCCGGTGATGAGAATGAACTTGTATTTTCATTCAATTCTGTAGCTCTCTGGCATTCAATGACTTCACAGATATGTTCTGGATAATGAGATTACTTACGGTTCAGTGCCTTCAGTCCTTGTTGGTGCGCTAAGGGCGATGTTCCTTCTACTGGAGTTAATACAGCCTCATTTAGCAGCAGTGTGTGCCCACTGATCCTGGGTGTTAGGCAATTGAAACATCACCAGCAGTAAAAGAAAAACAGAAGCCACAGACTAAAGATTAGCAACAAGAATAGGCAGATAATGGATACCATACTTTAATCTGGATATACACTAGACGAGCAAAACATGAGAAAGCTTTAATAACTTCACCAGATGGACTACCCGTGGTTCAAGAAGGCGGCCCACCTTCTCCTTCTCAAATGCAATTAGGGCTGGATAACAAATGCTGGCTAGCCAGTGGCGCCCACATCCCATGTAAGAATAGAAAAATGTAAGGATTGCTGCCAGATTAGATAAATCACAAATAGTGGTCAACAGCTGAAAGGTAACTGCAGACAGGGAACACCTGTAGCTGGAATTTCTGAAGCAGCAAGTGAGCATATGTATTATGTTTGTGAGCTAATCAGTCAACTGAAACTGTGAAAAGTTCTGAAAGAAAATCTACACTTCATGAAAATGGTCTTTCAATGGATAGAATAGAATCCCTACAGTGCAGAAGGAAATCATTCGGCCCATCGAGTCTGCACTGACTCTGTCAGAGCATCATTCCCGTAACCCTGAATATTTACCCTACTAATTCCCCTAACCTATACATCTTGGGACACCAAGGGGCAATTTAGCATAGCCGATCAACCTAACCTGCACATCTCCGGACTCTGGGAGGAAACTGGAGCACCCAAAGGGAACCCACGCAGACATGGGGAGAATGTGCAAACTCGAGACAGTCAGCCAAGGCCGGAATTGAACCCGAGTCCCCGGTGCTGTGAGGCGGCAGTGCTAAACACCGTGCCACAGTGCTGCCCATTAGTTAGATTTTATTTAGTCAAATTATTAATCACATCTCCCTGGAATCTTCATTGACATTGTTCCTGAATGTATTAAATTGATTTGCATATTAGTTAATTTTTAATGGCAATCATTATGGAAAAAAAACTGTTGATCACTCTTATATATTCGAGAGCCACTGCTTGGTCACGCAATTTATTAAAGGGACAATTGCTGTGTTCAAAATTATATTACTATTGAGAAGTTTCCACTTAATTTGAAAAGTAATGTAACAGTTATAGTTGTTTTCTATTCCTCATCGCTTTCTCTTCCAGTCCCTTTTCCAGCAATTGTTGCATGCTTAACTAGCCACTTGCAACATTGACATCCTGTTCAACCCTAAGTTGAGCTACAGCTTTCTTATTCTCTCCATCAGAAAGAAAGGTTATTTCCATCTTCGCAACATTTCCCACTTTCTCCCAGAATTCTTTTTGCCATGGTCATATGGATATAGGAACAGCAGTCGGCTGAACCTGTGCTGCTATAATTGGATTATTCCATATTAGACTGATCCATATCTGAGGCCATTCTTTTACCTTGGTTCCATATCTCACAATAACATGGCTTGAAAAAGTCTATCAGAGACACTGCATCGTTATTGCTCGGGAACCCGAGGGGCGGGAATTTCATATTCAAAATGGGCGGCACGGTGGCACTGTGGTTAGCATTATTGTTGCCTCACAATGCCTGGGGCCTGGGTTCGATTCCCAGCATGGGTCACTATTTGTGTGGAGTCTGCACGTTCTCCCGGTGTCTGTGTGAATTTCCTCCAGGTGCTCCAGTTTCCTCCCAGAGTCCAAAGATGTGCGGGTTAGGTGCATTCGCCAAGTTAAATTGCCCCTTAGTGTCCTGGGATGCATAAATTAGAGGGATTAGCAGGTTAAATGCGTGGCGTGAAGGGGATAGGGCCTGGGTAGGATTGTTGTCGATGCAGACTCAATGGGCCGAGTGGCCTCTTTCTGCACTGTAGGGATTCTATGATTCTATGATTGTAAAATGCCTGTCTTCCTGACAAATGCCATTGATCACAGAACAGTCAATTATATTCCAGAAACCAGTCTCAGGTGACAGCAAGGGTATTTCAAACATTTGTAGTCAACCATGCAATTTATAGTCAATGTAGTTTTGTAGTCAATAATGCAGCTAAGTGTTTCTTTTACCAATCACTTTAGATTGATGACCTCTTGTAATTGACCATTGGAACTTTTTTACAATCTATATTAATGACTTGGGTGAAGGGTCCGACTGTACTGTAACCAAATTTGCTGATGACACAAAGATAGGTGGCAAAGAAAGTCATGAAGGGGACAAAGAATCTGCAAAGGAATTAAAGATAGGTTAAGTGTCATGATGACGGACATGACGATTGAGTGTGATCTATCTAAAACCTTATCAGGCAACCACAGGTCTATTGAACTGTTTAAAAAAGACCTGCATTTTCATAAAATGCAAGTAAAGACCAAAGATGGATGCCAGCAGTCACCTGATGTCTGGTATTGTAAGAAAACTTTTCTAGAAAGTTCCTATATGGATTGTACTGCAGAGCTACTCTCAGATGTTGCATGGAATTTCACACCTGGGCCAGGGATGGGCGACGGGGTGGGGGGATGTAGGAGTTTCAAGACATATTTCAAACAGGGATTCTTGAAAGGAAGGCTGGACAAAGGGCTGAACTTCTAATTCACTGCAATTGTATGAAGATAAAGGGACTTGCTACACAGCCAGTTACACATCACCAGACATTCAAAACCCCCAATGGCAGATCAAATAACTCCATCTCCTGTTGATTTGTATCTCAGAGTGTGTCAAAAGGCTTCTGAGATGAAAGAAATAAACTGAGATTCCAACAACAATGGATGCAGGATGTGCTAATTGGATTCCCTTCTGGGAAAATATAGAAATTAGTTTAAAAACGGGGCTCTGTCAAAAATAGATAAGCAAGGAGAAACATTGAAGAACTCTGCTGAAAGAGAGCAGGAAAATCTCTATCTCTCTCCCTGGAAACCAAAAAGGATATCTTCAATAAAGTGCAGACCAGAAGAAAGTCAAGTCCAAAATTCCTCCAATAGTCCTTACTCTTATTCAAATCCCGATCCAATAATTTGCACCCTTGCCCCAAATTTCTGGAGAGTTATAAGCCTCTGATTGGTTTCCTTAATGTTTCAATGACAGAACCTCAACTGGATATACTTCTTTCATTTAATTAAAAAGGAAAGGTATATATGTAGAGAAAATATATATGTATATATATCCAATTTTCAGAGGAAAACAATTTCTAATTGATGTGGCATTGCAACCTGAGAATGCAGTGTTATAATGATGACTAATGTGTCGGATATGTAAAGGAAGGAAGTAAAAGAAGTGTTGGCAATCTGCCTTTTCTCTGGAAGAATTTGAGCAACATTAAAAATTGACGACCTGTCAACAAGTACATGGCTACAACATAAAACACCAGCAGTAACAAGAAACTTATCAAACTAGCACAGGGTAACTGCTCTCTTTGTGGCAGGAATGTCCTTAATAGCAGCCAGGCAACATAATAGGTTAAGATCTCTAAAAGTCAATTCTGTTCTTTAAAATGGAACTCATGATCCTAAGAATGATAATGAAAGAATTTGTATTTATATGCTGCTTTTCATGACCACAGGATATTTGAAAGTATCCCACAGCCAATCTGGAAGTGTAGTCTTTTACTTACACCATCCGAAAGGCCAGATGGTGGCTCTTTGAATGATGTCAAAATCTCGACTTCCAAGTTTGACTTTAACACAAACACACATTAACACAAGATACTTAAGACAGATTGTCTTTATTTTACTTGCTAGCAAGAGGTTTGGTTCTCGGCACAATGGGTCGAGACACCACTACACCAGACATAGAAAATCATCCTGGTTTATACAATACTGCAGCTCACGGTCAGTTGGGCACAATCCAATCAAAAGTGTTACAAATGACATACTTTACGTATTGATCCAATAGGAAAAATACTGAACCACCCGGATCTATGAGATCATGATACCTCGTGGGTGTGGTGAACCATTGTTGGTTACCACCAGGTAGTGCTGAGCCATGGTTTGGCCAGCACTATGAGTCTGTAGATATGTTACTGTTGGGGTTAGGGTTGGGCTGTTCTACCTGTTAATATAGTCCTATGGTACACCCCAGTTGGCTCCGCCTTCCGGGAGAGGTATAAAGGTCACTGCTCTGCCTGGTGACCCTTTAGTCTGGGATTGTATATTGTATATAGTAGTTCCGTTATTGTTGGCAATAAAAGCCTTTATTTCCCGGGTACATCCAGCCTCCCGTGTGATTTATCGCGCATCAGTGGGATACCCCAATATATCATCCCTAAGGCCTGTCCTCTAGTCTCTTAGTCAGACATTATGTCTCTATTTTTGATAGCAGCCTCACAAAGCATCTTCACTGAAACAGTGTCACATGGGCATCCTTTAATTGATAAAGAGGGGCCTACAAAAGCCATTAATATTTTATGGCCTGGTCAGTGAAGTTAATTGATTCTCTAAGGGATGTGGTCAACTCAACTTGCCTTCAGGATATTCCCTGATTACAACCCTGGTAAGTTTTGTTTATTGTCAACATAATGAAACACGTGTATATTGCTTATCAATTCAATGACTTAGTTCTTTTTATCACTACCTACAATTAAAAGGGGTATCATCATGTTACCATTAATCCTTGTCAGTTCCCACTAAGTCCCCTACCGTAACTCTTTTGTTCGCTGTGACATTAATATCTTTCTGACTCTGTTTTGATTAGGAACTGTGAAAGCAGCTTCATTAAAACTCACTTTTGTATCAGTTGTTTCTGCTAAGGTGTCTGGTGAGGCAATTAAGTGTCCTTTATGGCCTTGTGATTCCAGCAGTTGGGTGCTTTAAAGGAATGTATCTAACATATGTCTGGTATCAAAGAGGCACTCTGTAACTGTGCATCTAAGTTTCTTTGTTTATTTTCTAAAAATGTATAGAAGATATATTTATATGTATGGACTAATTAAAGGTATTACATGTACCTTTAAAACTACAAAGTATTTAAAACACTTCATTACAATTACTAACCAACTTGCTCCCCATTGATGAAGTGAATTCTACATCGAAGTTGATTAAACAAAAACCCTAGCAGAGTCTGCCAATCTTATAGTAGCCCTCTTCTTTTCTATCTTTCTACAATGATCTATATCTGACGGACAGCACCTCCAACAGTGCAGAATTCCCTCAGTGCTGCCCTGAAGCATTTTTTCAAAAAGGAGTTCCAAAGGTAATTATGTAAATTCCACCTTTAGTGTTCAGTGCTGGGAATAAAACACATTCACGAGACAATTAGCACACATCAGAAGCACTGATTTAGTAATTTAAAATTATCCCAGAAGAGGTTAAAGTGGACATTAAGGTGTAATTTTCCACTTCGTCCCATGAGATTTCACTGTCTATTTGTGCACATGGACCAATTCTGGTATTTGGCTCCAGCAAGGTTGGTGCTCACAGTGGGTGTGTGGAGCCATGGAGGGGGACAGGAAGTTGAGGAGGGGACAAAGAGAGGTAAAGAAGGAGGAAAAGGAGAGAGAAATGGAGCTGGAAGGGAGGATAGAAGAGGGAGAAGAGGAAAAGAAGGAGGGAGGTGATAGGAATGGGACGGGCGAAGTAGGTGGAGAAGTTGAGAAAGGTAGAGTCGGAAAAGGAGAGAAGAACTAGAAAGAGGAATGAAGAGTGATGGCGGAGCAGAGGGAAGAAGGTTAGGGAAGCAGTAAGAGAGGTAGCAGAATGGAGAATAGAAACCTCGGAAGGGGTGAGGCTGAAAAGGAAACAGGAGAGGGAATGAGGGAAGGTGAAACAGAAAGGAGGTAGGGGAGTGGAAGAGGAAGTGAAACAGTCTTGTGATGGAGCATCCACAGAATGGCCTCCTCTGAGGACCAATCATTCCCACACTACCTCCTGGGCATTCTTGATGACTCAGTGGGACATTAAAGACATGAATTAGAACTGTCAAGGTAAGAATTTTTCAGTGTTCATTACATACTTGTCCATATTTCACTGACTGCTGACATCAAGTGTTGTATGCCATGTGGTGATGTATGATTTAATTCTGTCATCAGGTAGATCAGAAGTCTCCATCTCCCATCCCTGAAAATGAGATACATTGAAAACTTGCTGATCAGTGCCACCTTCTTTGCAGATATAAGTATGAAGTTTGCCAGAGGACTACCTCAGGTTCTCTGCCTCTCCATGTGTTCTCATGACTTCTGCCCTCTCTTCTCCAAGGAGTGAAAAACAAGACCCAAGAGTGAGAGTAATGGAGTGTGTTGAATGGATGCATGGGGAGCATTTGTTGAGTGTGACTATGAAGGAACTCCATGACTTCATATGTGATGAGGATGAGTGTCAGCAGTGAGCAGATAGGTGAGGATGTGAGGAAGTGCATAACAGAGAGAGATGGGTGCACCTGTAAGCTACGTTGATGTGCAGAATAGTGTGTTGGTGTAGGTTTGAGAAAGTAGAGTGAGGGAGCTGGGTGGTGCACACATTAGGACGTAGTTGAGTGTGCCAGTGATTAAGAACACAGAACAAAAAAAAGTACAGCACAGGAACAGGCCCTTCGGTCCTCCAAGCCTGTGCTGATCATGATGCCCCAACTTAAAAAGAACCTTCTGCCCTTACTCGGTCCATATCCTTCCGTTGCCTCCCTTTTCATGTACCCATTCGGATGCCTCTTAAATGTTGCTAATGTGCCTACTTCCACCACCTCCTCTGGCAGCACGTTCCAGGCACCCACCACTCTCTGCATGAAAAACTTCCCCCGCACATCTCCCTTAAACTTTCCCCCTCTCACCTTGAACCTGTGCCCCCTTGTAATTGACACTTCCACCCTGGGAAAAGCCTCTGACTATCCACCCTGTCTATGCCTCTCATAATTTTGTCGACATCTATCAGGTCTCCCCTCAGCCTCTGTCTTTCCAGTGAAAACAATACTAGTTTATTCAACCTCTTCTTATAGCCAAAACTCTCGAGGCAAGGCAACATCCTGGTGAACATTCTTTGCACTCCTTCCAAAGCTTCCACGTCCTTCTGACAGTGTGGTGACCAGAACTGCACACAATATTCCAAATGCAGCCTAAGCAAGGTTTTATATAGCTGCAACATGATTTCCCAACTCCTGTACTCAATGCCCCAGCTGATGAAGGCAAGCATGCCAGATGCCTTCTTAATCACCTTGGCCACCTGTGTTGCCACTTTTAGGGAATTGTGGACCTGCACGCCCAGATTCCTCTATATGTTAATGTTCCCAAGGGTTCTTCCATTTACAGTTTAATTCATACCTAAATTTGATCCTCCAAGTGCGTCACCTCACATTTGTCTGGATTAAACTCCATCTGCCATTTCTGTGCCCAAATCTCCAATCTATCCAAATCCTGTTGTATCCTCTGACAATCCTCGGCACTATCAGCAACTCTGCTAATCTACGTGTCATCCACAAACTTAGTAACCAGACCACCCACATTTTCCTCCAGATCATTTATACAGACTTGAAACAACAGAGGTCCCAGAATTGATCCCTGTGGAATATCACTAACTACAAATCTCCATTCTGAAAACCACCCTTCCACCTCTACCCTCTGCCTTCTATAACCGGAGTTATAACAGTTATAGTAGTTATAACTGTCTTCTATAACAGGGGTTGGTGCATCACCTTGGTCAAGTTAATCAGAAATATAGGGGGCGATTCTTCCAAAAAATTCTAAGTGCTGAATTCACAGGAAAAATGGTGTAAACCACGATTGTTTTTTCAGTTCAGACTCGAATCTCCCACATTCTGTGCAATGCAGAGGTCACAATCGTGAATATCATTAAAAGCTCAGGGGGGGCGGTGCCTATTCACGCTGGAGTCTGACAGTTGCGGGCCTCGGCGCATGCAGTGGCCCCGATCTGTCAGCCTCTGGGTTTGCTGGCCAGCTCAATTGCTGGCCTGCCTGGGACCCCCAAAGTGCTGCTGCTCCCCATGCTCCCATGGACTGATCGCGGTCCCCACAAGCATTCCCGGGCCAGCCCCAAAGTACCCCCCACCCACCGCCTCCCCCCCCACCCCCAATCCTGGAGCACACGATCTCCAGTGCCCCCTAGAAGTGATGATCCACCTCGCCCCGGCACAGCCTCCCCCCCACGGGAGGCAGACCCACCCGGCAGACCGCCGCCCCCCCCCCCCACCCCCAGCCCACCCGATCGCTGGCCTCCCTTCAGCCCTGATGCTGTCTGCAGACTGCCAGCGGGACCCTCCACCCCCACCGATTGTCCCTAGACCCCACCCCCAGATGGCCCCACTGCCTCGGTCCCACTCCCTTGGCACTGCCCAATGCCTGGTGAGCAGTGCCAAGATGCCCCATGGACATGGGCACTTTGCCACTTGGGAAATGCCAGGGGGCACAGACTGGCACTGCCAGGATGCCAATTCCTAAGGAGTGCCATGCCCTGCTGCCTGACCCCCTGGGGGGCCCCGATTTCCCTCCTTCACTCCAGCAGGGTCTCCCGCTAGATCCCCGCAAGTGGGGAGCTACTCTAAACTCCGCCATAGTGAATTTGTACTGGCAGGGTGGGAAATGCTATCGGGCCTGGAGATTTCAGTCCCAGGCCCAATAAAGACATTCAAATAGCATTAAAAATAGATTAAAATTACTTACCTGGTCTTCTCGCTGGTTTCCTATGTGATCCCGACTGCGCCGGATTTCCAGCAGTGGGAGACGCGCATGCGTCGGGAATGCATACGTGAATCCCGTGAATTGGCGCGCATCTACTGACCCGACCTGCCAAAAATTTAGCGGGTCGGAATGGGAAAATCGCCCCCACAGTCTCCTGTTCAATGTCAACAAGGCAAAGGTGATGGAGAAGGGTAGGAAGACCTGCAAGATTCTGATTAACGGAGTTCAGCTCGAACAGGTTGATATCTTCCGTCATCTTGGGTTACTCATCACAGAAGAGGCAAAGTCTACTAAAGACACTTATTCTAGTGCTAGCCGGGGTCATGGAGCTGTGAACTTACTTAAGAATATGGGATAGGTAACCAGAGCATCTCAATTACAACAAAAACATCATCATGAAAGCCTTTGTGTGGCCGGTGACAATGCAGGGACGTGAAAGTTGGATGGTCAAGAAGACTAATAGCACTTACATAAGAGCATTTGAAACCAAAGGACTCAGCCAGATATGTGTCATGGATGGCTAAGGGAACAAATGAGTGGGTGCACGAGAAAGCTGGTGTTCAGAGAAACTTGTTTGAGACAGGTGATATCAAGGAATCTCAGATATTTTCAACATGTAATTCCAACAGGAAGGGAGTATTTGGAAAATGAGGTAATGCCAAGCAAAACACTTAGAAAACAGTACAGTGAAGACTTAAGATGGCATGGATGGATAGCAATGGAATCTGGACTAGCCTTTCAATGTAAAAGGCAGTGAGGGCAAAGAGAATAGAAATCAATGTAGAAATATTGTTCATAGTGTGGCCAACCCTCAGAACAAGGATAAGTGAAAAACAAGACTAGACATTGTCCAGACCCCTCATGGTTTTGAATACCTCTATCAAATCTCCTTTCAAATCTCCTTCTCTTCACCAGGGAAACAGTTCCAACCTTTCTAATCTAAATGAACTGAATTTTCATGGAACCATTTTCATGCATCTTGTCTGCACTCTCTCCAGCACCCAACTCAAGCAACAAAGCAAGAGAATTATGAATGCATAACTGAAATCCCACAATTTTTTACAGAGTTTACCAGCACCAGTTTTATAATGGTAAACCTTACTCCACTCATTAAAGCATATAATGGTCTGTTTCCATGCCTGACTCATCTCTGGAATTTGTATTAGCATGAAAAAAAGTGAATGTTGTATGTGTACAAATTTTGTTTTAATTTCATGAGCCATGAAGCATTGAATCAAAAATAGAAAATGCTGGATATAATGAGGCAGCATCTTTGGAGAGAGAAATAGGGTTTCAAGAAAACTCTACCAAGGAATGGATTGGACTTTCATCTTCGAGATAGGTCGTGGGTTTGGGAAATTTTCTGGCTCGGCTCAGCTTGTCAAGTTTGGGACAAGCTACCCACTGAGACAAGGGATAGGAGGTGTGTGGGGTGGTGTTGACAGGAGACAAGTCCACTACCCCAAGAAAGAGTTCAGAGACAGTCACAGAGGCTGCTGAATACTGAGGTGGAGAGTTTAAAATGCCCGCCTCACTACTTTTGGATTCAGTCCCAGTTATAATAAAAACAATAACACCCTCACCCCCTACAAACTTAGTGCCTCATCCACGCCACCTCATGCCTATACACCCACTCTCATGTCCCGTAACACACCCCATGCCAAGCTATAACATTTATGTGTTCTTTCACCCATAAACTCTAAATTGAACCAATGAACTTGAAAGTGTCAATAGGATGTTTAAAATATTTTAAAAATGTTATTCCTTCATGAAACAAATACTTTTACTACAGCTCAACAGGAGAATCAATTGGAATGTTATTCTAGATCATGTAGAGTATTAACAGCAGAAACTGCAAGCACTTGAATCTCTTTATCTTGTGCAAACAAACATTGTGAAATTGACAGAATAGAGAAAAACTTGTTAGTCAAGCAATATTTTACCCAGCATAACAGTTTCAGCACCTGAATGGAGGTCTGGCTCTCAACTCAGCATCATTATCCATTCATGAATATATGACTGTTTTTTAAAAAAATAACCCATTATATAATCACTACAAGTTCTATATAGAGTGTATAGTGGGAGAATGGGCATGGAAATGACAATGCTTGTCCCAAAGGGTTTGAGGGGCCATGGAGTCTGGCAGGGAACAGAGCCTGGCATAGGGAGCACGGGCAAGACCTTTTTAACTACCTTTCAAAAAGTTCCCTCATCCAAACTATAATTCATGACTCCACTGAGGTGCCATGAACCATGATTCCTTTAAAAGCTGCCTCGACTCCATGTAAATGCAGAGGACTAGAACATGCCTATCATTGCAAAGGGGCTGGCCAGATTGGGAGTGTAGGGTGCAGGCACATAACCCAAACTAGCCTGCACCCTTAAGAGACATTCCTGAAAAATCAAATGTCTCAGGAATGAGATCAGGAATCTTGGAACTGGGTCCAGCCTCCATTTTCACACCTCCATGGTTTCCTTGACTGCATGAAAATCCAGCCCAATATAACAGACATGAATAGAATGGCTGAATGGTGACAGCACATTCAAGCCCGCTTTCTGTAGGAACAATCAGGTTTAACCTCTTTCAGTTCAATCCATAAAAATTGGTCAGTTTGCTCTACTTGATTACTGCCCATGTGATGAAGCTGAAAGTTCACCCTGTACTTTCAGAAAATCTCAGGCATCCTTTACAAAGGCGCTTGCCGAAAAAAAATCTTACCTTCTGAACATACTCTCAACAATACAAAGATATGTCTGCACAACATTTGTTCTTCAGGGACCCAGGTTCAATTCCAGCCTTGGGTGACTGTGTGGAGTTTGTACGTTCTCCCTGTGTCTGCGTGGGTTTCCTGCAGTGCTCCGGTTTCCTCCCACAGTCAAAAGATGTGCGCGTCGGATAGATCGACTATGCAAATTATCCCTTAACGTCCCAAGCTGTGTAGGTTAGGGGGATTAGTGGAGTAAACATGTGGGGTTACAGAGACAGGGACTGGGTAAGCTGCTCTGTCGGAGAGTCGATGCAAACCCAATGGGCCGAATGGCCTCCTTCTGCACTGTAGGGATTCTCTGATTCTATTCTTCTTTGCTCGGAACAGGTTGAGAAACTACAAAGGATTGTGAACAGAGAACACAAACCGGCCTCCCATCCAGTGACTCTGTCTACACTTCCCGCTCCCTCAGGAAAGCAGCCAGCATAATCAAGGACCCCAAGCATCCCGGACATTCTCTCTTCCACCTTCTTCCATCGGGAAAAAGATACAAAAGTTTGAGGTCACGTACCAACTGACCCAAGAACAGCTTGTTCCCTGCTGCCATCAGACTTTTGAATGGACCTACTTCACATTAAGTTGATCTTTCTCTACACCCTAGCTATGACTGGAACATTACATTCTGCACCCTGTCCTTTTCTTCTCTATGAATGGCATTTTGTCTGTATAGCGCGCAAGAAACAATACTTTTCACTGTATAACAATACATGTGACAATAATAAATCAAATCAAATGGCCCATTCAGCTACCGCATATCTTTAAGACTTGATTCCTCCAGTATCCTGGCCAACATACATCCTGCAATCCAACAACTAAAATGCTTTATTGGATTATTTAACTCATTGCTGAAAGAAATGCACCGATTTTAAAGAAGAGAAAGGGCATTATCTCTGGTGTCTGACCAATATTTATCCTATAATAGAAACGTAAAAGATAGGCGCAGGAGGAGTCTATGTCTAGCCGCCTCTTGAATAGATTCAATGTTTTGGCATCAACTACTTCCTGTGGTACACCTTACTAGAGGAACACGTTATCTGGTCATTAGCACGTTGCTGTTTCTGGGAACTTGTGTGAAAATTGGCTGCTGCATTTCCAACAGTAAAACAGTGATTATGCCTCAAAACCTCTTCATTGGCTGCAAAGTGTTTTGCGATGTTCTGAGGTTGTGAGCGGCACTATACTAAATGTGAGTCTTTCATTCACAACTCACAGTATATCTCTCCCTTGCTACAAGTTGCTAGCCGATTTGCACATTAATAAAGGCTTGCGTTGCTCACACTCTTATTTTTTTCAGTAAAATCTGGGCCAAGGAGTTTCAATCTGTACAGGCAACCAAACTCACATTTCAATCCCACATTTCTCGTTGGACAAATGTTACTTAATCACAAAGAAATAGTGTTACAGGCCTCTTGAATCATGTTTCTCTAAACTCTAATCTTCGGTTATGTGGTAGAAGATGATAATGAAAATCGTCAAAAAAATAAACAATTTTTCATACTGCTCCAGTAATACAAAGGACAAAATATTGATCAAATCTTCGAAGGAGTTCAAGTATCAGCTAAGGGATAGCACTTGAGTCGACCAGCTATCCATCTTCTAAGTTTCAACAGTTCTCAGCTAGGCTGACAGGCAGGATTATTCACAGAAAGTGGTGCAGTGCTGGTATTTCATTCATCTCACTTTATGTAATACTAAGTTTGGAGGCACGATAAGTAGTATACATGATGGTAGGCAATGTCAAAGGGACATTGATTGATTAAGTGAGTAGAACTGTGGCAGACGGAGCTCTGTGGTCAAAGACGGGCAGAACAAGAGTATTTTTCAGATGGTGAAAAACTAGGAACAGCGGAGGAGCAAAGGGCGGCACGGTGGCACAGTGGTTAGCACTGCTGCCTCACAGCGCCAGGGACCCAAGTTCGATTCCCGGCTTGGGTCACTGTCTCCATTGTCACTGTGGAGTTTTCACATTCTCCCCATGTCTGCTTGGGTTTCTCTGGGTGCTGTGGTTTCCTCCTACAGTCCAAAAATGTGCAGGTTAGGTGGATTGGCCAAGCTAGATTGCCCCTTAGTGTCAGGGGAACCGGCAGGGGAAATATGTGGGATTATGGGGCTAGGGCCTGGGTAGGATTCTGAAGGAATGGCCTCCTTCTGCACTGTAGGGAATCTATGATTCGATGACTTGGGAGCCCATGTGCAAAAATCACTAAAATGAAGTGAAGGGCTGAATTTTCTGGCCCTTCCCGTTGGCAGTATCTACTAGTCCCCCCGATGGCAGCCCCCCTCCCCCTCCCCCAAACACCTGCCCACGCAGCGGATTCCCTGGAAGTGCAGCTAGCGAAAAACACAAAACGTCACAGACATTGACAGGACCGGAAGGTCCCACCATCAGGCATTGGCAAACCACCTCCATCACTGGAAAACTCAGCTAAGGCAAGGCAGAAAATCCCACTGCAAAACAAGAAATGGAATGTCTGCTTTTTGACCTGAGACACAAGGAGATAATTATGCTTTCAGTTTCCTTGATCAGGAGAACTGCATTCAGTTCCTGATCTCAAGAAGGATATATTTGCTTTGGAAAGAGTGCAATTTCAAATTGGCAAGAATGGTCCTGGGGCTTAACAAATTAGGACAGGCTGCATGGGCTTTGCTTCCATACCCTTTGGATATGGAAAATTGAGGGTTATGTAATTGAGGTGTTTAAATGTTAAAAAGTATTCGATTGGGTAAATAAAGAGAACTGATTTCTTCTGGGGAAACCCAGAAAAATGTTAGAGCCAGACCAATCAGCAGCAAAGTGAAAAGAAGTAACATTTCTTCACCTAAAGGCACAGTGGAAATGTAGAACTCTGTTCTCCAAAAGAACTGGGTCTATTGTAGCTTCCAAAGCAGAGATTGATAGATTTTTTATTAGTTAAGGGTATCAATGATTATGGAGCAAAGGCATACAGGGCAACCATGATCAAAGTGATGGGAGAACAGACCCAACTAGTTGTGTTCTTAAAGTGTATGTTTTTCATCTGCATCTTTTTATCTTCCTGTTTGATTTCTCCAACATTTCCCTTTTAGCTTTCCAATTTGCAGCCTGCTCAGATTCCAAAACCATTTTTCCTATAATAACACATTCTCAGATCTCAACTGGCTCTTCATTCTCCGTCCAAATAATTTCAAAACCTGTTATCCCCAACTATATATCCTGGCCTAGCCTTACTCTACCCTACCCATTTATGTCAAATGGATTAATAGCACAGTTAATGAGATTGTGGATAAACACATTAACGCGTTCGACACTTGCACTCTAACTTCAAGGCCAATATATCTTAAAACATACAAGCTACAATTATAAAATAGGCATGGACAGGGGTGATTACATGGCCTAACATGAGGGAGGTTGGTTAGTTCAGCTGGCTAGACAGCTAACATGTTATGCACAATGATGCCAATGGCAAGGGTTCAATTCCCGAATTGGCTCTGTAATACATGAAGGACTATCTCCTCACCTTGCCCCAGGCTTGTGGAGTGGTGTCCCTCAACCTACATATAACCAATTGCCTCTCCCTAATGGAGAGGGATGCCTGCAGTCTTTGTGAACTATGGCTAATCACTTATGTTCTAATCCTCATAGAAGTGATATAGATAGGCCAGGAGAATGGGCCAACATTTGGCAGATAGAATTTAACGTGGATAAGTGTGAGGTTATCCATTTTGGCAGAAAAAATAGAAAAGCAAATTATTACCTAAATGGAAAACAGATTCAAAATGCGTCGGGACAAAGGGATCTGGGTGTCTATGTTCATGAATCGCAGAAAGGCAGGTGCAGCACATAATAAAAAAGGCAAATGGGATGTTGGCATTTATTGCAACAGGACTGGAGTATTAAAGTAGAGAAGTGTTGTTGCAATTGTATAAAGTGTTGGTGAGACAACATCGAGAGTATTGTATCCATTTTTGGTCCCCTTATTTGAGGAAAGATGTGGTGGCATTGGAGGCAGTTCAGAGGAGGTTCACCGGATTGATTCCGGGGATGAAGGGGTTGACGTATGAGGCGAGATTAAACAGTTTGGGCATGTACTCGCTGGAGTTTAGAAGGATGAGAGGGGATCTGATCGAGGTATGTAAAATTTTTTAAGGGATTGATAAAGCAAATGGAGGCCAAATGTTTCCTCTTATATGGCAATCTGGAAAAAGAGGTCACATGTATAGTTTGAGATGTGGTGGAATAAAACTGAGATGAGGTGGAACTACTTCTCGCAGAGAATGGTGAATTTGTGGAACTCGCTGCCCCAAAGAACGGTGGAGTCTGAATCAGTGAATGGTTTCAAGAGGGAGATAGACGTATTTTTAATTTTAAAAAGGGATAAAGGGGTATGGGGAACAGGTGAAGAGGTGGATTTGAGACCAGGGAGAGATCAGCCATGATCTGATTAAATGGCAGAGCAGGCTCAGAGGGCTGAATTTTCCTACTTCTGCTCCTGATTCCTATATTCCGAAGTGAGAGTGCTGGCCAATACTGAGAAACTCATTGCTGATACCATGACTAGTGGAGGCACTGAAGTAATTGAAAATGGTGGCATCCTCATACCTAAGCTTCCTTCTCTCATCACATCTCCTCCTCATCAAGGTTTACCAGGCTGATTCCTGGGATGGTGGACCTGATGTATGAGGAGAGATTGACTAGGTTAGGATTGTTTTCGCTGGAGTTCAGACGAATGAGGGGGAGATCTCATAGAGACTTATAAAATTCTAACAGGTCTAGACAGGATAGATGCGGGGAGGATGTTCCCGAAGGTGGTGGAGTCCAGAACCAGGGGTCACAGTCTGAGGATTCAGGGTAAACCATTTAGGACGGAGGTGAGGAGACATTTTCTTCACCCAAAGAGTGGTGAGCCTGTGGAATTAATTACCACAGGAAGTAGTTGATGCCGAAACATTGAATGCATTCAAGAGGCTGGATATAGCATTTGGGGTGAATGGGATCAAAGGTAATGGGGAAAAAGCAGGATTAGGCTACTGAATTGGATGATCAGCCATGATCTTAATGAATGGCGGAGCAGGTTCAAAGGGCCAAATGGCCTCCTCCTGCTCCTATCTTCTGTGTTTCTATGTTTCTATCCCACACAGCCCTTTGATTTACAAGCTGCAGTTGGGATAAACATGCACCTGATACTTCTTCTGCCTCCTTGCACCACAATCCTACCTTTGCATCTCTCTCTTTTCACAAGGACAAGAAGTGAAACCTGGCCAGGCAGGGAGGGAATGGCATGAGTAATGATGAAGGTGCTCAGCTGTTCAATTTTGCACTTTCAGCTGCCAATTATTGACATTGTGTGTGATTTACAGGGTAACATCAAGGCAGCGTCCTTATGGGTGAGATACCGGGCATGACTGATCTGTAATCAGACAGGGGGCACTCGGATTTAGGGGGCACGAAAGATGAACCGGGGAATCCCTCTCGGAAGTTCCCAGGTAAGTGTTTGCACTGCAATTGTCCAGAAGCGTAAACTTCCCCTGGCCAATTGCACTGTGCTGGGACAAAGTGATTTAAATTGTTAACTTCAGCCGGTTCTGACAGTTATACACACACAGGGCAGATTTTCCTTTTGCCCCAAAACCAGAAAATCCCCCCCGAGGTCAACGGACCTTTGTATGGTCCATCCCCAACCTACTACAATTCCGTGGCGAGCGGGACAGGAAAATTCCTCCCACACAGTTACTCTGAAAGAGTTAGAAGGAATTGAAGCACTTCTAACTTCAGCGTAACTATTGTAAACACCCAGGTCATGTCTCACATATCACACCCACCACACTCCCGAACGCTCAGGGGACACCACACCCCACCACCACAAACAAAGCACTCCATCCTCCATGTATTCCTCACCCCTATCCCCCCAACCACATAGGATTCCCCATTCCCCACCCCCCCCTCACCCTGACCCGTCCGAACAACCTATACACCACCACCCACCCTCCCACGACACATGCTCCTGATGTCTGATTCCCTGCCAGTGTCCAACACCAGCCCCGCCGAAGTCTAACTCCGCCCCAAAGTCCGACACCCCCCGCGTGATGTCCAGCTCCCCCACCGATGTCTGACTCCCTCCTCCGATGTCCGACCCCAACCCTCCAATGATGCCCGACTTCCCCCAGACGTCTGACTCCCTCCAATGTCCCCTACGAAGTCCAGCATCCCCCGCTGTCTGACTGCTCCTCAATGTCCGACTGCCCCCCACAATTTCCAACACCAACCCTCCCCCGATGTCCAACTCCCCCCATGTCTGACTCACCCTGATGTCTGAATACATCTCCGTACCATCACCCCAATGATGTCTGAACCCCCACATCCCATTCACTTAGCTTCTTCCTGGCCTGTTATTTTCAATGGGATCTTTGAACTCACCAGCTTTAAGGCAGCTATTACTTTAAAGGGGGCCGTGTCCTCCTTTCCCCACTCCTTTTACACCTTGCTATTGGAGCTGAAGATGTGCTTCGCTGCCAGAGGGTGGCACAGTGGTTTGCACTGCTGCCTCACAGCACCAAGGACCCAGATTCGAACCCGGCCTCAGGTGTCCGTGTGGAGTTTGCACGTTCTCCCTGTGTCTGCGTGGGTTTCTTCTGGGTGCTCCAGTTTCCTCCCACAGTCCAAAGATGTGCAGGTTAGGTGGATTGGCCATGCTAAATTACTCATTAGTGTCCAAAGATTTGTAGATTAGGTGGATTAGCCATGGTAAATGCACGGGGTTAGGGGGATAGGGTGGTGGGGAATTGCCTGCGCAAGATGCTCTTTCAGAGAGTCGATACAGACTGGATGGACTGAATGGCCTCCTTCTGAACTGTAGGGGTTCTATTCTACGGGGTCTCACCTGGCCTGAGTCAGGAAGGTCAGGCGAGGTTGGCATCTTTAAGGACAGGTAGGTTGGGGGAATGGCAATCTGCCACTGGTTGCTGCTCCGTGGAAGTTATGCCCCATGGTGTAGCAGGTGTCAGATTTCAGTGAGAACCTAAGAAAAACCAAACAGCGTGCTTTAATGACTATTGGCCGTTGGCTCTGACATCCATCATTATGAAGTGCTTCGAAAGGCTAGTCATGGCATCAATCAATTCCAGCCTCCCGGACTAATTGGATCCACAACAGTTTGCCTACCACTGCAACAGGTCCACAGCGGACTCCATCTCCCTGGCCCTGCTCTCAACCCTGGAACACATAGATAACAAGGACACCTATGTCAGACTCCCATTTATTCACTGCAGCTCAGCCTTCAACACCATTATTCCCACGAAACTCATCTCCAAATTCCATGGCCCGGGTCTCAGCACCTCCCTCTGCGACTGGATTCTGAACTTCCTAACTCACAGACCACAATCAGTAAGGATAGGCAACAACACCTCCTCCACAATCATCCTCAACACCGATGCCCCACAAGGCTGTGTTCTCAGCCCCCTACTATACTCCTTATAAATCTATGACTGTGCAGCCAAATTCCCCTCCAATTCAATTTTCAAGTTTGCTGACGACACCGCCATAGTGGGTCGGATCTCAAACAATGATGAGACAGAGAACAGGAATGAGTGTAGGAATGAGTATAGGAGAGTATAGGAATGGGTCGAATGGCCTCCTGCTGCACTGTAGGGTTCTATGATTCTATGATGTGACAATAATAAATCAAATCAAATCAAAAATCAAGGAACGTAAAATAGAATCAGAGAATCCCTATATTGCAGAAGGAGGCCATTCGGCCCATCGAGTCTGCACCGACAACAATCCCACCCAGGCGCATCCCGTTACCCCATGTATTTACCCTTCTAGACCCCCTGAAACTAAGGGGCAATTTAGCATGACCAATCCACCTAACCTGCACATCTTTAGAGTGTGGGAGGAAACCCACGCAGACACAAGGAGAACATGCAGACTCCGCAAAGGCAGTGACCTAAGTCGGGAATCAAACCCATATCCCGGGTGCTGTGAGGCAGCAGTGCTAACCACTGTGCTACCGTGCCATATGTCTTATGTTTTGTATTTTTATGTACAGGATACTGATTAGTGACTTTAAATATGGTTATGATTATATTAAGACATGGGGAGAACGTGCAGACTCCACACAGACAGCGACATAAGTCCGGAACCGAACCCGGGTCGTTGGTGCTGTGAGGCAGCAATGCCGACCACTATGCCACCGTGCCATCCTTTACCTTCTTACTGAAGCTCAGATATCATGCTAATTGATCACACTAACTGTCCCTCACATCGGACAATTGCTCTCTGAACAAGCTGGATGGACTTGGCTTCCTGCTGCAAGAAAGCTGAGAGTCCTTCTGCCCCTTCCCTTCTACTGCTGAGATTGCTGGCTAACTTCACTTTCCACACTGATAGTTGTACCTGGATTGGCCAGATTAAATCTAACCTTCCTTTCTCATCAGGAAAACCAGTATTTCGAAGCACATCTGGCTCATATCTCTGTAAGATCCCAACAGTGGAATTTTTCCCTCCCTCTGTCAAAGTTGCATTTTGATTTCAGAAAACAGTCTTTCGACAAAGAACTCTTACATCACATGTTGCAAAGGCCATTATGTCATTAAGATCCAAGAAAATCTCTTCAGTTCTATTGACCAATCTGAATGACACTTGTTAAGAGTTCCCTCACACAGCCCAGATGGTGATCTTGATGATCCACAAATCAATGAAGAATTGGCAAACATTACAGGACAGGGTCACTCCCCGATGCCCTCGCTGCTCAAGGCTTTGCTGAGAAAAGAATCACACACAGGCCCAGATAAGGCAGGAAATCTTTAACACCCACTTATCAAGCCGTCTGTGGGCCTGTGGTTTGGATGGCTTGTTCCCCATCACTGGAGAAGTATGTTTTATTAATGCAAGCGCTCATGGTTTAATTATCCCTTTCCTTTTCTAGCATTTAGTCCGACTATATCAGTGAGAGCACGTTGAAGGCAATTTTTAGGGAATTTGTCACAATCGTACGTGCAATTAAACAGAATTCATCATTTGCTGAAGGCTTTCTGTTTATTTACTTATCTCACGTTATATGTTGGATTTTCTGACAAGTTTCTTCTAATTCAGCTGGTGCATGTAAATTAAATGATAACAGTAAAGAAATGAAGGCAATTAAAGTGTCAGAACAAGAAACATCAGAGATAACATAAAAGAGCGCTGTGGCGCTATTTTAACAAGGGGTTTGTCAATGAAAAGATAAACAGGAATAAAGCAGTAAAACAGTACAGAACCTTTCAATTCTTCCATCTCAAATGCTCATGTCTTTAAATTATAGTTTTTTGCACTGGTCAGATCATAACTGATGATCTGATGTAAAATAGTTGGATAAAATTCAAATCTTAATGTAATAATAACCATATTTAAAGACACTAATCAGCATCCTGTTCATAAAAACACATGAACATAAGAAATACGGCATGATGGCACAATGGTTAGCACTGCTGCCTCACAGCACCAGGGACCTGGGTTCGATTCCTGCCTTGGGTCACAGTCTGTGCAGAGTCTACACTTTCTTCCCATGTCTGTGTGATTTTCCTCCGGGTTCTCCAGTTTCTTCCCACAATCCAAAAGATTGCTGGTTAGATGCATTGGCCGTGCTAAATTCTCCCTCAGTTTACCTGAACAGGTGCTGGAATGTGGCGACTGGGGGATTTTCACAGTAACTTCATTGGAGTCTTCATAGAACATAGAACAGTACAGAACAGAACAGGCCCTTCGGCCCATGATGCTGTGCCGAGCTTTATCTCAAACCATGATCAAGCTATCCCACTCCCTATCATCCTGGTGTGCTCCATGTGCCTATCCAATAACCGCTTAAATGTTCCTAAAGTGTCTGACTCCACTATCACGGCAGGCAGCCCATTCCACACCCCAACCACTCTCTGAGTAAAGAACCTACCTCGGACATCCTTCCTATATCTCCCATCATGAACCCTATAGTTATGCCCCCTTGTAATAGCTCCATCCACCCGAGGAAATAGTCTTTGAACGCTCACTCTATCTATCCCCTTCATCATTTTATAAACCTCTATTAAGTCTCCCCTCAACCTCCTCCGCTCCAGAGAGAACAGCCCTAGCTCCCTCAACCTTTCCTCATAAGACCTACCCTCCAAACCAGGCAGCATCCTGGTAAATCTCCTTTGCACTCTTTCCAGCGCTTCCACATCCTTCTTATAGTGAGGTGACCAGAACTGCACACAATATTCCAAATGTGGTCTCACCAAAGTCCTGTACAGTTGCAGCATAACCCCACGGCTCTTAAACTCCAACCCCCTGTTAATAAAAGCTAACACACTATAGGCCTTCTTCACAGCTCTATCCACTTGAGTGGCAACCTTCGGAGATCTGTGGATATGGACCCCAAGATCTCCCTGTTCCTCCACAGTCTTCAGAACCCTACCCTACATGTAAGCCTATTTGTGACACTAATAAAAAAGCAGGAGGGGAAAATCAATTTTACCCCTTGCTGTGCATTCACAATACCTTCCAATCGTCCCCTCTCTGATCTTGTATGATTCGTCCTTACCAATGGTCACAGCTTCAACCCCTTAAACTTATGCCCCCACCCCAATGGTTTTCAAACTCGAGACAATGCTGAGCTCTTTCACTGTCACCTTCAGCTCCGCAACCTTTTCTTTGGCAGTGGATAAGCTCTGGAAAAAGATGTATTGGCTGGGAAGATGCAGCTGGACCAGGGGGGAAGAAAGAGGGGGGGGACAGCGAGAGACGACAAGAGAGAGAAGGCGGGATTTTCCGGCCGTGCTCCCCCAAAACCGGAAAATCCCACCCGAGGTCAATGGACCTTTGCATGGTGGCGGGCGGGATGGGAAAATTTCCCCCCAAGAGTGTGTGTCTGGCTCACTCACAATCTCAGGATTCCTAATCAGCCTCATCTCCACACACCAACACTCAATCCCACCCACTCACACAGTGGGCGAGGATGAGTGAGTGAGCAGCAAGAGATTGGGAGTGAACAAACAGACACTATCCCTCTCAAAGTCTAATGGTGATCTTTATGAATTATCAATTTATTGCTTTGACATTGCTTTATCTTTGCTCAGCAAGTTGTTTCTTTTAATAATACCTAACTTTATTTTGAAATTTATGTTTAATGTGGTGTCAAACCTTATCTTTCCAAGATAAATGCAAAATGCTGCAACTTCTGGAATCTGAAGCACAAACAGTAAAATGCTGGAAAATCTCAGCAGGTCTGACAGCATCTGTGCAGAGAGAATAGAGCCAATGTTTTGAGTCTAGATGGCCCTTTTCAGACCCTTGGCTCTACTCTCTCTCCACAGATGGTGTCAGACCTGCTTATCTTTCCAAACTTGTTTATTGGGCACTTGAGTGAGAGAAAAATGGAAATGTGGCCCCCTAAATGAAAAGGTTGGACACGCCTGCCCTAATCTCTAAACTTGCAGCACTCCACTGTTTCTGGATCAACCTGAATATTGTTATCTACCCAGCTGACAAGAATGGTGCTGTTGATGTCTGCTGCACCAACCTCTACCTAGAAGACGTTAAAAGCCAACTATCTGATATTCCCTCCTACCTTCCCCGGAACATGACTCTGTGGCTTGAACATAGCCCATTGTTTTTGGGACTGCCACTGATATCATCTCCTCTGCAGATCTTTCCAACACGGCTTCCAACTGCACAGTCCCCAACCTGAACCAGGCTGCTTCCACCTCCTTCCCAAGATGCATAAACAGGACTGTCGTGGTCAACACATCATTTTTTCCTGTCCCTGCCCCCATGGAGCTGATTTCTTCCTATCTCAACATTATTATTCCTCTCCTTGTCCAGTCTTTTTACATCTATATCTGTGACTCTTCCATTCCTTTGACAGCTTCAAGCTTCTTGATCTTAACTACCTCCTTTTTTGTCATGGACATCCAATCCCTTCCGTCTACATTGCTCGCCCACATCAGGATGGTTCTCAAGGTTCTCCACTTCTTCCTTGAATAAAAACCCAATCAGTCCCCATCCACACCAACCTCCTCCACCAGTTGAACTTGTTCTCACATTGAACAACTTCACCTTCAACTCCACTCACTTAGAGTCATAGAGGTTTATAGCGTGGAAACAGGCCCTTTGGCCCAACTTGTCCATGCCGCCCAGGTTTTACCAGTAAGCTAGTCCCAATTGCCCGCTTTTGGCCCATATCCCTCCATACCCATCTTACTCATGGAACTGTCTAAGTGCTTTTTGAAAGACAGAATTGTACCCGCCATTACTACTACCTCTGGCAGCTCATTCCAGACACTCACCACCCTCTGTGTAAACAAATTGCCCCTCTGGATCCTTTTATATCTCTCCTCCCTCACCTTAAACCTATGCCCTCTAGTTTTAGACTCACCTACCTTTGGGAAAAGGGGTTGACTATCTAGCTGATCAATGCCTCTCATTATTTTATAGACCTCTATAAGATCACCCCCAAGCCTCCTACGCTCCAGGGTAAAAAGTCCTAATCTATCCAGCCTCTCCTTATAACTCAACCCATCAGGTTCCGGTAGCATCCTAGTAAATCTTTTCTGCACTCTTACTAGTTTAATAACTTTTTCCAAATAAAAGGCGTCACCCTGAACTGAAAAACTTCATTGACTTAACTTCCAGTTCCCACTCTTCTTTTCCCTTTCCACTGGCTACCTTGACTTATTTGTCTGTGGAATAGGTTATGGAGTCATAGAGTCATGGAAACGGGCCCTTCGGCCCAACTTGTCCATGCCGCCCTTTTTGTTTAAAACCCCTAAGCTAATCCCAATTGCCCGCATTTGACCCATATCCCTTTATACCCATCGTACCCATGTAACTATCTAAATGCTTTTTAAAAGACAAAATTGTACCTGCCTCTACTACTACTTCTGGCAGCTTGTTCCAGACACTCACCACCCTCTGTGTAAAAAAATTGCCCCTCTGGACACTTTTGTATCTCTCCCCTCTCACCTTAAACCTATGCCCTCTAGTTTTAGACTCCCCTACCTTTGGGAAAAGATATTGACTATCTAGCTGATCTATGCCCCTCATTATTTTATAGACCTCTATAAGATCACCCCTCAGCCCCCTATGCACCAGAGAAAAAAGTCCCAGTCTATCCAGCCTCTCCTTATAACTCAATCCATCAAGTCCCGGTAGCATCCTAGTAAATCTTTTCTGCACTCTTTCTAGTTTAATAATATCCTTTCTAGAATAGGGTGACCAGAATTGCACACAGTATTCCAAGTGTGGCCTTACCAATGTCTTGTACAACTTCAACAAGACGTCCCAACTCCTGCATTCAATGTTCTGACCGATGAAACCAAGCATGCCGAATGCCTTCTTCACCACTCTGCCCACCTGTGACTCCACTTTCAAGGATCTATGAATATGTACCCCTAGATCTCTTTGCTCTGTAACTCTCCCCAACGCCCTACCATTAACTGAGTAAGTCCTGCCCTGGTTCAATCTACCAAAATGCATCACCTCGCATTTGTCTAAATTAAACTCCATCTGCCATTCGTCAGCCCACTGGCCCAATTGATCAAGATCCCGTTGCAATTGGAGATTGTTCTTAGCTAATATTCACTATAAACCCACAGCTACCTTGACTGCATTTTCTCACACTCCACTTCCTGATAGGACTCCATTCCAATCTCCTAGTTTCTCTGTCTCCACTGAGTCAGTCCTGATGATGCATCCTCCATAGTGTTTGACAGTGTCCATGACCATGTGCATTCTATTTCATGCACTTCCGCTCTCACCCCCCACCCCCCTGTCTCCCAGAACCATGACGTTTTTTCCCCTTCTCCTCATCTTTCATCCCACCATCCTTTATAATCAATGCATCATCCTCCAACATTTTTTCACCTCCAGTGTGATGCCACCACCAAACACTACTTCACTTCACTTCCCTTTTCAGATTTCCAAAGACACTGCGATATGTTGGTGGACTCCTCCGTCATCCCTAATGCCCCATCCTTTCCCAAGATCACAAACTCAGCTTCCGAGTCAAATAAAGACTTACACGTGCATCTTTTAATTTAGCATTTGTATTCACTGATCGCTATCCTGGGAAGACCAAATGCAGATTGGGTGGCAGCTTTGCGGAATGCCTCCATTCAGTCCACAAGCCTCTCAGTTTCCAATCTCTGCTCATTTTTATTCTCCACTCTGCCCTCTAGGTCCTTGGCCTCATGCAGTGATCCAATGAAGCTTAATGCAAGTCCAAGGAACAGTTTATCATCTTTCACTGGGCACTTTACAGCCTTTTAGACTCAACAACTCTGTCCTCCATTTTGTTTTGCTGATTTGTTTCTTTTTATCTCTTTCCTCTCTTATTTTCTTTGATAAGGTCTTTCGCAGACTTTCTCTTTTGTTTGTCTTCCTACTCTCCCCCTTTCACTCACTCAGAAGGGGGATTTTCCAGCTACACTCGCTCCAAGACCAGAAAATCCTGCCTCAGATCAATGGACCTTTGCACGGTCCGTGCCTTGCCTGCTACGATTTCCGTGGCGGACAGGACGGGAAAATTCCGCTCAAAACCTATTACATTCCTGACTTTGACCAGTTCTGATGAAAGAGCACAGACATGTAATGTTAACACTGTTTCTCTCCGGTATGGTGGCACAGTGGTTAGCATTGCTGCCTCACAGCACCAGGGACCCGGGTTCGATTCCCGGCTTGGATCGCTGTCTGTGTGGAATTTGCACATTCTCCCCGTGTCTGCGTGGGTTTACTCCAGGTTTTCCTCCAGGTGTTCCAGTTTCCTCCCACAGTCCAAAAGACGTGCTGGTTGGGTGCACTGGCCATGCTAAATTCTCCCTCAGTGTACCCAAACAGGCGGCGATGAGGGGATTTTCACAGTAACTTCATTGCAGTGTTAATGTAAGCCTACTTATGACACTAATAAATAAACTTTAAACTCTCCACAGATGCTGGCAAGCATATTTCCAACCTTTTCTATTTTTATTTCAGATGTCGATCTATAGTATTATGGTTTATATTTGTGTTGTTGCAGGAATGGACCAAGGTTCCTCACACCTGCTCTGCCATTCAATCGGATTATGGCTGATCCTCTGCCTCAACTATGCTTTGCTGCCCACTCCTATATTGTTTGATTCCTTGAGTATCAGTAACATATGTCTTAAAATCCATTGATCTTTATGACCTGTGTGCTAAATTAGCCAACTGTGAAGATTGTAACATTTAACAGATTGTAACAGGACGTCCCAATGCTTGTTACATTGGTTCCAGCCTAGTACTAAGGATGGGACCCTCTGGGATCTCTCTGATAGGTCACCAAAACAGTTCTAGGATCAGTGGACAACTCTCCTTGAGAAGGTCAGATTTGGAACAGTCAGGAGAAGGAAGAAGAAGCTCCATGCAGCCAAAGTGCTGATGTTAGCTCTGATGGCTGAGAATAGGGCTCAGATGAAGCCCTGGTAATTAAAGAGGGCTCAGAGGAAGTCCTGGCAGTCATAAATAGCTGTGTACAGCTGGGATACAGGAGTTTAGAGAAACTCTGGGGCAGTACCAGCTCAATGAAGCTCGTTATCCAGCAAAGTGTTGAAATTATTTCAGTAAGTAGAGGCTGAACTCAGGAATCCAGGGTGAGGCATGTCGGAAGGCTAGAATTGCACCCTGTGAGCTGGGCCATTGTTGGAACCGTATGAGCGGGAGTGACTTTTTGATACAATTCCAAGGAGAGATCTTTGAAGGCTAAGGTGGGAATCCCTCATGAGGCAACGTTTCAACAAGACTTGGTGTCTACTTATGCCTGAGTAGGTTCATGAGAAATCCATGGACTCTGTCTTGGTTTCATTTTCCATTTACTCTGCAGTGCAGTGTGTTCAACCACAGTTTGTCGGTTAATTCACAGATACCTCATACTTAGCTGAATGTTCAAGTGTAAGATACATATGGTAAGTCGTTTTATCTTCCTGAACTTAGGTAGTAAAGCTTTTGTCGAATCTTGTGGTCTTATTCTAAAAGTGGGTTTCCTGAGTCTCAACCTTTATCTATTTTAAACAAAACATTATCGGTCCCTAATCAGATATTCTCCCACAAAATAAAATGCTAAAGGATTGATCAGGTGGACATTGAACAGATGCTCCCCCTTGTGAGACGGTCTAGAACAAGAGGTCATAGATGTAGAGTGAGAGGAGGTAGGTTCAAAACTGAGATGAAGAGAAACTCCTTCTCTCAGAGGGTTGTGAATCTGTGGAACTCACTGCCCCAGTGTGCAGTGGGGGCAGAATCAATCAACAGATTCAAAAAAGAGATAGATATGTTTCTGATGAAATGCAGGATAAAGGGGGCTACGGGGAGCAGGCAGGAAAGTGGAGTTGAGACCAGCATAAGATCAGCTTTGATCATGTTAAATGGTGGAATGGGCTCAAAGGGCTGAATTGCCTCTTCCCACTTCTAAGTCCTATGTTCCTATGTCCTAACGTCTGACCAAGGGTCATAACGTATATCACATTGTCCCTCGCTTTATATTGAAAATGCCTCTTTAATGAACTTCAGCACACAAAGAAACACTGAATAATATGCCAGCTGGCGCGATGAAGCATGTGTTACAATACTGAGAAAAGTGATCAGCTTTACAAGGCTGTAATATAAAAACATGAGAACACAGTGCATAATTTATAAATACTGAACCTGTAAAGAGAAACTGTAAATGCTGTTCAGTATAAATCACCGAGCCGTGCACTGTAGTTCAACAAAAAAGCAACACAAGAGGTTTTGTAACCAGTCCTATAATTTCAATCCACGGGCTATTTATTACACAATAAGCAGTCACAGCATTGAACTAGTCTGCGTCATCTTGTAAAATAAAATTTTGCAATTCTACATTACTGGTGCAGAAAGAGCCAGCCCATTGAACTTACACTCAACAACTATTTCATTTTATATGTGAAAAAATAGCTGGAACACAAATCATCATTGACTTTAACACGACTGAGTTGAAGATATGAATCTCATCTTGAGATTCCAGGATTGCAGTGCTTGGATGCTGAGCCTATCTTAGAAATACAAATCATGGGTGCAATTCTCCCCCCAAAAAAATTCTAAGTGCCGATTTTGCGTGAAAACTGGAGTAAATCATGCTGGTATTTTCAGCGGGAGTTTCAAAATGCATCTCCCATACTCTGTGCACTGCAGAGTGCACTAGTGTAAATCACGCTAAAAATCAGTGTGTAATGCCTATTTCCGCTGGAAAGGCCGGTTGCATAGTGCTGAGTGGGCGGTGGGGGGGGGGGGGGGGGGGGGGGGAGGAGGTGCAGGTGGGCCTGGAGATTTCAGTCCTGGTCCTGCTAATAGCACTTAAATTACATTTAAATTTGAATTAATATAATTTATTCAGCTCCCCTCTTATTTCCAGGAATAGGCGCAGAGCTGACTGCGCCGGATGTCCGGCGCTGGGAAACATGATTGGGGCCAGACACCCAGCACAGATCCTGCGGATCAGGCGCCACCTAAATCTCCCGGCCCGTGGCGCTTAAAATGCAGCATAGCAGGATGGGAGAATCGCGCCCCCATACCTTATGCTCAAAATACCAGGTAAGTCTCATACCGTATTATAACTCTCCCAGCACACTTCACATGATGCATTGGTCGCATTCTAAATGAAATAACTTTGGAGAGGCATGGTGTCGCTTCACCAAAATGTATTTATTCACAATAGTTTGTAATACTCAGGCAGCTCCTTCCCAGTACAGCATATACACCCTGAGTGCCGGTGATCCGGACACTCCACATGTGTGTCTACAGAGCTTCCTGGTTGGGCAGCAATCTACTGAAGCTAGGCTGGCATGGGCAGCCTTAACAGGCTTCAAATTAGGGATCTCATATTCCAGCAAATCCAACTCATGGACCTGGTTGAAGTCATTACACCAAGGTTGTGGAGCGACTTGAAACCAACATTTCATGAAGGGCTGTTGCTCATCTTTTATAGAATCCCTACAGTGCAGAAGAAGGCCATTCGGCCCATTAAGTCTGCACGACTCTCCAACAGAGCATCTTCCCCAGGCCCTATCCCCGTAACCCCACATATTTACCTTGCTAATCCCCCTAATTTACACTTCTTTAGGCACTAAGGGGCAATTTAGCATGGCCAATCCACCAAACCTGCACACTTTTGGAATGTGGAAGAAAACCGAACAGCCGCAGGAAACCAACCCAGACACTGGGAGAACATGTAAATGCCACAAACGGTCACCCGAGGCCGGAATTGAACCCGGGTCCCTGGCGCTGTCAGGCAGTAGTGCTAACCACTGTGCCACCGTGTCGCAAAGGGGAATGTTATTCGAAGAGGAAAGAGTGGCTGCAGACAGGCCAGCTTTCAATCAGCCCACTTCAAATCAGTCCAACTGCAAATGGTCCTGCTGAGAAAGTACATGTTTCCTGCATTTGAGGTTCACGTTCTAAAGGAAAAAAAGGTACAGGTGCTACATAAACTGAGGTAGCAGAAATAGTCAATGTTACTTCACCTGGGCACAGACCTTGACAGCATGTGAGGAAGAATTGTGATGATCTCAGGAAAGCTGACAAGAGAAATTATGCTCAACTTTTGGTTTTGTGATGTTGCCTTAACAATGCATCTTAACATGTAACTGTAAGCTTCAAACATCATAATGAGGGAAATTACTGGAACAATGTGCTGCTGTAGTGTTCAATTGTTCTGCTTTTGATAATGTAGTCTATTTGTGAGCGGCACGGTAGCACAGTGGTTAGCACTGCTGCTTCACAGCTCCAGGGACCTGGGTTCGAATCCCGGCTCGGGTCGCTATCTGTGTGGAGTTTGCACATTCTCCCTGTGTCTGCGTGGGTTTCCTCCGGGTGCTCCGGTTTCCTCCCACAGTCCAAAGATGTGCGGGCTAGGTTGATTGGCCATTCTAAATTGCCCCTTAGTGTCCCGGGATGCATAAGTTAGAGGGGTTAGTGGGTAAAATATGTAGGGATATGTGGATAGGGCAAAAAAAAAAGGGGCGGCACGGTAGCACAGTGGTTAACATTGCTGCTTCACAGCTCCAGGGACCTGGGTTCGATTCCCGGCTTGGGTCACTGTCTGTGTGGAGTTTGCACATTCTCCTCGTGTCTGCGTGGGTTTCCTCTGGGTGCTCCGGTTTCCTCCCACAGTCCAAAGATGTGCAGGTTAGGTTGATTGGCCATGCTAAAATTGCCCCTTAGTGTCCTGAGATGTGTAAATTACAGGGATTAGTGGGTAAATATGTAGGGATATGGGGGTAGGCCCTGGGTGGGATTGTGGTCGGTGCAGACTCGATGGGCCAAATGGCCTCTTTCGGCACTGTAGGGTATCTATGAAATCTATGTGCACCAGTCACTGAAGGTAAGCATGCAGGTGCAGCAGGCGGTAAAGAAGGCAAATGGCATGTTGGCCTTCATTGCAAGAGGTTGTGAGTACAGGAGCAGGGATGTGTTGTTGCAACTATACAGGGGCTTGGTGAGGCCACACCTAGAGTATTGTGTGTAGTTTTGATCTCCTTTTCTGGGGAAGGATGTTCTTGCTCTCGAGGAGTGCAGCGAAGGTTTACCAGGCTGATTCCGGGGATGGCGAGACTAATGTATGAGGAGAGATTGACTAGGTTAGGATTGTTTTCGCTGGAGTTCAGACGAATGAGGGGGGATCTCATAGAGACTTATAAAATTCTAACAGGTTTAGACAGTATAGATGCAGAGAGGATGTTCCCAATGGTGGGGGAGTCCAGAACCAGGGGTCACAGTCTGAGGATTCGGGGTAGACGATTTAGGACGGAGGTGAGGAGACATTTCTTCACCCAAAGAGTGGTGAACCTGTAGAATTCATTACCACAGGAAGTAGTTGATGCCAAAACATTGAATGCATTCAAGAGGTGGCTGGGTGTAGCACTTTGGGGCAAATGGGATCAAAGGTTATAGGGAAAAGCAGGATTAGGCTATTGAGTTGAATGATCAACCATGATCTTAATGAATGGCGGAGCAGGCTCCAAGGGCCAAATAGTCTCCTCGTGCTCCTATCTTCGATGTTTCTATGTTTAAAATTGATGACTGTTGTGCTTGATTAATCAAGCCTGGATGTAGACTCAGGGAAGAGTGTATAAAGGTCTGGAAGCCAAAACTCTTGGAGGAGACAACCTAAAACATTGTATAAAACACTATAAATAGAGTTCCTACGCGCATAAATGGGATTTTCCACTCCTGCCTGTGGCAGTCAGGTGGGAACGGAAAATATCACGAGGTAGAAAAATCAGTTTTACTTTGTTGGGAAACAGATTGCGATCATTCGTACCTGACTTCAATGGCCATGCAGGTTTCCCTCTGCGCCATGTCAGGAACCTCATTTTGATGTATTTGAATATCAGGAATACTCATAGAACATAGAACAGTACAGCACAGAACAGGCCCTTCGGCCCACGATGTTGTGCCGAGCTTTATCTGAAACCAAGATCAAGCTATCCCACTCCCTATCATCCTGGTGTGCTCCATGTGCCTATCCAATAACCGCTTAAATGTTTCTAAAGTGTCTGACTCAACTCAATATGATGACTGCTCGTCAAAATCATCTGCCATGCTGGATCAACAGAGCACAACAATATTTAATTAGACTAACATGTTTCACAACCAGACATAAGCGACGTGCACCTGGTGACAGGCACTTCGCTCATGACTTCAAGGTTTGTTCATGTAACTTGCCATTTCTTTTTTTAGTTCATTTTTACAGGGCATGGGCATTACTGGCTGGGCCAAGTTTCAGAATTCAACATGAACAGTTCTTGCAGTAGCTTAGGAGTGTGCATTATCTGAGAGTTTCTGTAATGGGAGGCAGGAAGAAAGGGAAGAGAAAGAAAGACAGAAAGAATGAGTGAACTTACAATTTTGCAGGATGTCCCAAGGACCTTAGATCTTACAGATCATTATCTGAAGTATAGCCACTGTCTTTATGTAAGTAAATGCAGCAAGCCAATTTGCTCGATTCGAGGTTCTACAAAGCAGCGAAAAAGCAATATTAATTAGCCAGAATTGTAGCATTAATGCATTGGAATTGGGGAATTCTGCCCTCCTGAGGGACTCTGCCCACAGTGCACAGAGGCCACATCAGTACTGGGAGCAGAAGGGAAAAAATACAAGGGAAAACAAATGGGCCAAATGTGCTAATTTGACAGATATTGATGTACTGACCAGTTCACTGAAATGCTGATGGCAGCACCTGTGCAGATGTGGGATGGCAAAGAATTGACAACTTTAGAAAGCCTGGAGGACCATTCTAAAATCTTTATTTTAAATCCGCATTTGATGTATTTTTGACAATGCTACAAGTAAGGTAAAGCATCAGCCGCCACAAGCACAGCAATGATTCAGGTCATACCCTCTGATGGGTCATAGCTAACTCACATTAGCAACCAAATACACAAGTAACGCAGAGAGGGAGATAAAGCTTGACTTTATGGCCGGAATCTTATCACCGTTCACAGCAGTGGGATTTTCCCATCCCACTGCAATGAGCAGAATGTCGCTGGCCTCCAAATTCTCCGACCTCGCTGCAGCAGGTTTATGTGATGTTGTAAAACAGTGGTAATGAACCAACATCCATTTTATATCTCTCCTGGTTTGAAGTCATTGGAAATATAAATCGGGAGGGGTATAAACAGGCTGCTTACTCGCTATTACCTGTCTTATATTTTCCCACAAACTCAGGCTGTTTGACACATTGTAAGTGGCTTTAAAACCCTGGCAGTTGTGTTAAGTGCTGCTATAGATGCAGCATGAAAAATATTGGAGACTCTACAGCAACTCCCCGTTAAAGGAAACATACTTCAGTAACAGTGAAGTCTATTGGTGAAGAAATGCCAGCATATCAGGTGATTACTGTGCCAGAGACATACACAAAAAATACGTTTTCCTGTAACGCACATCTCTGTTTCTTGGGTGCCACGAACCTGGCTGATGTTATCTCAAGGGTGTCCCAATCTGGAACACCAGTTTATGGTGGTGTATAATTTTGTTTACAGGAATGATGCGAGGAGTGTTAGGGTGCAAGATCAGAAAGCCCAAGGTATATTATGAAGCCAGACTGGACCCCAACAAATGTTCCAATTTGACATGAATGTGACGATGCTTCACCTCAGGAGTGATTCCAATTGACAAATTAGTGATTTTTAAAAATCAAAATAACCTTTATTCATAACACAGTTTAAGTATAACTCTAACAAAATGAAGCAGTTTAACTCTTAACTTTTGAATAATCTTTCAACATGAAAAGAAACAAACACTTAACTTCTAACTTATTACTATTCAGTTCCAATTAAGCAATGTTTCTCTTATTGACTTAAACCCCACCTTAAAAATAGCTAGTCAACACAGATATGCTTGCTTTAACCTTTGTTAACAGTTTTGGAGCTTCCAGAGTGATTTTGTAGAGAGAGAGAGAGCTGCTTGCATGCTGCTATCTTTAAATAGCCCTTTCCAGCAACTGAATACAGAAAGCTGTTTTTTCTCATCTCCAAAACTAGTTCCTCCCAATAACTAGTATCAGATGACAATATATCCCTGTATAGCTAACTCACCTTTCCATTACTTTAATCAAGAAAGCTCCCAAGGGCCCTCTTCTTTGATAAACAAACGTTTATTAGGCCTTCTGCTAAATAAGCACTTATGGCAAAAACGAGTAATTACTCTACTTTCCAGCATTTGAGGTATTCCTGTCAGACAAACTGACTGCTTGCAACAAAACACTGCATCTTAAAGCAGTCACCCCCTCAAACATAAAATATATCGACAACACAGAATTATCACAGGAGTCACTGTGCAAGACTTAGTGAGAGCAGTAACCAGCCTAATCATAGTATAACACTTATTAAACACTATTTAATACAATAAAAAACGAATACAGGTACACAAGTAGGACTATAATGATCTAAGTCAATTATGTATAGGAACTACTAAACACAGTTTAGGTAGACATTAACCTTTTGATCCCAAATACATTTACGAGATCTGAACTCTTTCAGGACTTCCCTCTTCCCAAGCAACATCCACTTCAATTGGTTGTAAGTAGAGACCATCTTAAAATTACCACGCTGCATTCTGGGAAATGTTTCTTCTTGGTTTAGCAAAGATATGATTTTAACTGTCTCCACAAAGGTTTCTGCACTCTTGCTTCTAGTCTACTAGCTGGATCCGTCTTACATGCTACTAGATGGAAACTGTCTTTCTGTTCCCACAAAAGGTCGGCAATTATACTGTTTACCTCTTTGATGGTTCTCTCTGTGCCTTTACCGTCTGTCTCCTCAGCTTCTGTAGTTGTCAAAGATTAACATGTCTATGCTGCCTCTGGATGGTGCAATCATCTAACAAAGCTTTTCCTTTTTGCAAAACAATGTATTCTTCTGGTCTGTCTACAACTGCGAAACTCATTACTAGAACTCAGATGCTGTGAAGTACGTTTTGAAATGCTGGTGGCTTCTAATCTGTTTGTTCTGTCACATTCTTGATATTGTCTGTCACTAGGCATTGTGATGACACTGGGCCAAAGCAAAAGACAAAAAGGACTCAAACACATTAAGCAGAATCTTAATTTAACAGACCCATGCACAGCAGGGGGATGGATCACAAGATGGGAACCCACTTGTAACTGAAATGGGCTTTACTGTTGTTCTTAACAAAGATGTGGCGATGCCGGCATTGGGTTAGGATTGGCACAGTAAGAAGTCTCACAATACCGGGTTAAAGTCCAACAGGTTTATTTGGAATCACGAGATTTCGGAGCGCTGCTCCTTCATCAGGTGAGTCACCTGATGAAGGAACAGCGCTCCGAAAGCTCGTGATTCCAAATAAACCTGTTGGACTTTAACCTGGTGTCGTGAGGCTTTTTACGTTCTTAACAAGACCATGTTATTAGTATCCAGTTTCCTGGCTTCCCGAGCAACGACAGAGGATGGGTGTTGTGATGTGCCGCATCTGTCAAAGGGAAGCTTTCCAGTCATAGGGACCAGGTAATGTTCAGAATGGCTGAACTGTACACTGATTCCTCAAGATTCAGCAACCTCAGGAATGGAGTGGAAGGTAGACCACCCCCCCACCCCCCATCCGCCCCCCTCCCCCCCACCCCCACCGCCCCCACCCGCCCTCCCCCTCCACCACCATCACCCGCAGGTTTACAAGGATAAGAGGAAGAGGTTACTTTCTCAAACAAAGTACAGTAGGCATGGATAGGAGTGGCAGAGGATGTGAACAGCATGTTAATGGCTACAATTCCCCAAGAGGCTCAAGGACCTGAGGAGAAGAAGAAAAGTGAGTGGTGTAACATGTTCATCTCCCAAAGCTCCAGAGGCTGACATCCCCAGCAATCTCCTGCACAACCACCAGACCAGCATGTATTGGGGCTCCACTCATTCCTCTCTCTAAAGGCACTTCCTCACAACCCAGCTGTGCAGTACACTCATCCTCCTCATTGTGCCACTCATACCCATGCCTCACAGCCACCTGGCACAAAAGCTGTTCCTCTCCACGCAATCCATTCCTCACATTCACAAATCTCTGCTTTCTCTTCTTGCAGAGGAATGCACAGGACTTCAGGAAAAAGGAAGAGAATCCAGGAAGGGGAACCATTTACTGCAGGTGAAAGCTTTCCACAGTGTGCACTGTTTCCTGTGGCTCCAGCATTGGCAATTGTCCCCTCAGCTGCCTCAGCCCTCAGCTTTGTAATTCCCTCCACAAACATTTCACTCTCAATCTCTCTCATCTTTTTTAAGTGGGACCAGAAAGTACAGATCATCCAACACTGTCCGAGCTTCAAAACACATTTTTTTCCTGTCACCGGTTGGCCAATGGAACCCATTGTCACACAACAGGGATTCAACACCAAAACTAGTCCTCGGGTTCTAGTGGAAGCATTAAAGCATCAAGGAATAACTTACTCCTGTCAAATCCCAGGGCTGATAAGAGCATTGTAGTTAAGAAATTCAGGTTGTTGTCATGTTAGGAGTCACAGCGGAGTTGTACTCACAGTAGATTGCTTTCTAGTTCAGATGCATTGAGATGGTAAAACGGTAATAATAATATCCCTGGGTAAGCACTAGAATCGACTACTATGCTCTGAAGTCATATCCAAGTGGTTGATCCTTAGGCAGTAGGCTTGCTCCCATGGGTGTAAGATTGCAAGAACTGTCAGGTGCTATACAGTCTGTGCTGCCTTTCAGCTTCTATATCTAAGCACTAAATACAAACAAACATTGGCAATGTTTCTCATTCTGTAAACAGTACAGCATTTGATGGGCTGCTGTTATTACAACTTTAGTTGATTGTGGGGTAGACAACAACTGCCGTACATTAGCAAAGATCGTATAATGCAAATAAAATTAAATTAGCCATTGCCTGTTAATTCCAGTGCCTCAGAAGATTCCCATTCCTAATTTTAGTTGCGATTTGGCACCAATTGAGAAATCCTGCTTCGTTCTAAAGCAGAGGTACCTCATTTTTTAGATATTTTCTGATCAGATTCTTCACAACCGTGGAAGAGGAGTATATCAGGTGTCATATGTAAGCCTGGAAATCATTATTGCAAAAAGGATTTGCACCTCTGTTGAAATGGAAGAGTAGGCACATTGCATTAAAATGTTTCATAAGATCCAAAGATGGTTAGGTGGATTGGTCATGTTAAATTGCTCCTTAGTGTCGGGGGGACTAGTTAGGGTGAATGCATGGGATTGTGGGGATAGCACCTGGGTGGGATTGTGGTCAGTGCAGACTCGATGGACCGAATGGCCTCCTTCTGCACTGTAGGATTGTACGATTCTATGCTTCTACATTTGTCCATTGTCAATCATTGTAATTCTGAGCCCACAATATACATATATAGCATAGGGGAGAGGTGCAGTTGGTGGCGTAGTGCCAATGTCACTGAGCCAGTAACCCAGAGGCCCAGGCTGGTGCTCTAGGGACAAGGGTTCAAATCCCACCACAGCAGCTGGTGGAAACTAAGTTCAATTAGTTAATTGGAAAACAACATGGAATTAGAAGTTAATCTTTGTAATTGTGACCATTCTGCTATCATCGATTGTTTAAAAGAATACCCATATTGTTCTCTGATGCTCTTTAGGGAAGGAAATCGGCCAGCCATTTATGGTCTGGCCTACATGTGACTCCAGATTAACATGTTTGACTTTTACTTGCCCTCAAGGATAATTAGGGGTGAGTAACAAATGCTGGCCTTGCCAGTGACTGTGATGCCTGCATCCCATGAAGGATACTCCTTAAATCTTATCTCTTTGACCAAGCTTTTTGTCATCCTCCCAGAATATTTCCTTCTATGCTTTAATGCCTAATTTTGCTTTATAAAGATCCCCTGAAGCAACTTTTGATGTTTAATTATGTTAAAGGTGTCATATAAATGCAAGATGGTTGTATGAAATATCGGCCACTGTGTCTTACAGTGGCATCTTTATTGATGAAATTACTTTTTACCCACCGTTGAAGGTACTAAAGTGGCCATGTTAACACGTTACGCCCAACCAAAAAGTCCTCAGGACCTATTCCTCTGCCAATTTTACATCCCACTCAATCTTACATTCTGTCAACTTCCATTAAAGGTAAAAATCAGGAAAGTGTAAAATCTTTGAAGATCCAATCCTGCTTGCTTCCCCGCAAATGAGTTCAGTTAAAATAACCCCTTGACACTGAGTTTTTCATGCAAATCAGTGCCAAATTTAATTCATAATAGACATGGAAAGATGACAAACGGGATTCTCCGATCTCACCCGTGGCCAGCCCCACTGTGAGTGAGAACAGGGAATTTGGCATTCTGGCCAAAACTCCATTCACTTTCAGCGGCACCGGAGAATCCCAGCCGTGAACAAGGATGGAGAATTTCGGCTGACATCTCTTTAAAATAAAAAGATATAAGGCGGGATTTTCCAGCCACGCTCGCCCCAAAACTGGAAAATCACACCCAAGATCAATGGACATTTCTGTGGTCTGTGTGTCCCACCCGCCCAAAGAACCAGTTTGCCAAACAATATGTAATAATTAATAGAATTTATTTCCAAACATTATACCCTCTGTATACATTATAAACCGTGCTTTTCACACAATTAATGAACCCAGAAAAATCTCCAAGTAAATTCTGGGTGAAAGCTGATATAACTTTTCTCGTTCAGTCCAACTCCAATTGGATGCACTTCAATAAGAGGAGGAAAATTACCTCCTGCAAAACTGCAAAAAATGTGCAACACACAGTGAATGTAGACTTATCTTGGTGAAGTGGAAATTTAATTATCAAAACTGGCTTAATACATGCAAATGGCAACTGACGGAAAATGATTGCAATTCCCCCAAGTGCACTCATGTTTCACAAAAAATATCCATTCAACCACTTTGTAAACTGTTCCATCCATTTGTCAAAACTGTTACTGCCATTATATATTTCTAGTTAATGAACTATAAGTCAAAAATAAAACAGATGCAGAGAAGCAAACAAAGCTCCCTGAAGCAGAATTACAGGAAGACATTTTGATCTATCCACCTTGATGATTATCCACCAGAACGGTTTCAGGAGAAAGGCTTCTGTCACCTCATCGCACAGAAGGATTATTTTAATGTTCATTTGCTGTAGTTAATTTGGTGTCTTCATTTCCAAACTCAGAGGATTACTGTATACTTATCAGCATTGAACTTGAGTACTCTCGATTATCTGTCAAGTTCCATTATTCATTGTGAGGAGTTCCCCTTCACTATTTTGAATATGGGCTTCGTTAATGTAGTTACTTTGAAGCTGATCTAGACACAAATTTGTCTTCTTTGTGAGATTGGTAACTCTCACGTGATATATAGCAACAACAACCTTCAAAGTATTTAATTACCTGCAAAGTGCCTTGGGACCTCTTGTTCTCACGAAAGGCGCTATATAAATGTAAGTTTTTTTCTATATTGCTTATGCACTAACTTCATGTCACTAACATAATCCCATCATACAGCAGTGCAACACTGTGACACAATGGGGGCAATTTTACGATTTCGCCGTGCCGTTAGGTCGCGCCAGTCCCGTAGAATAGCATATGGGTCTAAAAGTCAGTTTCGCGCCCGGTTCCAAACAATTTGCAAGTTTCCCAGCCCCTTTTTAATGGCATAAACTGGAACGCGCCCATAAAGGGTGTGGGGCTGATTAGCATGTTTAAAGTAGCATGTAAATATGCACAGCCCGTTCAAATCCCATTGCATGGAATTCACCAGCCTTCGGGCATGGCGCCATAATGGTGAGAATCACTACTGGTCTACACTAGTGGAGACCTGGCGCGATGGCCACGCCTGGGGGCTCAGAGACCATTGAAGCCCTCAGCAAACCAGGGGCATGGATGGGTGGTGTCCAGCTCTGACAAAGGGTCATCCAGACTTGAAACATTGGCTCTATTGTCTCCCTACGGATGCTGTCAGACCTGCTGAGATTTTCCAGAATTTTCCGTTTTTGATGCCTTCTTCACCACTCTGTCCACCTGTGACTCCACTTTCAAGGAGCTATGAACCTGTACCCCTCGATCTCTTTGTTCCATTAATCTCCCCAATGCCCTACCATTAACCATGGGTGGCACGGTAGCACAGTGGTTACCACTGCTGCTGCACAGTGCCAGGAACCCGGGTTCAATTCCAGCCTCGGATTACTGTCTGTGTGGAGTTTGCATGTTCTCTCCGTGTCTGCATGGGTTTCCCCCGGGTGTTCTGGATTCCTCCCATAGTCCAAAGATGTGTGGGTTAGGTTGATTAGCCATGCTAAATTGACGCTTAGTGTCAGGAGATTAGCAGGGTAAATATGCGGGGTTGCAGGAATAGGGCCTGGGAGGATTGTTGTCGGTGCAGACTCAATGGGCCGAATGGACTCTTTCTGCACTGTAGGTATTATATGATTCTATGAATAATTTACTAAGAAGCTGCCTGTTGTTCACCGATCAAATTGATTCCGCAGTGCTTTTCTTTTAAAGACATTTGGAGTTACTAAAAGTCACGTCCCAGTTAGTGAACTGATTAAAATCCTTGTATATTTTGTTGACAAACATGTTTTCAGATATAGTAAAAAGGCTGGACCCGGTGACCAATCTTCAATTTTTTTAATGCTCGCAATGAGTGACTATGTTTTGAAATGATCCCTGGGTCCGCTGGCTTATGGAAAAGTTTGCATTTGTAATTATGCAAATGTGTGTGAGCAGGAATTTGAACCACAGTCAATTCAGAAAATTGGTCAATTTTGGGTGCAAATTGTGCCAGTGTTTCTGATTCTGCCCCAAGTGGAAACTGGATCCCGGAATCACTGGACAAGAGTCCAGTTGGATTGTGGAATATATTTCTTACATGGTTCATACAGAAAAAGACTTGCTGATGAAATAGTCTGATAGCTCTCACATGGTGTGAATCACACGAGTGATTCAAGTCACATGAAACCTAACGATCTATTAGACAGAACTGATAATTAATACTCAGTAGCCAGTGTAGTGTCATTAAGCAAAAACTAAACTTTCATGACACAGACACTAGTGTTAGACGTTAATGGCAGGAAATTTCATGAGGTCAATCTCACTCTATTGCCGTTACTTCATGGGAGCCGTGGCAATAATCCCATTTATGGCAATAAACAAGCTGCAAGAAAATAATAACAGCCGAGTGAGAGCAGCACCAAAATATTTCCCAGCCCAACTATCTTTCTCTCCATCATATTCCCTGATGAGTCAGTCATTAAAGAAAGTAGCTTACAATTTTCTGGAACGTTCTACCATATTTACCTCACAAGAATGAAGTGGCTAAAATTTTTTGCACATCATGAATATTTGGCAGTTTAATCTGTGCCCTGTTGCCTACAGCCATGTATGAATTATTGAGCCATGGAAGCAAGAAAGGTCTTAGGTTTAATTCCCACTCACTGCTTAAGCATTAAAATTTATGTATTATTGTCACAAGTAGGTTGATATTAACACTGCAATGAAGTTACTGTGAAAATCCCCCAGTCAACACTCCGGCGCCTGTTTGGGTACAATGAGTGAGAATTTAGCATGGCCTACGAACCCAAACAGCATGTCTTTCAGACTGTAGGAGGAAACCGGAGCACCCTGAGGAAACCCACACAGACACAGGGAGAACATGCAGACTCCGCACAGACAGTGACTCAAGATGAGAATCAAAGCCGGGTCCCTGGCACTGTGAGACAGCAGTGCTAACCACTGTGCCACCCTAGCAACTTAGTCAGTTGCTATCAGTCAGGACAATGGAAGTCACACACTGACCTCTGATTTTGTTGTAATATGAGAACTGTAAATATGTTGGCATTGGGTGATAACATGTTCAGGTGTGTTGGATTTTGACAATTGTTGAATTCTACTACCATTTGCTATTGAACTAACGAACAAAGAATGGCTACTAGCTTGGTGAAATCGTCACACAGTACACTTGAAGCCATGAAAATTAAAATGTAGGCAGAGCTAGAGCTAGAATAGACACAATGGGCCAAATGGCGGAGGCAGTGGCTCCGTGGTATTGTCGCTGAACTAGTAATCTAGAGACACAGAGTAATGCTCCGGGGACCCGAGTTCGAATCTGACCATGGCAGGTGGTGAAATTTGAGTTCAATAAAAAACATCTGGAACTAAAAGTCTGCTGATGACCATGAAACCATTATCAATTATCATATGGACCCACCTGGTTCACTAATGTCCTTTGGAGAAGGAAATCTGTTGTCCTTACCTGGTCTACGTGTGATTTCCAGATCTGTGGCTGACTCTAAATGCCCTCAAGGATGGGCAATAAATGCTGGCCCAGCCAATAATGCTCACATCCCATGAATGAATAAAAAAATGATGTTCATCTGCATAGAAACTAAAAGCAGGAGTCGGCCAGTCGGCCCTTCGAGCCTGCTCCACCATCCATCTTGATCATGGCTGATCATCAAATTCAATAACCTGTTCCCCCCTTCCCTCCATATCCCTTGATCCCTTTAGCCTCAAGAGCCATATCTAATTTCTTCTTGCATAGTTCTACGCACAAGAGCCATGCAGTTTTGCTTAATGATAGGTATCACCTTCAAGTTGAGTTCCAAATCTCAAAGCTGTCTATAGAAACAGTGAAACTAGGGAATTTTCCTCAGAGAAAGAGTAGCAAAAACACTTGAACTGTGCCCCAGTAGCCTACGAGTATCAGCTGTTAAGCAACATTGGCTGGATCAACAAAAAGCAATTTGACAGAATTAGTACCATAATGTTACATTGATCAGTAACTTTGTTGTAAAATATTGAAGAAGTGGATGTGACTTAGTGCAATCAAGTAGACCAACATCAAATAATTCGTATTTGCAGAATTAGTGACAGATTAGTTATTTAGAGTTGGAGCAATATTATCTGACACATTGGGGTAAATTTAACTTTTATTGCCAGGCAAAAATAAAGTTAAAAACAGCTCTCATTGTCTGTAAAAATGACCTGATATCAGTCACTGTGGTGATCCAGAGACGCATTTCACTTGTAAAGCATCTGCCTTGCTGTATTGCTGGCTGCTGGGGCAGCTGCTACCTCCAGCTGGGCAGGAAGAGTAAGAACCACTAAACAGATGGGAAGTTATGCTTGGTGCTATTTACATATTTCAATAAATATTAGCATATTTAGTTGAAGCATAGAACATTTTAGGCCTTAATTCTGCACAGCCGAGTAATACTTTTTTTCCACATGTGGCCACCAACCTTTAAGTGGCCACATCCCCTTAAATTCTGCTCATTCACATTGGCCTCAGCATTCAACTCAATCCATAGGACAGACTGTGGAAGGTCTAACAGGTTCAGCATTTCCAATTTTTGTGCATGTCGAAACCAATATCGGAATTTTACCACCTCGCCTGCCCCGAGGCTTGTAAGGTCCCACCCGAGGCCAACGGTGAATGCCGTTCTGCGAGTCCCGCCCGTCCCGATTCCAGGGCGGACATGCCGGTAAAATTCCAGCCCAAGCGTCCGTTGGTCCTGCAGCCTAAAATGGATCCTTAAGTATACCACTTGTTTTCTCCCAGTATCATGAGAATTATCAAGCTGATTTAATTTCAAATCCTATTCCCAGGAGGGAATTTTCCATTCAGTGGACTAAGTATGTCATTCAAGATCCTGCATTCATTCAAGAGTCAAACATGGACCCACCAATCGCCGCTGCCAAGTGAACTCCCACCTGGATATTCAGTTGCAATAATTCTCACACAATCCCACCAGAGTGAGCAGCCTTTGTTTCCACATGAGCAAAGGCACCACGCTCAGATGTCTGTTGGCACTAGCATTCGTCACGAACAACGTTATATTCATTTCACCAAAGTGTGCTTTTCAATGGTATTTATTTCGTGAGAGTAAGCTTTTGGGAAAAAAATGGCATTCATTGTCAAGTATGGTGGGTGTGGTGAACCATCGTTGGTTACCACTGTGGGTTATTCCTATGTTACTGTTGGGTTAGGGTGTTGCCACTGTGGGGGTTGTATAATGTTGTTGGGTTAGGGTGTTTACCTGTGGTAGATGTTGTTATGGCACATCCCGGTCGGGCCCCGCCTCCTGGGGAGAGGTATAAGACCCTCTGCTCAGGCGGGACCCCTCCAGTCTGAATTGGTGTACTCGTGTTAGTTAGTTCCATTGTTTGCTAATAAAAGCCTTCAATAGCTGAAGCCTTGTACCTCGTGCTTGATTGTCGCGCATCAATTTTATTAGCAAACATAAAACTCTCGACAGTAAAGGGAGTATGGAACAAATACTAAAACCAGAGCGTCTGACGCTGGACCCACGTGCGGTCGGTGCCGCTAACACCTTTGACCACTGGTGGAAGTGTTTCGAAGACGACCTGGCAGCCTCTGCAGCTGTTACTACAGACGACGACAAACTCCAGGTCCTCCACGCGAGGGTAAGCGACACGGTCTATCTTGCGATTCGTGCGGCCACCACTTACCCGAGGACCATCGAGCTCTTGAAGAAACGATACACGAGACCACCCAACGAGATCCACGCTTGTTACCTCCTCGCTACACGACGTCGGCAGTCGGGCGAAACCATGGAGGACTACGCCAATAAGCTCTTGCAGCTTGCCAGGGGCTGCGACTGCAAGGATGTGTCGGCAGAGCAATATATGTACGACCTCGCCCGAGATGCGTTCGTAGCAGGGGTAGGGTCCTCGTACATCCGGCTTAAGCTATTAGAGAAAGGGAACCTCAACTTGACCCAAGCGATGGAGATGGCTGAGATGCTGGAAGCAGCGTCGAAAAGCTTGGCTCTGTACCCCGAAGACCACGTGGAGACAACGTGGCAGGAGCAAGCACAAATCCCTCCTCGCCCCACGGGCTCGCACTCCCATATCAATCCGACGACGGCGGCAGCTCCAGGCGGCCAGCGATGCTATTTTTGCGGCGGAGCCAAGCATCCACGGCAACAGTGTCCTGCAAAAACGGCGATCTGCAGTCAGTGTGGTAAAAAGGGGCACTATGCTAAAGTTTGCAGGTCGAAGCCCAAAAACGGCAGTGCAGCCTGTGACCCTCCAGAGCGGAGACAATCTCCTTCGGCGTCGCAGTACCCACGAGGTCCGACCACGTGCGAACCCAGGACGACGCCATTGTGGCTGACGGAGGAGGAGGAAGACCACCAGGAGTCGCTACGCTTGGCGCCCTCACCCACGTGCGATTCATGGGGGCGGCCATCATGGTCAACGACGACTAGGAGCGACCAGCAGGGGTCCTCAGTATCAACCTCGGCTGCATGCAGTGACGCCCAGGGGCCAACGGTGGCGTCGATCTCTCTGGACCAGACAAAGCATCACAGGCTTGACAGTTCCATGATGAACATCAAGGTAAATGGTCGTACTGTGTATTGTCTGTTTGACAGTGGGAGCACCGAGAGTTTTATTCACCCTGACACTGCAAAAAAGTGTGGACTCCGGGTTCTACCTGCCAAACAGACAATTTCCATGGCATCACGGTCCCGGTCTGTACCGATCCCAGGACGTTGTATGGTAATCCTAGAGGTGCAGGGCACAATGTACGAGCGATACAGGCTCCTTGTGTTACCGCACCTTTGTGCGCCAATTCTCCTCGGACTAAACTTTATGGTCCACATGAAGAGTGTGATCCTACAGTACGGTGGGCCACTCCCTTCACTGGCAGTAGGGAATCAGCCGCAGCCTCCAAATTGCCCAAAGCGCCCCGCATGCAATCTCTCCACACTAAAAATCACCACACCTTCTTTATTTAAGAATCTGGTACCAGGCTGCAAGCCCATCGCTACTAAGAGTAGGCGTTACAGCGCTGAAGATCAGATCTTCATCAGATCTGAGGTTCAGCGGCTCCTCAAAGAAGGGATCATACAGGCCAATGCTAGTCCGTGGAGAGCGCAGGTCGTGGTGGTTAAAAGCGGGAACAAACCTCGGATGGTCATCGACTACACTCAGACCATTAACCGTTATACGCAGCTGGATGCGTATCCTCTCCCGCGCATATCTGATATGGTCAATCAGATTGCGCAGTACCGGGTGTTCTCTACCATAGACCTTAAGTCCGCCTACCATCAACTCCCCATCCGCCCAGAGGACCGACAATACACTGCTTTTGAGGCGGATGGTCGTCTATACCAGTTTCTTAGGGTTCCATTTGGTTTCACCAATGGGGTCTCGGTCTTCCAGCGTGCTATGGACCGAATGGTGGACCAGAACGGGTTGCGGGCTACCTTCCCGTACCTGGATAACGTCACCATCTGCGGCCATGACCAGCAGGACCATGACACGAATCTCCAAAACTTTCTGCGCACTGCATCTCGCCTGAATCTGACCGATAACAGGGAGAAGTGCGTATTCCGTACGCGCAGGTTAGCTATCCTTGGATAAGTGGTTGGAAACGGGGTCATCAGCCCTGATCCAGACCGTATGCGCCCCCTTACTGAACTTCCCTTGCCCGCTAGCACGAAAGCACTGAGGAGATGCCTCGGCTTCTTTTCGTATTATGCGCAGTGGGTCCCCAACTACGCAGACAAAGCCCGTCCGCTCATCAAGTCCACGACCTTCCCACTCACGCCGGAGGCCCAATTGGCCTTCAAGGCTTTGAAAAGCGACATTGTAAAAGCCACGATGCACGCGGTGGATGAATCCATCCCTTTTCAGGTGGAAAGTGATGCATCTGATTTCGCCCTGGCCGCCACACTAAACCAGGCAGGCAGGCCCGTCGCGTTTTTTTCCCGCACCCTTCAAGGCCCCGAAATTCGGCACTCAGCGGTGGAGAAGGAGGCTCAGGCCATTGTGGAGGCCATCAGACACTGGCGCCATTACCTGGCGGGGAAGCGGTTCACCCTGATCACGGATCAACGATCCGTGGCGTTTATGTTCAGTAACACGCAGAGGGGCAAGATCAAGAATGATAAGATCCTGCGGTGGAGAATTGAGCTCTCCACCTATAATTACGATATTATGTATCGTCCAGGGAAGCTCAATGAGCCCTCGGATGCCCTCTCGCGCGGAACATGCGCCATCATGCAGGAGGACAGCTTGAAGGCCCTCCACAATGACCTGTGCCATCCTGGAGTCACCCGACTCTACCACTTCGTAAAAGCCCGCAACCTGCCCTACTCGGTGGAGGATGTCAGGTCAGTAACAAGAAGCTGTCGGATTTGCGCGGAATGCAAACCGCACTTTTATCGACCTGACTGGGCACAATTGGTCAAGGCCACTCGCCCCTTCGAGAGGCTGAGTGTGGATTTTAAGGGCCCCCTTCCCTCAACGGACCGGAATGTCTATTTTCTCAATATAATAGATGAATACTCCCGGTTCCCGTTTGTTGTCCCCTGTGCGGACACGTCGACTGCCACAGTGATTAAGGCATTCAGTGATCTTTTTACCCTGTTCGGGTACCCCTGCTACATACATAGCGACAGGGGCTCGTCGTTCATGAGTAATGACTTGAGGCAATTCCTGCTCTCATACGGGATTGCCTCTAGTAGAACCACGAGCTACAACCCTAGGGGTAACGGACAGGTGGAGAGGGAGAATGCTACAGTCTGGAAGGCTGTCCTACTGGCGCTGAAATCCAGGGGCCTTCCAGTCTCCCGTTGGCAGGAGGTCCTTCCAAATGCGCTTCATTCCATTCGCTCCCTCCTGTGTACGGCAACCAATGCTACTCCCCACGAGAGGATGTTCTCATTCCCTCGGAAGTCGTCCTCGGGGATCTCCTTACCAGCCTGGTTGACGTACCCAGGACCCGTCCTTCTGCGGCGACATGTGAGGGCCCGCAAGTCCGACCCCTTGGTCGAACCGGTCCAACTCCTCCACGCCAACCCTCAGTATGCCTATGTGGCATATCCTGACGGGCGAGAGGACACAGTCTCGATTCGAGACCTGGCGCCCGCAGGGGACGTAGCAACTCCTGTCGCTCCCATACCCTCTGTCACGAATCCCCTATCACTTATTTCTTCCCCAGACGTGGCGCGGTCAGCACCGGGACCAGTGCATAACAGTTATACTCCCATGTACAGCTTGCCTGAGACTCGGAGATCGGCGCCACCACAGAAGGTTCCAGGATCCCCTGCACCATCGCCTCACCAGGGACAGCCGGACGCTGTTTTGGAGAGAACGCCACCGCAAGCACCTGCTCCGGTGTCGCAACCGGTGTTGAGGAGATCACAGCGACGGTGCGGTCCTCCAGACCGTCTGGACTTGTGAATTTTGTATATATGTGACCTGTTTTCACACCCCGCCGGCTTTTGTTTTTAAAGGAGGGGTGAATGTGGTGAACCATCGTTGGTTACCACTGTGGGTTATTCCTATGTTACTGTTGGGTTAGGGTGTTGCCACTGTGGAGGTTGTATAATGTTGTTGGGTTAGGGTGTTTACCTGTGGTAGATGTTGTTATGGCACATCCCGGTCGGGCCCCGCCTCCTGGGGAGAGATATAAGACCCTCTGCTCAGGCGGGACCCCTCCAGTCTGAATTGGTGTACTCGTGTTAGTTAGTTCCATTGTTTGCTAATAAAAGCCTTCAATAGCTGAAGCCTTGTACCTCGTGCTTGATTGTCGCGCATCAGTGGGCTTCCATGCTTTCCTACAGCTTGGTTGCATCTCCATGGTTAAGCCTGAACGTCATTCCGTTCTTAGTTCCCACTCTCCCCATCCAGGACGCTGAAGGAGGGAAGTAAAGATGAATCGGGAGCATTGCAAATGGCTGCAAGGGGGTTATGAGTATATGATGTGAAAGGTGTATGTTCCCTATCTCCTTACTCTCGAAGATGCTACTTTGCTCCTGAATGGGTGCCCAGGAGTCCTTTTCCTGATCCTTGAGTAAAGGCACAGTACAACTTAATATGGAATTCATCACATGACAGTTCACTCATTGACTTAGAGTATATTGGAAGGATTGGCTTTTGTGGACTGGACCATGTCGAAGACAGTCATGCTCTGTAAGTGATGCTTTGGCAAATCTCCTAAGTCTTCAGCAGGGTCTATGAAGGGAAGAAATTGTCATTGACAGTCCAAAGATGTTAGATTGATTGGTCATGTTAAATTGACCCTAGTGTCAGGGGCATTAGCAGGGTAAATGTGTGGGGTTACAGGAATAGGGTCTGGATGGGACTAGATGGGCCAAATTGCCTCCTTCTGCACTGTAGGGATTCTATGATTCTATGACTGCTATGTCAATACTGACTGGACCACATTCCTCTCTAATGTTAAGCTCATACAGGACAGAAACCTGGCAGGCTTTGGACAAATGCAGGATCCTGAGTGTTTATAGCTAATCAAACCATTGTCCTGGTGAGGCACTCACTGTGAGGACAATGCAAATAAACCTCGCAGCTTTGATGCAAAGTTACAGATCACTGCGTCCTGATGCGTGACGTGCAATTAGGTATCAGTAGCAAGATGATTTCTCTCATTCATCAATGAGAGCTGGCGATTGAAGAGATGGAGTTCTCCAGATGCTTCTCCCCCTTGAGATGGTCAAGTGCTAGCCATTGATTTATTTGTCTTTGGTCCACTTTGTAAGATGGTGCCATATTGACATCAGTTCATTTGTATTTGTGTTGGCTTTTCAGCTGCATGAAAGCTGCCTTGCACCCTGACATGGTGATGCTGTGATTAATTGAATTGTTTATTGATTAATTGAATTGTTTATTGATTAATTGAATTGTTTATTTATTTAATTAGTCAGCTAGTGTGTGTATTTTTTTGGCCTTTACTTTAACAGCAGTTTTTCAAGTTTAATGTGAAAACTAGAAGTGGGCAGCAAAGGAGTCTGGGAAGGGTTTTTATTTTAACTTTAAAAGTCAGTTACCTGGGAGGTTCCCCCTCATTGATCCACTGGAGCAAGCTGAGAGGGGTGATTGAAAAGCAGCAGTGCTGGTAAGAGATTAATTGGATTAATTGAATTGTTTATTTATTTAATTAGTCAGCTAGTGTGTGTATTTTTTTGGCCTTTACTTTAACAGCAGTTTTTCAAGTTTAATGTGAAAACTAGAAGTGGGCAGCAAAGGAGTCTGGGAAGTTTTTTGTTTTCTTTTTTTCTTGCTGGTAATGGCTTCAGGGATGGCAGTTCAGGCAGTATGCTGCATCTCCTGTGGGATGTATGTGGTGAGGAAATCCAGTAGTGTTTCAGGAGATTTTAGTTGTAAGAAGTGCATTAGATTGCAGCTTCTGGAGGAGCGTGTAAAGGAGCTGGAGGGGGAGGTAGAGGAACTCCGCATAATTCGGGAGGCGGAGATGGAAGTTGATAGGAGTTATAGAGAAATAGTAACTCCTAGAAATGAGGCTTGGGTCAATGCCAGGAGGAGGGGTAAGAAGCAATCGGGAAGACAATCCCCTGGGGCGGTTCCCCTCCATAATAGGTTTTCGGTGCTGGAGGCTACAGTTGAGGAGGAATCAACTGAGCATAGAGAGCAGATCTCTGGGGGTGAGCCGAGTGAGAAAGCTCAGGTGGTTAGGGGCTGTAAAAGACTGGGCCTTGTGATTGGGGACTCCACAATTAAGGGGACAGATAGGAGGGTCGGAACTAAAGGTAGGGACTCAGGGTTGGTGTGTTGCCTACCAGGGGCTGGGGTCCGGGATGTGTCTGACAGGGTATTCAGGACTCTTAGGGGGGAGGGAGATAAACCACAAGTTATTGTACATGTGGGGACACACGACATAGGGAGGATAGGGGAAGGGGATATTAGGCAGGGATTTATGGAGTTGGGGTGGAAACTAAAGGCCAAGACTGACAGAGTGGTTATCTCTGGACTCTTGCCTGTACCACGGGATAGTTTAGAGAGGAATAGGGAGAGGGAAGGTTTGAATTCATGGCTGAGGGGATGGTGCAGGAGGGAGGGGTTCAGGTACTTAAGCAATTGGGGCTCGTACTGGGGAAGGTGTGACCTCTATGAGAAGGATGGTCTACACCTTAATCAGAAGGGGACCAATATCCTGGGGGGTAAATTTGCTAAGGCCATGCAGGGAGGTTTAAACTGATTCGGGGGGGGGGAGGGATCCTGAGTAGTGGGGCTGAAAGTGAGGGATGCATGGATGGGGACTGCAATGCACGGCATTGCAGAGGTGGGGTGGAGCAGGGTTTGAAATGTGTATACTTCAATGCCAGGAGTATTCGCAATAAAGTGGGTGAACTTGCAGCGTGGATCAGTACCTGGGACTTCGATGTTGTGGCTATTTCAGAGACATGGATAGAGCAGGGGCAGGAATGGATGCTGCAGGTCCCGGGGTTCAAATGTTTTAGTCGAAGTAGGGAAGGAGGTAGAAGAGGGGGAGGGGTAGCATTATTGGTCAGAGATTGTATCACAGTGTCAGAGAGGAGGTTTGATGAGGACTTATCTGTTGAGGTAGTATGGGCGGAGATTAGAAATAGGAGAGGAGAGGTCACCCTGTTGGGAGTCTTTTATAGACCTCCTAAAAGTTCTAGAGAGGTTGAGGAAAGGATTGCGGAGTCAATCCTGCTTAGGAGTGAAAGTAATCGGGCAATTGTTATGGGGGATTTTAACTTGACTAATATTGACTGGAATTGTTATAGCTCTAGCTCGTTAGAGGGGTCAGTTTTTGTTCAAAGCGTGCAGGAAGGTTTTTTGACTCAGTATGTAGACAGGCCAACTAGAGGTGAGGCTATATTGGATCTGGTGCTGGGAAATGAGCCAGACCAGGTGCTAGACTTGGAAGTTGGTGTGCATTTTGGTGATAGTGACCACAATTCGGTTACGTTCACCTTAGTGATGGAAAGGGATAGGCATGAACCTCGGGCCAGTGGTTTTAGCTGGGGGAAGGGTAATTATGAGGCTATTAGGAGAGAATTAGGAAACATAGGTTGGACTAGGAGATTACAGGGACTGGGAACGTCCGACATGTGGAGTTTTTTCAAGGAGCAGCTACTGCGAGTCTGTGATAGGTATGTCCCTGTCAGGCAAGGAGGAATTGGTAGGGCTAGGGAACCGTGGTGCACCAAAAAAGTTTCTTTGTTGGTTAAAAAGAAAAAGGAGGCTTATGTTCGGATGAGACGTGAGCACTCGGGTAGTGCACTAGAAAGCTTTAGATTGGCTAAGAGGGAGTTGAAGAGCGAGCTTAGAAGGGCTAAAAGGGGACATGAGAAGACTTTGGCGGATAGGGTTAAAGAGAATCCTAAGGCGTTCTATAGGTATGTCAAGAACAGAAGGTTGGTTAGGGCAAGTTTAGGGCCAGTTATAGATGGCAGAGGGAAGTTATGTGTGGAACCGGAGGAGATTGGTGAAGCATTGAACCAATATTTCTCTTCGGTGTTCACGCAAGGGGACATGAATATAGCTGAGGAGGACACTGGGTTGCAAGGGAGTAGAATAGACAGTATTACAGTTGATAAGGAGGATGTGCAGGATATTCTGGAGGGTCTGAAAATAGATAAATCCCCTGGTCCGGATGGGATTTATCCAAGGATTCTCTGGGAGGCAAGAGAAGTGATTGCAGAGCCTCTGGCTCTGATCTTCAGGTCGTCGTTGGCCTCTGGTATAGTACCAGAAGATTGGAGGTTAGCGAATGTTGTCCCATTGTTTAAGAAGGGGAACAGAGACTTCCCCGGGAATTATAGACCGGTGAGTCTCACTTCTGTTGTCGGCAAGATGTTGGAAAAAATTATAAGGGATAGGATTTATAGTTATTTGGAGAGTAATGAATTGATAGGTGATAGTCAGCATGGTTTTGTGGCAGGTAGGTCGTGCCTTACTAACCTTATTGAGTTTTTTGAGAAAGTGACCAAGGAGGTGGATGGGGGCAAGGCAGTGGACGTGGTATATATGGATTTTAGTAAGGCGTTTGATAAGGTTCACCATGGTAGGCTTCTGCAGAAAATGCAGATGTATGGGATTGGGGGTGATCTAGGAAATTGGATCAGGAATTGGCTAGCGGATAGGAAACAGAGGGTGGTGGTTGATAGTAAATATTCATCATGGAGTGCGGTTACAAGTGGTGTACCTCAGGGATCTGTTTTGGGGCCACTGCTGTTTGTAATATTTATTAATGATCTGGATGAGGGTATAGTTGGGTGGATTAGCAAATTTGCTGATGACACCAAAGTCGGTGGTGTGGTAGACAGTGAGGAAGGGTGTCGTAGTTTGCAGGAAGACTTAGACAGGTTGCAAAGTTGGGCCGAGAGGTGGCGGATGGAGTTTAATGCGGAGAAGTGTGAGGTAATTCACTTTGGTAGGAATAACAGATGTGTTGAGTATAGGGCTAACGGGAGGACTTTGAATAGTGTGGAGGAGCAGAGGGATCTAGGTGTATGTGTGCATAGATCCCTGAAAGTTGGGAATCAAGTAGATAAGGTTGTTAAGAAGGCATATGGTGTCTTGGCGTTTATTGGTAGGGGGATTGAATTTAGGAGTCGTAGCGTTATGTTGCAACTGTACACAACTCTGGTGCGGCCGCACTTGGAGTACTGTGTGCAGTTCTGGTCCCCACATTACAGGAAGGATGTGGAGGCTTTGGAGAGGGTGCAGAGGAGGTTTACCAGGATGTTGCCTGGTATGGAGGGGAGATCCTATGAGGAGAGGCTGAGGGATTTGGGATTGTTTTCGCTGGAAAGGCGGCGGCTAAGAGGGGATCTTATTGAAACATATAAGATGATTAGAGGTTTAGATAGGGTGGATAGTGATAGCCTTTTTCCTCTGATGGAGAAATCCAGCACGAGGGGGCATGGCTTTAAATTGAGGGGGGGTAGTTATAGAACCGATGTCAGGGGTAGGTTCTTTACCCAGAGGGTGGTGAGGGATTGGAATGCCCTGCCAGCATCAGTAGTAAATGCGTCTAGTTTGGGGGCGTTTAAGAGATCCGTAGATAGGTTCATGGACGAAAAGAAATTGGTTTAGGTTGGAGGGTCACAGTTTTTTTTTAACTGGTCGGTGCAACATCGTGGGCCGAAGGGCCTGTTCTGCGCTGTAATGTTCTATGTTCTATGTTCTATGAAAGGACTATATTATGTGGAGTTTCTGAAGGATGTGTGCTAATGGAGCGCTAATTACATGTTACCAAGGCTACTATACCTTCCAAGGATAACCCCATTATTCGGGCATGAGGTGACTAATGCTGTTTCCATTGTGAGACTTGTGATCTTTCCTGAGTTGTTCATGCTGAGAATGAAGGTTTTGCTGTATTCATTGCATCGAAGGCTGAAGAGAACTTTGATTGCAAAAATTTGTCATCACCTTATTCCTTCTGGAATCTTGTGAGGTTATCACGAACATGTCTGCCGCATCATGCCTGTACAATGGCCTCCTCATGTGGTTTGTCTGAGTTCTTGTCCTCTTCAGTATCAACTCCTTTCATATCCAAGGAGATGTCTAGCTCCACAATGTCATAGAATCCTTACAGAGCAGAAGGAGAACATTCAGCCCATCGAGTCTGCACCGACCGCAATCCCAACCAGACCCTATCCCCATAACCTTACTTATTGACCCTGACACTAAGGGGCAATTTAGCATGGCCAATCAACCTAACCCACACCCCTCTCACAACACGTCTCCTGTGCAGCGCCAGATTGTGCAGGCTGGGACAAATACCAATAATGTAGTGAAGTATTGGAGATCCTTACCTGACTGGTACAAACAACAAAAACATATCTTTAGGTGGCGATTAGTTTGCTCTATTAAGAGCCTGGGGGTGGAATGTGCGGCACTGTATCTCTCCTTAGTTGCACTCTGTGACCTATGAAGAGGAGTCATTAGCTGTGTCTTCTGAGGTTGCCCGTTGTCACTTTAAGCACCCAGGTCCTCAGATATCTGAGTCACTCAAGAAAGTGTAAGAAACGTGAGATTTCCCGGGGTACCTGGCACAGCCATGCTGGATCTGTTTTCTATAATCAGAAAGTAGCTAATGTTTAGAGAGTGAAATCCTTTTCTATTAATAAACCTCTCAGGCTGCTGCCCAGGGAGCTTCCTAGGCCACATGTGTGCAGTCGATGGCACCTTGCACCTGCAGGAAATCTGAGATTGCAGCAAATCCAAATGCTCTGGGAGCCTGGCTTGCATCATCTATGCAGAACGGCACATAATGGTGAGCTTTACTGAAAAGGGGAATCTGTCACCTCCCTCATACATTTATGTGTTGCCGATTGTGAGATCCCACAGTCAGCAATGGATCCCTGGAAGGATCTGCTGACAAAAAACATTCAGTGTGGTGGTAACCTTCAAAGCCACCAGTATGAGGTGCTCTCCAAGTCCTTTACTCATGAAGAAGATGGCAAATGTGAGCTAGCACATCCCTAGACAAGTGAAAAAATCTGCGGCACACTCTTTTCCTCATCTCCATGTAGCATCTTCTGCAGACCTGTCAGACGTCTTCCTGGATTTTACCACATCCCAGGGACATGTGGGGCTTCCTGGACCAGGCTGGCTCTTGTTCCTCAGAGTAAGGGCGCTGATAAGTGAAGGGCCCTTTTCCTCATTCTGTTCATAGCTATCAAGAAGGCAATCTTGTCTGCAGCCTGCATTCTCCACTCATCCTTCTACCTGTGAATGGATGCAACTGAGCAATCAATGGTAGTTCCCATTGAATGGTCTCCCTCCAAATCCAAGGCAAGATCTAGTTTCTAACCCTGGACCTGCCCTCAGTCTGTACATTGCATCCTCAGGCCATGCACTGCAGGATGATATCATCCTGGAGCTTCACAAGTAGCTGAGCACCTTCGTTAGACTTGACTGCACTAAGGTCTTCATTAGACTCAACAGGCGCATGTACTGTAATCCTCAGTAATCTCCTGGTGCGTTGAATGCCGCAACCAGTCCATTGGGTTCATTGAGGTTTGTCAGGTCCATTTTGCTCTGTGCAGCAACTGCGGTCCTTGTTTGTTTGACTCAGCATCCCTTTGTACATGACTCTGTAAGGATCAGACAGCAATTAAGACCAAATTCACAGAAGCAGCAAAACCTGATGGATTATTGCCTAAATGCACACCATCAATAGAGAAATAAAGCTCATTCTTTGTGCATTAGGCTCCCAAGTCCAGCACTGTTCTATACCATGCTCTCCATGGCTTCTGCAGTAGATTGATTGGATGTCCCATTAATTGGCCCAAAATTGTTTTGCTGGACTCCTCCTACATTCTCTGAGACCCCTCCCCTATCAATTTTTCCAAGCTTGTTTGTCAAAATGTGTCATTCCTCGGAGATTACATACATAGTGTTCTTAACTTTTGTGAGTGGGACCAACTTCCAACCTTCCCCTATTAGACACCAAGTTCCTCCCATTTTCCCCCATAGTCACTGCCTCATAATTCCAATTCCTTCAGCTACTCTTCAGTCTGCCCCTGTGACCCTTGACCCTATCATTGTCCATGTGGATATCCCTGTTGTCCTCCTGAACACTTTAATGTTGATGGCCCCATGTCATTTTCCTCCCTTTCGCGTGGTCACATGCACGCATACGTTTTGGGAACTGTCCCTCTCCATGAGACCATCCAATGGCCCCCAAGACTATTCAGCTACTGACACACAGGATCCAGATGCCTCCCCTGACCATGACTGTGCCATTGCCTCCACAGTACCATATCTCTAACCACCAGGAAAAGTTTCATAGGTGACTGACCACACTCTGCATGCCACACAGCAATTACTGAGAGGCCAGAGAGACCTTCCTCCTCCAAAGACTGGGACCAAGACATACATACCATGCAAAGCACTCTAATATGGCTCAAACAGCTTGAAGACAGTCTCCGACTCCTCCTTGGACAGTATTTTAACTCTTGCCCACAGGCACTTTTCACTCTTCTGCTCTGTTCCTTGACCACCCCCTAATCTTGCCTCATTGTCATCCCTTCCCTCTTGTGTCCATTCCAGTTCTGCCTCCGTTTCGCCCCTCTTTGCTGGCCATGTCTCCGGTGCCCTGCCAGGCCGCAGCTACAGGCACCCAATATTTCTCAGTTACAATCTGAGAGGAAGGTGATAGCAGCATCCACCGACCTCAAGTCATGGATGAAGTGAAGCTTGCCAAGTGCATGCCACTTATAATTAATCGCTGGCAAGGCACTTAATTTGGAAGGGGAGGTGAAATTCGCTGTGTTGACCATATTAAAAGCATTCATGAGATGCAAATGAATTCAAAGATGGTTCCCACCATCACTCAGTGGGAAACCTGCCATCAAAGTCAGGAGAGCAAAATTCCGAACTAATTTCCCACCAGCAAGAAACAAAAGTTATTCATTCATGACAAATTTTCAGAATAGATAAAGAAGGAGTGTTGAATAGTTGGCACTTAAAATTGATAATGCACCAAGACCAGATGAGATGCATCCAAGAATATTCAAGGAAAAGAGAATGGAAATTGCAGGGGTGCTAGCCATAATTTTCCAGTCTTCACCAGACTCAAGAGAGGTGCCAGAGGACTGGAGAATTGCAAATGTTATACCCTTGTTCAAAAAAGGTTGAAAAGGTAGACCCAGAAATTACAAGTCAGTGGTGGGAAAGCTGCTAGAAGCCCTAATTCGTGACAGAATTAATACTCACACCTATTCGGAAGAGACAGTGTGGATTCCTAAAGGGGAAATCATGTTTAACTGACTTGATGGAGGAGGTAACAGCAAGGGTCAGTGAGGGTAATGCTGTTGAGGTTACTTGGACTTTCAAATGGCATTCGATACGGTTCCATATAGGGTGGCATGGTGGCACAGTGGTTAGCACTGTTGCCTCACAGCGCCAGGGATCCGGGTTCGATTCCCAGCTTGGGTCACTGTCTGTGTGGAGTCTGCATGTTCTCCCCATGTCTGCGTGGGTTTCCTCCGGGCGCTCCAGTTTCCTCCCACAGTCCAAAGATGTGCGGGTTAGGTGGATTGGCCATGGTAAATTGCTCCTTAGTGTCAGGGGGACTCGCTAGGATAAATGTATGGGGTTTTGGGGATAGGGACTGGGTGGGATTGTGGTCGGTGCAGACTCGATGGGCCGAATGGCCTCCTTTTGCACTGTACGATTCTATGATTGTATACAACAGACCTGTGAGAAAAGTTATAGCTCATGGAATAAAAGGGACAGTAGTTACATGGATTGGCTAAATAATAGGAACCAGAGAGTAATGGTCAATGGATATTTTTCAGGCCAGAGGAAGGTTTGTAGTGGTGTTCTCCAGGGGTCATTTGCTTTTCCTCATATATATTAATGATCTGGATCTGAGTGTGAAGGGGACAGTTTCAACGTTTGTGGTTGTTATGAGACTTGGAAGTACTATAAATGGGAGGAGGACAGTGTTAAACTTCAAAAGGACATAGACACGTTTTGTGCAGGTAGGTGGCTGGTGAAGTTCGATGCGGACAAGTGTGAGGTGATGCATTTTGGTAGGAAATACATGGAGAGGTAAATTATATAAGGGGTAAAGTTCTTTAGGGGGAGCAGGAGCAGATGGACCTGGCTATATTTGTGCATAAATCATTGAAGGTAGCAGGACAGGTGGTGACAGCAGGTAACAAAACATATAGGCCTGAATTTTACCACACCGCCCGCCAGGGAAATGACAGGGGTGGCACGGTAGCACAGTGGTTAGCACTGCTGCTTCACAGCTCCAGGGGCCTGGGTTCGATTCCCGGCTCGGGTCACTGTCTGTGTGGAGTTTGCACATTCTCCTCGTGTCTGCATGGGTTTCCTCCGGGTGCTCCAGTTTCCTCCCACAGTCCAAAGATGTGCAGGTTAGGTTGATTGGCCATGTTAAAATTGCCCCTTAGTTTCCTGAGATGCGTAGGTTAGAGGGATTAGTGGATAAAATATGTGTGGATGTGGGGGTAGGGCCTGGGTGGGATTGTGGTTGGTGCAGACTCGATGGGCCGAGTGGCCTCTTTCTGCACTGTAGGGTTCTATGATTCTATGGAGCAGGCGAGGGGCGGACCGTAGAAAGGTCTGTTGACCTCGGGTGGGATTTTATGGTTTTGGGATGAGCGAGGCCGTAAATTCCCATCCATTGTATCCTGGGCTTTATTAATAAGAGCAAGGAGGTAATGCTGAACTTACACAAGACACTAGTTAAAGCTCAGCAAGAGCACTGTGTACAGTTCTGGATGCCACACTACAGGAAGGATGTCAATGCATTGGAAAGAGTGCAGAAGAGGTTTACAAGAATGGTTCCTGGGATGAGAAACTTCAATTATGAGGATAGATTAGAGGGTTGGGACTGTTTGCCTTAGAGAGAAGGAGGCGAGGAGGAGATTTGATAGAGATGTTTAAAATCATGAGAGGGCGGGACAGAGTAGATATGGAGAAACTGTTCCCACTCATAAAAGGATCAAGAATGAGAGGACACAGATTTAAAGTGATTTGCGAAAGAAGAAAATGTGATGTGAGAAAAAACGTTTTCACACAGCGAGTGGTTCAGAACTGGAATGCGCTGCCTGGAATTGTGGTGGAGGCAGATTCAATTGAACCATTCAAGAGGGCAATAGGTGATTATTTGAATAGAAACAATACGCAGGGGTGTAGGGAAAAGGCAGGGGAATGGTATTAAGTCACAATGCTCCTTTAGAGAGCCAATTCAGACACGATGGGCCAAATGGCCTCCTTCTGCACTGTGATGATTATGTGATTCTGTGAATTTAGTTCCCCAGGCCACTACAATTCCTGCCACTGGTGGGAGTGGAAAATGCTGCCCCGTGTAGTTCTTCACAAAAATGTCTTTATGGTACATCAAACTGAGTATTACAGAAACTCAGTTGATTGCTCATACTGACATTGGGCCCGATTTTACCAAAGCCTCGCGCCCGTTTTCGGGCACAAAATCACGGTAAAGTTGGGCGTCGGGCCTTTAACGCGATTTGCACCCGAATCCGAGCAGATCGCGGCTTTACTGACACCCGATTCGGGCACGGGTCCGGCCCGCGCCCAAATTGGGCGGCCCGACGATTTAAATGAATTTGCATGCATTTAAATCAACGTAATGAACCACACGCCCAACTCTACCGCCAAATCCCAGATCATCCTCTGGTCGGGGGGGAGGAGGGGGGGGGGGGGTGGGAGAAGTGGGTGTGTGACGTATCATCCTCTGGAGGAGGGGGGGGGGGGTCCGCTGCCAGTCTGCGGCCGATCCCTCCTCTCCACCGGAGGAACGATTCCCTCCGCCAGAGTGGCCGCATACTTCAAACACCAACACTGTCATCATTCACCTTAGCGGAACGCAACAGTGCCACACTTTCTTTGCACCATCTGTTCAGGGCACTGATGCAGAATGAAACGACCAGGGTAAATGCCAAAGACTAAGTAGATTTGTGATATGAGCCATGTTCGTCCCGAAGGAGTAAATAGAAGGATAAATAACCTTGAGTCATTCATTTGGATCTGAGTTGTCTCTTGGTACCTCGGCAAGGAAGGTGTGCTTTTTTTGCACTGCTGAAGCAGCTTTACATTGATAATTCCCACTGCTTGTTCGAGTTCACTCAGTGGACCAGCGGAACGCTGAGGTGAATGATGACAGTCTTGGGGCCTGATTTTACCAAAACCTCGCGCCCGTTTTCGGGTGTGAAATCGGAGGAGGAGAGGGGGTGTGACATCTCATCCCCTGGGGGGCGGGGGGGTGGGAGGACAGGGGGTGTGACTTCTCATCCCCTGGGGGGAGGGGGGTGGGAGGGGAGGGGGTGTGACCGATCATCCTCTGGGGGTGGGGGGGTGGGAGGAGAGGGGGTGTGACATCTCATCCTCTGGGGGGGGCGGTGGGAGGGGAGGGGGTGTGACCGATCATCCTCTGGGGGTGGGGGAGGAGAGGGGGTGTGACGTATCATCCTCTGGTCAAGGGAGTTCCGCTGCCTGTCTGCGGGCGATCCTCCTGCCGGAGTGGACGTGCGGCCATGCCATCCCACAAAACCTTCGGGATGAAGCGATTCCTCGCTAAGAAGATGATGCAGAACCAGCCAATTCCACAGTGGATCCGCATGAAAACCGGCTACAAGATCAGTACAAGTCCAAGAGGAGACACTGGTGAAGGACCAAGCTGGGCCTGTAAAGGGATACACCATCACTGGTACACTACCAGCCACAGATTACTCTTTCCTGCAGGGGCAAGAGAGCGGGAGAGATGGCTGTGGCATGGCCGCACGTCCACTCCAGCAGGAGGGGTCGGCTGCAGACAGTCAGTGGAACCCTCCCAACCAGAAGATGATACGTCACACCCCCTCTCCTCCACCCCCCCCCCCCAGGGGAAGAACGGTCACACCCCCTCCCCTCCCACCCCCCTCCCCCAGAGGATGAGACGTCACACCCCCTCTCCTCCCCCCGCTGGGGATGATCAGTCACACCCCCTCCCCTCCCACCCACCCCCCAGACCAGAGGATGATCTGGGTCCCGCCCCCCTCCTCCTCCACTCCTCCGCCCCTCCAACCCCCCCACCCCCTCTCTCCGCTTTCTGCTTTTCCTTTCTTTTGCGCCCGGGCGCGCTCTGTCAGATTTTGCATGCGCAGTTCAGAGCTCCGATTGGTCCGCCAGCGCTAAGTCCCGACCAGAGCGCGGATCGGGCCGGAGCCGGCAAAACGTGTATGGGCGCGCTGGAAAGAGGATTCCAGGCACGGATCCAGTTGATGCCCGGATTCAACACTCAGACTCAAAATGGTAAAACTCCCCCCTTGGGGCCCGATTTTACCAAGACTTTGCACCCGTTTTTGGGTGCGAAATCGCAGTAAAGTTGGGCGTCGGGCCTATACCGCGATCTGCACCCGATTCTGAGCAGATCGCGACTTTACCGACACCCGATTTGGGCACGGGCCGGGTGGCCCGACGATTTAAATGCATTTGCATGCATTTAAATCGGCTGAATGAACCGCGCGCCCAACTCTACTGCCAAATCCCACTTTACTGTCTTCTGATCCGATGCGGATCCGCGCTCTGCCGAATAAAAATCCGAAGTCGTCGCTGCAGCCTCCGAAGAGCGAGGTCAGAGACTGCAACAGCTCTCTGACCCAGCTCCTCCTCTGGGGCGGGTGGGGGGAGGGGGGGGGAGGGGGGCGGGGGAGGGGGTGTGATGTATCATCCTCTGTGTTGGGGGTGGGGGGAGGGGAAGGGGTGTGACCAATCATCCCCTGGGGGGAGGTGGGAGGAGAGGGGGTATGGCGTATCATCCTCTGCGGGGGGGGGGGGGGGGGGGGCGCTGCCACTCTGCGGCCGATCGGTGGAGAGGGAGGGGACAGGGGGTTCTGCTGCCACTCTCCGGCTGATCCATCCTCCCCACCGGAGGAACGAATCCCTCCTCTCTGGAGTGGCCGCATACTTCAAACACCACGGCTGCCATTATTCACCTCAGCGGAACCCCCTGCCCCCTCCCTCCCCACCGATCGTCCGCAGAGTGGCAGTGGAACCTGCCCCAGAGGATGATACGTTACACCCCCTCTCCTCCCACCACCCCCCCCCCCCCCCACCGAGGGGATGATCGGTCACACCACCCCCCCCCACACCCCCGTCCCCCCAGAGGATGATACATCACACCGCCTCTCCTCCAACTACCACCCCCCCCCCCCAAATGGTCTGTGTCAGAGAGCCACTCTCTCTGCTTTTTTCTCCCCGCCCGGGTGCGCTGCTTCAGGTTTTTTTCGAACTGCGCATGCGCAGTTCAGAGCTCCGATCGGTCCGCTAGCGCTAAGCCCCGCCTACAGCACGGATCGGACCGGAGCCGGCAAAACCCGTATGGGCGCGCTGCAAAGACTATTCCAGGCGCGGATCTATTTGACGCCCAGATTCGACACTTAGACTCAAAATGGTAAAATTCCCCCCATAGCCTTTCACTGGATGATCAGAAAAGATGACTTTCAAAAACACCTGGAAGGTTCTGCTGCCTTGTTACCTTTACTGAAAGATGCCTTAGATTCAAAATAGCGAGGATTTTGTTTTATACTTTCTGTCAATGCTAACACAATATTAAAACTGTTGTTCTTTTCCATCACTGCAATTCATTTTCTTGATGGCAGTAATGTAAATATAATCACACAGTGAGACAGTAATCACCATCTATGATGCTGGTAAGTTTAATAACTATTCCAGTACCACCACCCCCTCTGTCTCCGAGGCAGTTACAGTATTTAGCTCCAAATGTATTCTCTTTCTACTTAAAAGCCTAGCACTTGAAGGTGTACTTTGCATCTCACTGTGTTTTGTGGTGTAATGCAAGTTCTGACCTCCAAAATCAGTTTTGGATCCCATAAGAATTTTAAAATGGTTTTCTTACCACAAAAATGTCATACCCAGAAAATATACCATCATACAAAATATACCATTGCATCCAGAAACTAAATCAATATCCGAACTCTAGTCCATGCTAACCAGTATGGATAGCTTTCTGACTGATATTAGCATGTCTTTGATTTCATGTATTTAACAGAATACACCAGTACAAAAGCTATAACATTATATTCCACGTGCTTTGCACAAGTTCCTTGTGCTTTCCGTGTTGATCTCTTTCTCAAACTGTCCAACATTTGAAAAGGTGCACATTCATTAAACTGTAGTTTTGTTTTCTCGGGGAACTTCATATCTTCCAGGTTGACAATTTCTGCTGTTAATAATCTGGTTATATTATTGCTGCCTCATAGCGCCAGGGACCCGGGTTCGATTCCCGGCTTGGGTCATTGTCTGTGCGGAGTCTGAATGTTCTCCCTGTGTCAGGGAGATTTGCTGGAGCCACTCCGGAGGGTTTAAACTAGTTTGGCAGGGGGGTGGGACCCAAAGCAGTAGGGAGACAGAAGAGAAGGTTGAGGACAGCACAGAAGTTAAAGAGAGCACATTAAATAGTAAAGGCAGCATCAGTAATCCTCGTACTAGACAGGTAAAAGCAGGACAGAGAGCAAGGGAAGTCTAGATTAAACTGTATTTATTTCAATGCAAGAGGCCTGACAGGCAAGGCACATGAACTCAGGGCATCGATGGGTACATGGATTGGGATATTATAACTATTACTGAAACATGGCTAAGGGAGGGACAGGACTGGCAGCTCAATGTTCCAGGGTACAAATACTAGAGGAAAGATCGAACAGGAGGTAAGAGAGGAGGAGGAGTTGCACGTTTGATTAGGGAAAACATCACAGCAGTACTGAGAGGGGATATATCTGAGGGTTTGCCCACTGAGTCTATATGGGTAGAACTGAGAAATAAGAAGGGGGAAATCACTTTGATAGGGTTGTACTATAGGCCCCCAAATAATCAGCGGGAGATTGAGGAGCAAATATGTAAGATTACAGATAGCTCCAAGAAAAAAAAGGTGGTAATAGTAGGGAATTTTACTTTCCCAACATTGACTGGGACAGCCATAGTATTAGAGGCTTGGATAGAAAGGAATTTATTGAGTGTATTCAGGACAAATTTCTCATTCAGTATGTGGATGGCCCGACTAGAGGCGGTGGTAAAACTTGACCTCCTCTTGGTAAATAAGGAAGGGTAGGTGACAAAAATGTTAGTGAGGGATCACTTTGGGACCAGTGATCATAATTCCATTAGTTTTAAGATAGCTATGGAAACTGAAAGGTCTGACCCAAAGTTAAAATTCTAAATTGGGGCAAGGCTAATTTTGATGGTATCAGGCAGGAAATTTCAAAAGTCAATTGGGGGAGTCTTTTGGCAGGCAAAGGGATATCTGGTAAGTGGGAGGCTTTCAAAAGTATGTTAACCAGGGTTCAGAATAAGCACATTCCTCTTAGAGTGAAGGGCAAGGCTGGTAGAAGTAGGGAACCCTGGATGACTCGGGATATTGAGGCCCTGGTCAAGAAGAAGAAGGAGGCATGTGACATGCATAGGCAGCTGGGATCAAGTGGATCCCTTGAAGAATATAGCGGGTGTAGGAGTAGAGTTAAGAGAGAAATCAGGAGGGCAAAAAGGGGATATGAGATTGCTTCGGCGGATAAGGCAAAGGAGAATCCAAAGAGCTTCTACAAAAACATAAAGGGCAAAAGAGTAACTAGGGAGAGAGTAGGGCCTCTTAAAGGTCAACAAGGTCATCTATGTGCAGATCCACAAGAGGTGGGTGAGATCCTAAATGAATATTCCTCATCAGTATTTACTTGGGGAAATAAATAATGATGTCTTGAGGATTGTACATATAACAGAGAAGGAGGCGCTGGAAGTCTTAAAGCACATCAAGGTAGATAAATCCCCGAGACCTGATGAAGTATATCCCAGGACGTTGTGGGAGGCGAGGGAGGAAATTGTGGGTCCCGTAGCAGAGATATTTGAATTATTGACAACCGCAGGTGAGGTTCCTGAAGATTAGAAGGTGGTAAATGTTGTGCCTTTGTTTAAGAAGGGCTGCAGGGAAAAGCCTGGGAACTCCGGTGAGCCTCACATCTGTAGTGGATAAGTTGTGAGAAGGTATTCTGAGAGACAGGATCTATGGGCATTTAGAGAGGCAAGGACTGATTAGGGACAATCAGCATGGTTTTGTGAGTGGAAAATCATGTCTCACAAATTTGATTGAGTTTTTTGAAGGGGTAACCAAGAAGGTAGATGAGGGCAGTGCAGTTGATGTTGTCTACATGGACTCTAGCAAGGCCTTTGACAAGGTACCACATGGTATGTTGTTGCATAAGGTTAAATTTCACGGGATCCAGGGTGAGCTATCTAAATGAATACAAAATTGGCTTGATGATAGGAGATGTGGAGATGCCGGCGTTGGACTGGGGTAAGCACAGTAAGAAGTCTCACAACACCAGATTAAAGTCCAACAGGTTTATTTGGTAGCAAATTTGCTACCAAATAAACCTGTTGGACTTTAACATGGTGTTGTGAGACTTCTTGATGATAGGAGACAGAGGGTGGTTGTAGAGGGCCGTTTTTCAAACTGGAGGCCTGTGACCAGCGGTGTGCCTCAAGGATCGGTGCTGGGTCCACTGTTTTTTGTCATTTATCTTAATGATTTGGATGAGAATTTAGAAGGCATTGTTTGTAAATTTGCAGATGACACTAAGATTGTTGGCATAGTGGACAGTGAAGAAGGTTATCTAGGATTGCAACGGGATCTTGATCAATTGGGCCAATGGGCTGATGAATGGCAGATGGAGTTTAATTTAAGTAAATGCAAGGTGATTCATTTTGTTAGATCAAACCAAGGCAGGACTTACTCAGTTAATGGTAGGCTTCAGGGAGAGTTATAGAACACAGAGATCCAGGAGTACAGGTTCATAGCTCCTTGAATGTGGAGTCACAGGTGGACAGAGTGGTGAAGAAGGCATTCGGCATGCTTGGTTTCATCGGTGAGAACATTGAATACAGGAGTATTGTTGAAGTTGTACAAGACATTGGTAAGGCCACACTTGGAATACTGTGTACAGTTCTGGTCATCCTATTATAGAAAGGATATTATTAAACTAGAAAGAGTGCAGAAAAGATTTACTCGGATGCCACCGGGACTTGATGGTTTGAGCTATAAGGAGAGGCTGGCTGGACTGGGACTTTTTTCTCTGGAGCGTAGGAGGCTTAGGGGTGATCTTATAGAGGTCTATAAAATAATGAGGGGCATAGATCAGCTGGATAGTCAATATCCTTTCCCAAAGGTGGGGGAGTCTAAAACTAGAGGGCATAGGTTTAACATGAGAGGGGAGAGATACAAAAGGGTTCAGGGGGCAATTTTTTTCACACGAGGGTTGTGAGTGTCTGGAACAAGCTTCCAGAGGTAGTAGTCGAGACGGGTACAATTTAGTCTTTTAAAAAGCATTTAGACAGTTACATGGAAATGATGGGTATAGGGGGATATGGGTCAAACGCGGGCAATTGGGACTAGCTTTGTGGTTAAAAAAAAGGTGTGGTTTGGACAAGTTGGGCTGAAGGGCCTGTTTCCATGCTGTAAACCTCTGTGACTCTCTGACTCTGTGTGGGTTTCCTCCAGGTGCTCTGGTTTCCTCCTACAGTCTGAAAGACATGTTGGTTCGGTGCATTGGGCATGCTAAATTCTTCCTCAGTGTACGCGAACAGGCGCCGGAGTGTGGCGACTCAGGGATTTTCACAGTACCTTCATTGCAGTGTCAATGTAAGCCTACTGTGACACTAATAAATAAACTTAAAACTTAACTTCTCAGCTGCAAATCATTAAAAATGTATTTATTTTTATCCGGATAGCAAAATAAGTAGCTTGTAACACATTTTTTAAAGAACCAGACTATTTAATGGTTTGAATGAGTGCCATCTGCTCTGATTTATCAGAATGCCCTTTGAGTGATTTACCTAGTTTGACTAAACAAATTAACATTAATCTGAGATTCACTACCATTCTAGAAGCCCTACGAATTTCTATGGCACTTTGAAGTTATTCCCACCTCCACAAAATCCCCATTAGAACAATCGCCAACAGACAATTATTCAGAAATAGATGTTATTTGCTAGAGATGTGTCCAAGCAAGTATTTTATACGCCGTGATTTTCTCCCCAAAAAACTAAGGCCCGAATTCTCCGGTCTTGCACGCCGCGATGCTGCTGCCATTGAGAAGGGAGAATTTGGTGCTCAACCGAATCTCCATTCACTGCAGCAGGACCGGAGAATCCCAGCTGCAGACAAAGAATTCCGGCCTAAGCATCATAACAACGAGAGATGGGCGCAGTTCAGACCACAGTCATTCCACTCTTAGTCATTTTTGGGAAAGCGGTGAATTCCGCACCAGTTCTGGGAGGGATGGGTAATAATATAACCAGTTCTTGCAGCCCAGCTGCAAAGTGATCAGGCGCCATTACGGAAGGTGCCCTGATCTCACACTGCACTAGGAGACCCCCTCCCTTCCCCCACAGACATCAGGACTGCGCCCACTCATTGCTGGCATATTTCCCCGCCCCTCTCTGACATGGATCATCAAAATCGGGGCATTGGGGCATTGGGACCCTCCTGAAGGGTCTCCCTTCATGGCCCCCAACATGCCCTTTCATGCTCCACCCCTGCATAACCTACCTGCACGACTTCCCCCGCATGACTTTCCTACATAGCCCCCTCCTGCATAGACCCCCTGCATAGTGCCCCCATCATAGCCCCCACTCAGGCCCCATTCCCTTGGCACAGCCCCTGGCACACTGGTAATGCCTAAGTGGCGAGTGCCAGGTGGGGACTGCCAGGGTGCCAGATGAACACTGCCCAACCATGTTCCTGACCACCTGGAGGCTTCAATGGCCTCCAGCTGCTCTGGTGTGGCCATCACGCCTGGCCTCCACCTGTGGGGAACAGTAGTGATTCCCACCGGGCTTGTGCCGTGTCCGATTATTGAAAGATCGCAGGAGCTGTGAGAATTCAGCGTCGAACGGGCTATGCATATTTAAAAGCTATTTTAAATATGCTAATCAGTCTCTCACCCTTTCTGGATGTGACGTGGCTCACGCCATAAGAAAGGGACCAGGACGATTGCAAACCATTTGACGCCAGAGGGGGGTCAAAAACCGATTTTTAAACTCGCATGCTATTTTCCGGATCAGCAAGTTCTGTGCCAGGCATGGCAAGGTCAGAAAATCACCCCCATAATCTCTGTTTCCATAATTATCCCATTAGCCTTGAGAGCCTAAATTAGGCAGGAATGTTCAAACAATTGCTTCTGTACCAAGCCAAGCAAATTAAATCAATCCACATAACTTCAGTGATTGCTTTTTTACCATTTGTACTTCAGTAATTATGAGCTTTTATGAGCTTTATATTAGAGTGTCATTATATTAATTATGGTTTGCATTTTACTTGACGGCACACATTTATTCTTTATGTAATTTTTATATCATTGCTTCACCAGAGTAATTCACAAACACGGCAGTTTACTTCAAAAACCCTCCGTGTTCTGAGTCTGTGTCCATTTGCACTTGTAATATCAGTGCAATTTGGGCAACATCACATGAACAAGCACAAGGGCGGCGCTGTAACACAGTGGTTAGCACTGCCACCTCACAGCGCAAGGGACCCGGCTTCGATTCCCGGCTTGGGTCACTGTCTGTGTGGAGTTTGCACGTTCTCCCCGTGTCTGCGCGGGTTTCCTCCGGGTGCTCTGATTTCCTCCCACACTCCAAAGATGTGCAGGTTAGGTAGATTGGCCATGCTAAATTGCCCCTTTGTGTCAAGGGGATTAGCTAGGGTAAATGCTTGGAGTTATGGGAATAGCGCCTGGGTGGGATTGCAGTCGGTGCAGACTCAATGGGCAGAATGGCCTCCTTCTGCACTGTAGGATTCTATGATTCTTTCTATGAAAAGATTAGGCAATTTTAAAGGCAAGTGAATTATGCTCAGAAATGCTTACATTTGTGATAATCACTTTTACGCTGATTTAAGATTCATTTTGCCCAGATCAGGCCTTACTCATGATTATGGCCACGACCCCATGTTGACAATGTGACAATTTTGTTGATCACACTGGCTTAGGAAAGTTCTTCAGTTGGTTGTTTGGTTGTACAGAACTTGAATATTGCTGAAAAAAGATATGTTTTGCTGAAGTTTTTCATTTTGCACCCATCAAGACAGTTCACAAGAATACCAATGTCAAGGGAGATAACAAATTTAGACTGTATGGGAAGAGAGTGATGATTGGTTGATAGTGGACTCAGCATTGGGTTAAGGGAACCAGCTTCTAAGATTTTTGCCAATTATTCCCATCCTCACTTGTGGCTGTGATTCTCTAGTAGTAAGTGTGTAGAAGACTGTGTGCCAAAGAAGCTAATCCGAGTGTTTCCCAACCAGAAATAATGGATTAACAGCAACAGCCACTGCTTACTGAATTCCAGGTTTGAGGCGTTCAAGTCAGGTGATCCTGACCTATTCAATAAATCCAGATAAGGTCTACGGAGAACCATCAGAGATGCCAAGAGACGATACTGGATCACGCTAGAGTCCCAGGCTAGCCACATGAAGGCCCATTGATTCTGGAAAGGTCTACATGACATAGCAGGCCACAAGGTGAAGGCAAGTAGAATCGCAGGCAACAATGCACCCTTCCCTTGTGATCTCAATGCATTTTGTTCTCGTTTTGAGCCGGAAGTCAGCGAGAGGACATCTTCTGCCCTGACATCCTCGGTCGAACCGGTATCCGAGGTCACCATCACAGGTCTCAGATCGGCCTTCTTGCAAGTTTACCCATGGATGTGACTGGGCCGGATAGAGTCCCCAGACGAGCACTTTGATCCTGCTCGGACCAGCTGGCGGGGGTATTCGCAGACATATTTAACATCTTCTTACTCCAATCTGAGGTCCCTACCTGCTTCAAGAAAATGACCATCATCCCTGTACTCAGAAAAGCCTGGCAGCATGTGATAATAACTACTGACGGTGGCTCTGACATCCATCATTATGAAGTGCTTCGAAAGATTAGTCATGGCACGAATCCACTCCAGTCTCCCAGATTGCCTGGATCCACTGCAGTTCACCTATCGCCGCAACAGATCTGCAGCAGATGCCATCTCCCTGGCTATACACTCAAGCCTGGAACACCCAGATAACAAAGACACCTACATCAGACTCTTCTTTGTTGACTACAGCTCTGCCTTCAACACCATTATCCCAACAAAGCTCATCTCCAAACACCCGTGGCCTAGGACTCGGCTCCTCCCGCTCTGACTGAATCCTCGACTTGCTAACCCATAGACGCAATCAATCAGGATAGGGAATGACAGCTTCTTCATGACCATCCTCAACACCAATGCCCCACAAAACTGTGACCTCAGCCCCTTACGATACTCCTTATACACCTATGACTGCATGGCCAAGTTCTGCTCGAACTTCATTTTCAAGTTTGCTGATGGCACCATTGTACTGGGTCAGATCTCAAACAACAATGAGATGGATAACAGGAAAGAAATAGAGAATCTGGTGAAATGGCGCAATGACAATAACCTCTCACTCAATGTCAATAAATGAAGGAGTTAGTCATCGACTTCAGGAAGTGCAGTGGAGGACATGCTCCTGTCTACATCAACGGTGATGAAGTGGAGATGGTTGAGAGTTTCATGTTTCTAAGTGTTCAGATCACCAACAACCTGTCCTGCTCCCTCTACTTCAACGCTATAAGTAAGAAAGCCCACCAATGCCTCTACTTTCTCAGAAGGCTGAGGAACTTCAGCATGTCCACTATGACTCTCACCAATTTTTACAGATGCACCATAGAAATCATCCTATTCAGACGTATCACAGCTTTGTATGGCTCCTGCTCTGACCAAGACTGCAAGAAACTTCAAAGGGTTATGAATGTAGGTCAGAGCATCGTGAAAATCAGCCTCCCATCCATTGACTCCGTCTACACTTCCCACTGCCTTGGGAAAGCAGCCAGCATAATCAAGGACCCCATGCTCCCCAGACATAGTCTCTTCCACCTTCTTCTATCGGGAAAAAGATACAAAAGTCTGAAAACACAGACCAACAGACTCAAGAATAGCTTCGTCCCTGCTGCCATCACACTTTTCATAGAGTTATAGAATCCCTGCAGTGCAGAAGGAGGCAATTTGGCCCATCGAGTCTGCACCAACCACAATACCACTCAGGCCCTATCCCTGTAACCCTATATATTTATCCTGCTAGTCCCCCTGACACTCAGGGGCAATTTAGCATGGCCACTCAACCTAACCCACACATCTTTGGAGTGTGGGAGGAAACTGGATCACCCGGAGGAAACACACACACAGCCACAGGTAGAACATGCAGACTCCACACATACAGTGACCTGAGGCCGGAATTGAACTCGGGTCCTTGGCACTGTGAGGCAGCAGTGCTAACCACTGTGCCACCATACCGCAATGGTTCTAGGACCATTTGAATGGTCTTACCATATGTTAAACTGATCTTTCTCTACACCCAAACTATGACTGTAATTCTATATTCTGCACCCTATCCTTTCCTTCTCCCCTATGTACTCTATGAACAGTATGCTTTGCCTGTATGATGCACAAGAAACAATACTTTTCACTGTATCCTGATACATGTGACAATAATAAATCAAATCAAATAATGTAATGAAAGTGAATGGAGTTTTGGCTGGAGTAGTTTCTCCATTCTCACTTGCAGTGGGATGGCTACAAATGAGATTGGAGAATCCAGCCCATTATTATGTTCATTATGCTCTCTTACACAGCCGGAACCCTAACTTCAGTCTACCTTGCATTTATTTTTTGTTTCCAAAATAAAAAGTGGCCATGCAAGAAGTTCACTTTCCATTTTGTTTTCCAACTGAAGCCTCTTGACTGTCGCATTATCACTTATCAATCAATAGAAATGCTCCAGCAGTGGCGAGATAATAAATCACACTCAGAGTATTTGGGTGAGTGCACAAGTGTATTTGTGTCTCCCAGTGCAAGGAGGCATTGCAACCATTTGGACCCGGCTCCCATCATTACTTTCGTGTGAGAGTTGCTGGTGGAATCAGCAGTATAAATTTCCCCTCTGGAAAACCACACAAAGATGCAGCACTGAATGGCTTCAAAGTTATTGCAGCCAGAGGAAATAAAAGTGTCACTAACAGATATTTCACGTGGGGTCTGTACAGTTTGACAGAGTGCGATACAGCGATGATAAATTCTTGTACAAAAACAAGTTTGCACTAAATTCTTCAATTCCATGTGAGCTGTATTCCCTGTGGAATTATTTTCTGCCACTGAATTAGTGCCTTCCAAAAAAACTTTAACCAATCTTGAAAAAATGCTCTGTGCTGCACAATTTGATCTCCTCTCTTATTGCCCTTACTGTATGTTCCCTGTATCTATTCTTGTCCCTGTGCGCCTTCATTTCTCCTCTGAACTCTGCACCTCTTGCCAGCTTCTCTTACACCATTCCTCGGCTAGCAGTCTCCTGTCCCTCGACCTCTGTTGTTCTTTTGACCCCCGCAGCTCGCAGCCAATAAACATAACTTTTTGCTCGCTGGGTTCTTTTACTTAAGACATTTTTTAAAAAATGAATAATATTGCTATCAGGTTAGCTCTTTGTGACAATTAATGGGAACTGGGCAAATAATTCAAACTTGCTCCAAAATACTTTCACGGTGATATGTAGTCTTTCTTGGCATGGCCCCAAAGAAATAATCTTCTTTTAAAAATAGCAATTATTCACACATGTAGAACGTACTAGTCATGCCCCATGAAATCACATCCCATCATGAGTCAGTGCCTTGATGGGAGAAGAGTAAAAATAAGTGTATTAAATTGGAGGTGGCTAATTATTCAAAATATAGACAAGTATTGTAAACAATAGACTGACAGCACTGGTCGCTGGATAAGGAACAAGATTAGCTTATCAGCCCAATTGTTCTATTTTGCTAAACATGATGGGTGGGAGTTTACGGCTTCGTTCATCCGGAAACGGTAAAATCTCGCCCGAGGTCAATGGACCTTTACATGGTCCACCCCTCACCCGCTCCGATTCTCGTGGCAGGCAGGACGGTAAAATTCTGGCCAATATCTTTTTTTCATTTCAATCCCAATTCCTATTTATGTGAGTTGCTGCTAAGACTTTTTCAAGTTCTCAGATCATGCATTTTGGATGTTTTGGACATTAATGGTGCAATCAAAATGATGTTCCTGCAAGGAGCGTGGAAGATGGGTTGTGTTTTATGTAAAATTTCAGAACATTGGACTGAGGGAGGCATTTGCTTTCATCAAACGATGAACAGCTTTCAACCTGCTGTCCTTATGCAGCATTCATAATGGCCAAGGCCATGGCTCTACAATGTAAATTTTAAGACCATAAAAAATAAGAACAGGAATAGGCCATTTGGCCCCTCAAGCCTGCTCCATCATTAAATAGGATCATGGCTGATCCAACATTCCTCATGTCCACTGGTTGAGACTTCCTCAAAAAACTAGTCAGACACAATTTCCCTTTCATGAAGCCATGCTGACTCTGCTTGATTAGATACTGATTTTTCAAATAGGCTGCTATCACTTCCTTAATAATTGGTTCCAACATTTTTCCAGCAATAGATGTTAGGCTAATCGGCCCATAGCTCCCTGATTTTTGCCTTCCTCCTTTCTTGAATAGGGGTGTCACATTGGCAGTTTTCCAATCCTCTGGTACTTCTCCAGAATCCAAGGATTTTTGGAAAATTGCAATCAATGCATCTACTATCTCTGTAGCTACTTCTCTTTGGACCCTAAGATGCAAGCCATCGAGTTCAGATAACTTATCCGCCTTCCGCCTCATGAGTTTGTTTAATACTCCCTCTCTGGTGATGGTACGTAATTCAATTCCTGGATTCTTTAGTATTAAAGACAAGTTTGAAGTATCTTCCACCATAAAGACTGATGCAAAATATCTGCTTAATTCCTCTGCCATTTCCTGGTTCCCCATAACAATCTCCCCAGATTCATTTTCTAAGGTTCACTTTGACCTATTTTCCTTTTTATATATTTAAAGAAGCTCTTATTGTCAGTTTTCATATTGCTCACTCATTTGCCCTCATAGTTTATTTTTCCTCTCTTTATTATCTTTTTGGTCCTCCTTTGCTGAATTCTGAATTTATCCCAGTCTTTCGCCTCCTTAGATGCTTTTTCTTTCAACTTAATACTTTGGTTAACTTCCTTGGTTAGCCATGGCAGGTTTATCCCTCTCTTAGAATCTTTCCTCCTCACTGGGATATATTTTTGCTGAGAGTCATGGACTCTCATGGATAAGTCACCTTCTTAAATGCCTGACACTGCTTGCTTACTGTCTTTCCTGCTAATTTATCTGCCCACTCAACTCAAGCTAACTCTATTCCCATTTCATTGTAATTCCCTTTATTTCAGTTAACATAGTTGTTTCTGACCCAAGTTTCTCACTTTCGAACAGAATATTAAATTCTTTCATGTTATGATCACTATTTTCTCGGGGATCTTTTATTCTGAAGTCATTTATTCAGCCTGCCTCATTACCCATTACCAGATCCAAAATAGCCTGTTCCTTTGTTGACTCCATGACATAATGCTCAAAGAAACTATCCCTAATGCACTCTATGAATTTGTTGTCGTAGCTACCCTTTCCAATTGGATTACCCCAATCACATAAAGGTCAAATTCACCAAGAATTATTGTTCTATTCTTTTTACATGATCCTATTATTTGTTGATTTGTACATTTGCTTGCAGTGTGGCTACTGTTTCGGGGTCTATACTCTACTCCTTCCAATGTCATCTTTCCCTTGCTGTTTTTTACCTCCACTCAAATGAGCTCCACATCATCTGAGCCTCGATCGTCTCCCACAACCGATCTAATTTATCTCCTATTAAGAGTGTTACCCCACCACCTTTTCTTCCCTTCCTGTCTTTCCAAAACATCAAATATCCCTGGTCATTAAGTTCCCATCTTATTTGACATGAATATTCCAAGAACTGTGTTCGGAGAAATAGAAGACTTACTAAATCCATCTCTCTTAATAGAGAAATGAGAAGAGACTATGCACTATTGTCCATCCTATTGCATCAGTGGTATGGTGAGTGGCAGGATGGTCTCAGTGAGCCTGTTTCAGCAATCTCTGCTTCTGAAAAGAGAAGATATTGGGTTTACTGTAATGCCACGATTCGTCTTTATTTTCTGACTATCTCCTGCTCACCTTTCCTTACCTGCAGCTCTTGCTGCTCTTCCAGCAAGTGGCATAGTGCCACTTTTGCTTTGTATTCCTCTGCAGTGATATTGGTTTGGAAGGCTTTTCTACAGGGCAATATTATGCAGAACACATAGACTAAAACATCTTTTGATAACTTGCCAGTTTTATACCGCAGACTCCATCCAAAGAAATGAAGGTAGTGGAATTGTTACTGAAATATGCCAACACTGTACATGTTCAATACAGGTGTGCATTCTAGAATAAGCATTGTTATATATTTCCTCTACAGCTTTGGAAGGTAAATGGACAGGATCATTAACCATGATGGAAGGAGGGGGTTTCAGATACTGATGGCATGATGTATCATATCCAGAGAACTTGTAAATGTACTCAAGTAATTACTTCAAACTGGTTTATTTACACAATATGCACAACGATCATTGTGAGTTACGGAGAGGGTATATCTCTCCTGAGTGCTGCCTGCTCTACTTTCTGTACAGAGTCTTCAGCACATGATTGCTGCTGTCACTGTTAACTGAAGGACCGCATCAATCATCACCATAACTATTGTATTAACCCATTACACGACAGAGGGTACCTCTTGCCGCTAATTGGGCAGCACGATGGCACAGTGATTAGCACTGCTGCCTCATAGCACCAGGGGCCATGGTTCGATTCCCGGCTTGGATCACTGTCTGTGTGGAGTCTGCATGTTTTTTCGCGGGTTTCCTCCCCTTGTCTGCGTGGGTTTCCTCCGGGTGTCCCAGTTTCTTCCCACAGTCTGAAAGACATGCTGGTTAGGTGCATTGGACATGTTGAATTCTCCCTCAGTGTACATGAACAGGCGCTGAAGTGTGGCGACTAGGGGATTTTCACAGCAACTTCATTGCAGTGTTAATATAAGTTTACTTGTGACAATAATAAATAAACTTCAACTTAAAGAGAGAATCAGAGCCCATGCTTACTGCCTGCAAGGGAGATGATTACGTATCTAAGAGAAAATAGTTGTGGCAACTGAAAGAAAGATCAGCATTGTAATATTTTGATGGAATAGATGAGTATCACCCTATTATAATTCAGGGGACAGGGAAAGGAGTGAATGTTTATAGCTGTGAAGCATTACACAGAAGTGCCAGACTGGCAGTGCAGTTGCTCAGTCAGTAACTGGACCCTGGTCACCTTCTCTTTTCTCACTGTGGATTCTAAGGACTTTCCCATCAGCCGCATGCCTGTTCCCATCCCTCTGCCCCCGGCTTCACTGTCATCCAGGAAAACCATTGAGGTACAAACAAATTAATTTCTGCTTACGTTTCCTCTCAGTGCCCTCTGGTGCTTGAGTGGTGGTAATTCTGTACAAGCTAATCAAAATTATTGGTTGGACATGCACATCATCGAATGGCGTAAAAGACAAAAGAAAACTTCATCTTTTCACTGTATAGGTTAATCCCTATTTAAAATGTTTACAGTAAATGCCTGATGATTCAGCTGCTTATAGAAATGCGAGTGGAAATGGAAATGGAGAATAACAGGCTGGGGAAATTGGTGTGTAACTAACTGCCTCTAGAGACGTTGGGTGGGCACAAAACATATTTTAGGGCATAACAGCAGTATAAGTAATTTCAATTCTAAGCCTAAGCTTTGAAAAACACAACATTAAAATTAACACTTTCTTCAAACACTTTATGTAGAAAAATTATGAAAAGTCATGGGAATATTTCAGAACAATTTGGAATTTTGACCCGAACCTCCTCCGTAGTGTAGGCTCTCACAGGGCATGTATACTTCCTGCACCATATAGTTTTCATCTCCCTATGTGCAGTATGATGAGACAAGCCTGTCCACAATACTACTCTTCCAGCAAATGTTATTCTTCCATCAGTAAAGAATGTATAAATTGAAATATGCATTGGCAACCACACAGCTTCTGAGAATAGCAGCCAAAACTGTAAATGTTTGGCTGGGCAATCGTAGTTACCATCCAAGATAACTGGAGCTAAATCTTCCCAGAAATACCAGACAATTCAGTTTGGCACTTAATCGCATTGGCGGTAAACCCACCTCTTGATAGCCCCATGCAATTGTCCTGGATTTGGGCAAAATTGAGCAGTTGTACTGGGGTTTGACAGCATAGAAAGGATCCATTGGTTTGATATCACTGCACATGGATACTTAGGGAACTGTGGAGCTGCAGAGAAGGAGGGCGGGGGGTGGGGGGGGGGTGGGGGGGCACAATATGAAGGTTGGCCTCTTGGTAATTTCTATTTTCTGTCAGCATTGAGGAAAGAATAGGTATAGGTTAGACATGTTTTGAGTCTGGATGACTCTTCGTCAGACCTGAAGACAAGAAAAAGGACAAGTTTTATACTATAAGGAGGGTGGGAAGGGGGCTAATTAACAAAGATGTCATGGACAAAAAGAACAAAGGGAATGTAAATTGTGGGCGATCATGGCTGAGAACAACACTGATAGCAGCACATCAGAATTCCTTTTTCATTAGCCATGGCTTTCCACCCATTTAGGACTCTCAAACATGTCTGACCCAACTCCTTGAACACTGCTCTCACTCCATCTCCTCCCTCTCAGAACCAGGATAACATCCCCTTGTCCTCACTTTTCACCCACCAGCCTCTGCATTCAAAGGATCATCCTCTGCCATTTCCGCCAACTCCAGCATGATGCCACCACCAAAAACATCTTCCTCTCACTCCCCCTTTCAGCATTCCACAGAGAGACCATTCCCTCTGGAACACCCTGATCCACACCTCCATCACACCCAAAACCTCACCCACCTCCCATGGCACCTTCCATGCAATTATAGAAAATGCGAAACCTGCCCCTTTACCTCCTCCCTGCTCACATTGCAAGGGCCCAAACACTCTTCTTAAGTGAAGCAGTGCTTTACGAGCACCTCCTTTAACCTGGTCTATTTCATTTGCTGCTCCCAATGCAGTCTACTCTAATCGGGCAGTCTGAACTCAGACTGGATGACCTCTTTGCAGAAAACATTCAGTCTGTTTGCAAGCAGGACCCAGATCTTTCTTTCGCTTGCCATTTCATCACACCATCCTGCTTTCATGTCCACATGTGCGTCCTTGGCCTGTTGCAATATTCCAGTGAAGCCCAACGTAAACTGAAGGAACAGCACCAGATCTGCCATTTAATGGTGGCACAGTGGTTAGCACTGCTGCCTCACAGAACGAGGAACCTGGGTTCAATTCCTGCCTTGGGTGACTGCCTGTGAGTGGAGTTTGCATGTTCTCCCCATGTCTGCATGGGTTTCCTGGGGGTGCTCAGGTTTCCTCCCACAGTCCAAAGATGTGCTGGTTAGGTGCATCGGCCATTCTAAATTCTCCCTCAGTACCCAAGATGTGTAGATTAGGGGAAATTAGTGGGGTAAATGCATGGGTTTATGGGAATAGGGCCTGGGTGGGATGCTCTGTCTGAGAGTCAGTGCAGACTCAATGGGCCAAATGGCCTCCTTCTGCACTGTAGGGATTCCATGATTTGGGGCAATTTACAGCCTTTTGGGCAAACATTGAATTCAACAACTTCAGAACATGAACTCTC